>NC_133027.1:69063863-69366893 GCF_048771995.1 Taeniopygia guttata | reverse complement strand
GAGTTAGGACTCCCCTCAGCATCTTCCTTTGTGGTGTGCCTATACACACTTTCAGTCTTGCCCTGCCTGGGCTCTTGGCCTCTCCATTGTCTGAGTTTCAGGTCCCCTGACTCTGATGTAATAAAAATATATCTAAGCTCTTTGCCTTCGCTTTACCTGACAGGCCCAAGGAAGCTGGGTGCCTCAAGGGTCTTCTTGTAAAATTTATGATTCCGGAGTTGGTAAGGTGTCTAAGAGTAAATCAAATCCATCTAGGTGTCCAAATCCATTTTCATTATTTCCTTTCAACAAAGGGGATAGGACCTGGCTTCTACACACTTTGGTATCTGTGGACAGCCTAGAGACCACAGCCAACAGCATTATGGATTGAGGTGAAAACTCTACCTAGCAGTCATGGTTGAGAGGATGATCAGTTGTGACTATATCTAAAACATATGCCTCCATTAAGAAACTTCAAACAAAAGTTTTAGGCATAAGAATGACAGTGATATCAGACATGGTTGTCCCAGAGTTATCATGGTGGCTCTATTCAGAGAGTGTCTTTGAAGAGGTATGTTACTGATTTCTATGTAGCCAGTGAAGGCAGATTAAGTTCTCCACTTATATATATACAAAAAGTGAGAGAGATATAACTGGAGAAAGACCCAGATATTCTCCAAACCTATCCTTATTTCCCATCACAGCTACTGAGTGGATATAATAGAGACAAATAACATTCATTAAAGATGCCTATTACAACTAACATTAGTGTTGTATATTGTTTTCTAAGATATGAAATTAATCACAAATTTCATTTGAAGGTACCCATTGACACGGAGATGTTCACTGCAGATTATATTAATAAATAGGTATGACATCATTATTTAAAAGAACATGTGCTACACAGTCAGATTATATAAACCTCACTGGAAATCTAAAGAGATGTATTAGGAAGTTGCATTATGTATGTTAAGTCCAGTAGAGATGACAGAGGAATCTGCAACCTTTGCTTTGGATCTTCAGAGCTTCATCTATTGGCAGAAACATGTTTCCTTGTTAATCAGACTTTAATCACAACTACTTCATTCCAGCAGACATTAATAAACACACATACCACTAGGCACAATGTCATAGACACAAATGATGAAGAAGAGAATGGAGAGGATGTTCTGATAGCAAGCCACATTTTTGTCAGCTGGATACTATTGTTATGAAAGCAAATAACCTTGCAATGAAATCCTTGGAAAGGGATTTGGTTATTAGTATACTTTTAACACCAGAGTACAGTGTTTTTAAAACCTCTTGGAAATTCTAAAAAGAATGTTGGCCACTAAATCTCAAAATTCTTCAGCATTAGAATGTTTTTCCTAATCTGATTTGATCTTTATCTTACTTATTTCCCTCCTGTTTTCCTCTCTGACTACTCTCCTGTGTCTCCCCTCTCTTATTGGAAGTGAAGGAATTACAGGGTTCAGTTTCTTAACAAGCATCCAGAGAAATAAAACGTAAAATGGAATTACTATTTTGGCAGCCAGGGCAGCCATATTTCTAGATATGTATTACCTAAACATACCTGCTGGAATTCTAAATTAAATAGTACAGCAGAAATGCATGGTCAGAATAAAGATCCAAAGCATCCCACATTGCTTCCCCCTTTATCCTTGCGCATTGGAAGCTGGGCACCAAAACTGCTGCTGTTCCCTTTTTTTCATTAAATCTGAACATGTAGACTGCTCTTGGCATCAAAAGGATTCCACAGTGGACTTGTCTTTGTTGACCAGTTGCACTATGTGCCTAGAGATCACAGCACCATCTGACAGTATTACTGTTTGCCTGTGGGGGACTGCAAAATGGGATTCACAATGGACATTTTCCCATGGTAGTGGATGAATTGGCCAGGATATCTCTCTGAAGAGCTCACTAAAGCTATTGAGGCAACCACAGCCATGACATAAGGCTAGCTTCAGATTCTACTTTTGTGAGAAATGTTGCAATAAAACTCTAGGTTTCACAAGGGTCAAACATTAGTAAACAACTCACTAACTTCTTTGGTGTTCCCTTTTCCTCATGAAACTAAAAAATCCCAAACATCAAAATATGTAAATTTTTTCTCTGCACTTTATAAATTTGTGTATGTGATAGTGAAGATTCATACTTTAAACTGGTGCTCCTACATGGACAGGTTAGATAAGTATTAATATATGTCTTTTGCCTAACAACTGTTTTCATTCAAATGTATGTATCAGTAGAGGACAAGACAAAATATTTCGGAAAATATGACAAGAGATACAAGTAAGGATCTGGAAATCTATTGACAGTGGAGAAAAAGCACTTGAGAAAACAATCTCTCTGATGTAGTATACCTTCTTAAAAATCTGACTTCTTCCTTGTGAAATGTTGATAGTAATTTTGATTGGGGGAAAAAAAAGAATAATTGCTTCCTATTTACATTAATTTAAAAAGTATTTCAACTGAAATGAAAAATGCATTTTGATTGAGCCCAAACCAACTTGGAATCATTTGTAAATTTATTCTCTGATAGCCCTTACAGTGCAATGCACTATGATTACCGTTTAAGTACATATTTATCCTGCTATGCTGTACTCTGCTCCCTGTTATTTTAGTTTTGGGTTTTTTAGTGAATTCAAAATGCCACCTGCATGCTTTGAAATAGCATGGTGTGTATATCTACATTAGCAAGAGCAAAGGTACCATTCCATGGATAACCATGGACATGTCATTGTGTGCAAAATGCTTCCATTTCTTCATAGCAAAACCAATTCCTTGTGTGCTTCAATAGCAAAGGAAGGCTCACCTGCATGTGCTGCACTCTTGTTGCTTTCTGAGCTTCAATAATTTACTGAACTTTAAGAACAATCAGAGTAGTAACACAGCAATTCATAAGCAATTGCCTTTTAAGCAAGAGGCATAACATTTTTAATTAGACAATTCAGGCATTGTTTAAACTGAAGTTGCAATTATGTAACCTCCACTTAAAAAATCATCATTAATTCTAATCAGGAATATTTAATTTTTTTTGTCACTAGAAAAAAAAAATTAATGAAATTCTGATTCAAAATTTACATCTATCTTGATTCAATGTGCTGCAACATTATTTTGGTGAAAATATCTCTTTCTCCTGACATCCCATTAATTAAATGACCCTCTCTGCAAAACCACGATTCATGTATGTAGATTAATAATGCCATGATTTACAATTCACTGCAAAACTATCAAGGATGGTGCTATGGCATCTGGTTTCAATAGAATAGTAAAAATTTTACATGGAATTTGATTGCATAATTAAAAAGAATTTTTATAGCATTTTAATTAAGTTATTAATAAGTTTTCCCCACATTACTTATACTGAAAGGTCTTCATAAATATTTTATAAATAATTCTTTATGAATGTTACTTCTGCAGATCTTATTTTAATGAGCTATTATCTTCAGGATATATTTCAGTATCCATGTTGAATAAACCAATCACTTCCAAAAATCTACCAGATTAATAGTCTGTAGCAGCAAGTAAATAATTTAATTACACATACAATGTGAATTCAAAAATGTAAAGGTAAAAAAATTGAGTCTGACAAAGCTTGAAAATTACAAAAAAAAATCACAGCCTTGTATTACCAATAAACTTCACTACAGAAATCCTACTGTATTCTACAGTTTCTGAGGTAACCACAACAAAATTATAGAAATAATAAATGTATTTCTATTCCAAATATAGGAAGGGGATTGCATCTTAAAAAGTTATTTCAAGAGTATTTATGATAAATGAAAGACAGAAACATCAACTATTAGCTTCTGATATCTGCAAACCTTTAGTTGTTATTAAATCTATACATAATATTTTGGTGCTTGACTAATTATTTTAATACACATTAAATATAACACACACCATGGGAAAAAAATCCCTTCAATAAGAAAAATTTTGGCTTTGATAAATCATCAATTTAATATGATGAGTTTAGGAGGGGAAGTGATAATGATTTAAAAGTATAGCTCAGAATAATTCAGTATCTATACAGTTTAAGTAAACCTTAGACTTCTGCTTGAAATTTTTATTAGAGTGGTTTGCAACTAGCTGTCTTGCTCTGGGATCTTCTTAACTGCATCTCTCAGAAGGTTTTAAACTTAATGATTTGAAACTACTCTTCTTCAGCACAGTAGGAAGACATGTAAATCTTTGTCAGATAACAATAGTTTATATAATTACAGAAGTTTTCAGATTTGCTCTTTAATTTGACAGGCAATTTAGAGGATGATAAAAATGTCACACGTGAACCCTATCAAACAAATGCTTTTTTCTCCCTTCTTCATCACTCTCTGCTCTGCTAATTCAACTGCAGAATGAGAATAAATATCAAATTTGCAATATCAAATTTACTGGCAAGATGTAGCAGTTCTTTTGCTCAGTGGCCTTTTCATCTTTGTCTAGAAATGCAAGACTCTTAAACAAGGCAATGTTATCCTACAGTAAGTGTTTCACTAATAGGGATTTTTGGCTCCATCAGCAGTAGAATTGATTATTCAAAGTTTAATACATGAAGATGTAGAAGATTCAAGAAATATTTCAATGAATTGAAAGTTATTAAGACCTTTATTTAAGATCTATATTTTCACAAGTTTGTTTGGAAAAGAATAGCAGATTTTTACAAATGCTAAAAAGAGGAAAACTCATTTAATGTAGACCATTAGGTATATACTTAATTAAAATTTACTAATCATAATTTTAGTTTTGCTACAGCTTATGAAGCTTCATCTCAGCCATTGATTCCTAACAGAATCCTGATAGATGGTAAAATTGTCCTTTCCTGTATATAAGGAGCTGTACTCAATATATCTGAATAAAGGATAAAAAAATGATTGACTGCAGACATGCCAATATTTAATGTAAGGTTGATTGACATTTTATTATCTGTAAACAAAGTGGGACTGACATTAATGACTAAGCCACAAAAAGTTATCTAGTTCTTGCTGGTTACCAAGTGAACAAATGTGCTGATAAGCCTTTGTGGGCCATAGAAAAGGACGCTTGCTTTATTGATTTTTATACAGAGGTTTAATTTATAATGTTTTAGACAACAGACATAGCCTCTAGATAAGATGAAAGTATAGTGGCAGGACTATAACAGCAGTGCTCTAATTGCCATAGGCCCAGGCTGGCGTCATTGGACATAAATTTTTTCCTCAGAGTAATATAAAAGGTCCTTTTCTAAGCATACAGCTAGTAAGAAACATCACACGTATAAGATGGGAATTACAGCATGTGCTGTGAATGTCTGTGAACAAGAGAAATGGGACTGCTTTCTGTCACAGCCAAAACAATCTAAGAGGGTGTTGGGTTAGAAAGCCTTGAGAAATGCAGATTGTGAAACACATCAGGATGTTTCTATGTGCTGTAAGTGTATTTCACCTGACAAAAAGGAAAATCATGTTGGGAAGTTCATTTGGGAGAGAAGAAAAAGCTGTTCTACAGGAAAGAGGAATCATAGAACCCCACCCTCTAGAGGGAAAACTCTCACCACTCATGTGCCTGCCTGCTCACTCTGCAGAGAACTATTTTCAATTGTAAAGGAAAATTTTAAATTCTGCCTCTAAATTGCTGATAGATTAATGCATTACAGAAATAAAGACTTGCACCAGATTGAGTAGGAATTTCACACTTGCCCGCTGACTTTTAGTAAGAGACATTTCTGTTCCCTTCTACTTGAGAATGTGCCCTGCAGAAATGAAGTCCACCTGCCTACCAGTGGAAAGTCATCCTTCACAGGTCTGCCAGAGCTCTCTCAACCACATAAGCTCATTTCTCTGATTAATTTGGTCCTCATACCCAGAGTTACAATTCCTGTCCTTTCTCCATGCCAAAGTAGATCACATTCCAAATGAAACCCCAGGATGATATTGTCACACATACAGTAACTCTCCCAAAGTTTTAGGCCACAATTCATGCACAACTCCTAGAGCTTTCATTGTGCCTCACAAAATGTCACAGTTAGAGTTCCCTAATTCCCACACAAGCAATTTGTAGGCAGTGTAAACCGCTTTACCATCAAGATATTGTGAAGAACACCTCCAGTTTTTTACTTATAGTAGGAAACTGCTGTGTACTGGATGCAACCATGTGTACTTCTGTAAATTGTATTTGCTTTTACACAAACGTAACATGTGAAGAGGGATTCAGATCCCATTAAATCTCAGTTGAAAGATGGGTAGCTCTCAACAATATAATAAACAAAATAAACAAGCATTTATTTTAATTGATCATTGTAGAAAAACACACGACTGAGATATGACCATCAACTCTGTGTGGCTTATAATGATACAAATACTTTAACACTAAATGCAGCAGCTGGGTGCATTACTTATCTATCCTTTATGTGCACCCAGCCACCAATGCTGACAGTTGTCTTCTGGCAACAAAAAAAAAACTGCCCATGTCTATGAAATGAGGGGATAGTGCCAATAGGAAATTTCATCATTTCTAAGATAAAAAATAACAAAAAGACATTTCTTTTCCAAGATAAATATAACTGGTTATGCTGGGCTGCAGCAGAATAGTCTCTAAGGCACTTTATGCTTTCACCAAATCTACATAGCCAGAGGCTAATTTCATTCACTGTGACTTGCAGGAAAAAACAACAGTCAGTGTCACTTAACAGTAAAGGATATTTGAAACAACTTAAGCCTTTCCATTTTTTTTCTCATATGTACGAAATTAATCTTAATTTATTTTCATGGGAAGTGAATGCAATGGAAGTCAGGTTTTGAGAATTGTTACCAGCATATAACAAGCTAAAATTAAAAAGAGAATTCTGTATATAGTGTGGAAGTAAAAATACTACTACTGTAATTATTAATGTTGCTGTTATTGTATTTTTATTATTGTTATTGTTATTATCATTATTTTTACTACTACTACTATTACCCTGGATCTTTGGAACTGAGGTAAATTCAGCCATTAAAATATTTTTTTTGTTAATGTGAGTGTCTGAGTTATGTTTGCCGTAAGGTATTGTCCAAGAATCAGGAGAATATTTTTCATTTCTGCAGTGCATTTAAAATAGATTTTTCACAAGGTTCAAAAGACAATTTATTTTACACTGAAAAACAAATACAACAATGTGCTATTAAAAGCCAGAAACAGAGAGGCATTCAGCAAATTTTAAACCTCACTGTAATCCTGCACATTAAACATCTCCCTGTTTGCTGGATGGCCTGTGAAGATGAAAACAAATGCAACTACAGACCAAGATCTTATTAACCACAGCCTAAGCAACTGCAAATATAATGCCTGTAGTAACTGCTCCCTGTGCACAGCTGTCAGGAGATATAAATATGATGTAAACTGAGTGTGAGAGGAATGGCAGGACCTTGATAGCAAAAGCTCTAGTCAGTCAGCTGTGATTCCTCCATAACCATAGCTCCTGGGTGCTGGATTGTACAGGTGGTCCTGATGTAGCTCTTAGGTTCTCCTGTGGGAGATGATAATCTTGGCAGTAATACATCCCTTTAATATATTGGGAAAGTCAATGTTTGAATGGCATATTCTTTCCATGATCCTGCCAGTGCATCATGCATATAATCCATAGAGTATAAAAATAGTTGAAAGCTCATGATCCCAGTGGAAAGTCTGTCGCCACCAGCACTTATTCAGTAATTAATTGGAAGTAGTAACCTTATGTCTTTTCTCTAATGTGTCTGCTTGTCATTCTTTTGCTAGAAGATATGACAGCTTTGTATTTATATGAAAACTTTAAATCCAAATTTTCCCTAAAACTGTTCTCTAGCTTTAGAAATTTATATGTGATGCAGAATGAAATCTCCTCTTGGTAACAATGTGAGAAAAGGTGGCTGACATTAGTGTTCCCTTTGACCTTTATGATAGCATGCTGAACAGAAGCACTTCTGCCCTGAAGGGCAAAGCAAGACTACCAGCAGTATTTTGGTTTTGGGGTTTTTTTTGGGTTTTTTTTTGTTTTGTTTTGTTTTGTTTTGTTTTTTTTTTATCTGAAGTGATGCGAATCAGTAGAGCATGTGTAGTATTCCCAGAAAGTACTGGCAGCAGAAGATCAGGCTTCCAGGAATTGTATTGCTTAGAGCACAGAGCTCCAGTTTTCTGTTGTAAGGCCATTCCATAAAGTTAAAGGAAAAATTTCTTTAAAGCATATAAAGATCAATACGGTCAAAAATACATTAAAAAATATATATATATACAATTGAAGACAATCTGGCATTTCCTGGTGCAGAGCCTTTGGGCAATGCTACCTTCTAAGGAAGAATGACTTAAACAAAATTCCCCTTAATCACCGCCCAGAGTCACTGTTTCAAGAAAAACAATACTTTTGCTCAGCACATCTCAACTACAAGCACTTTGAAAAATATTCTTTGGTGGCTAATGAGAGCTTACACTGTACCAAACAGCATTTAATGTAACCATATCTACCTCTTTTAGGATGTAACACAAGGTCCAGGCCTTTGAATTTTCTTCCAAGGACAAGTCTAAACAAGCCACAGCAGAGTTATGAGGACACTGTGACATTGAAATCTCAGCATGGATAAAAAGCAAGCTTAAACAAATTTGTCCACAGGGATACTTTTTCTGTGCATGCCCTAAGAACCAGGGTAGGCATAAGCTGTACCAAGTGTATTCACGGCTTGGCTTTCTTTTAGTCAGCTCCGATGTAAAGGATTTGTTGTGAGGAAACATATTTGATTCCCATGTCTCATGCCCATTAGCCAGTTCTCCTTCCAAAATTTCTGGTTGCAGCCTTGACTTCATATTCTTTCATTTAGTCTTGTTTGTCTTCAGTTTTCAGTATGCTACTCTCTCACTGTAGGGCATCCTCACCCTTCTCTGCAAGTTCCTAATTCAGATCATAAGAAAATATTTTTCACCTTTTAAAATTAATCAGTAGCTAATCATTACCAAAACTTTCATTAGCTTGAGTGAGAGCAGGATTAGGTAGTAGCCACATACACATCAATTTTCTAGACTACCCACAAGGAATGCCTAATGATTTGGAAATTCATCTTCCCCTTATTTCTCTAGAATAAGCAGAATGGGTGTTGGGAAATATTTGACATCTTTTCCTCATTAATTTTTCTGAATTATGATGCAACAGTGACCTTGACAGTTTAAAACTATACCTCATTTTTCCTCTCAAAAGAACCATGACTTTCCTCTCTGCTTTGGTAAAAGAATAAAGACTGGAAATACTATGTTAAAAAAGTAAAAATGTTTAGGTTTTGGGTAGCATTAATTAAAAATTCATATTCATTCTATATCATTCAACACACTTTCTTTCTGTCACCAATCATCTCTTAGTCATACAGGATACAGCTTAGGATACCAAGCCTTTAAAATCTGCTCATTTATGCAAAGATTTTTTGGTTTACCAATAATTCTTATATGTAAATCTGTACTTCCTAATACATTTAACTCCCAAATAAGCTTCATTTATGGCATCATGACTTCTCTGTATTATAACTGGCTTTGGTTTTGAGAGAGTATAAAGGTCAGTTTCAAATAAATATTTATCAATTCTTCATTCTTCCTTTTTTCTTCATCTTTTTCAACCTTTCCTAGATTTGACATGATAATGGTCCTGTGAAATCAACTGATTGTAAACAGGAGAAAAGAAAATTAAGCACCAGCATTGTGAAATGGGAATTTTTAAAGAATTACATTTTTCATATCCAAAAAAATATTCACACTAAAATTAAATTATTACATCCTGAAAGAATTTTTATCATAGAATAGAAAAAAATTCAAAAATGCTAAGACAGCTTCCATATGTTTCCTTTCCATTCTTCATACAATTACATTACCAAGAAAAATATATAAATGCTATAATTATTTCCTCCATTTAAAAAGTAATACATTGTGGAAAATAAATTGATTGCTATCGACACATTTCCAGCATGGCTGACTAAGTGTATGTAAAATCTCACAGTACAGTCCAGACACACAGCTGACATTACAGTTTTATTCAGGTTCCTATACCTACCTGCTTATCATAAAATCAGAAATTAGTAGAGAAAATAGCTGGGATCAGTACAATTTCCATTTTCACCTAAGTGTGATGACATCAAATTTACCCTTCCTTTGTGCTGCAAAGTGGTATGAACCAACATTACTGACACTGCATGCTGTGCCTTTGTTTTCTTCACCTTTTAGGTTCTTGTCTGGTAGGAATGAAGACATCAGGAAGAAGTTCTTCATCTTCAGGCACTGAACAAGTTCCCCAGGAAAGTGGTCACAGCACCAAGACTGTCAGAGTTCAAGCAGTGTTTGATCAGTGCTGCCAGGCACACGGTGTGACGCCCAGGGTGTCCTGTGCAGGGCCACAAGCTGGAGTTTGAGGATCCTTCTGGGTCCCTCCTAACTCAGCATATCCTATGACTCCAGGGAATCTCTTCTCCCAGGAATTCTCACATCCTTCTGGAAAAAGACTGAGTGGTGGGAGAGGCCACACCAGACCTGGATGGGAACAGGCTGAACTAAAAATAACAGCCATACTCTCCAGCAAGGTTGTGACCCTTTGTCACCTTGTCTGGCGGAAATGCATCAGTGCACAGACAGACTGAAAGTGCCACCATTCGAGCAGGTGCTCTCTATGAAAACTGAAAATACAAGGTGTGTGTTTGATACAACCCCCTTCTGTTCTGTCCTGAGGAGCATTGCAGGCACACTTTTGTTGTCTCTATATCAGTTTCCAGATAGGGTCTACACAGGCAGGAACAATAACCCTGGCCTAAGGGTCTTAGCCAACACTGCAGTTCACAGCCTCCTGCAGGGAGTTAAGCCAAGCCCTAACCTCAAGTCTTTAAGTTTAATTGTCTCTATATTCCTTGTTATTTTCAGTCATTTCCTCGAATATTCTCTGGATCAGACAGAAAACCAGGATGTCTAGATAAACAAATTATTAAATGAATTGTTTTCTAATTCAGTCAACAGTTTGAGTGCAATTTTTTTTCCCTCTATTTGACCAGATTCGTGGCTATTATAGAAAGAATAGAATGCTTACCTAAAATGCAAATCATAACACAAGTATTTTGTTGGGCATGAGAGCTTTGAGTGCATTTTATGTGACTATTTAATGCAGTCCAATGCTGTTCTTCCCAAGCATATGATAAAAAAAGCTCTATCTTCAAGGTGTTAAAATTAAATAAATTCTTGGTGCTATTACTTGTAATAGAAAGCAAATTTTAGATTCTTGAGATGAATGCCTCTCAAAAACCTAGTCGACTAGAAAACAAGGTCATTATTTTTGCTCTTCTAATTCTGATTCTGAATGGTACTATTACTTTCAAGCTACAGGAAACAAAGCTTCACATTCTATTCCTGCTGTTGAATGGTTTGAAGGCACAAATTATCTCCCCTACATATTTAACAAATTTTTTTTTCTTTGTTTGAAAAAAGGACAAAGGTGAATTTGAGAGACATTTAGTTTACTGATATTGACACAAACATTTTATTGTTCAACATATTTAAAAAAATTGTTCATATGCAAAATGTTTTCATTCTTAAAAATGAAAATTGGAAGCTTCAAATGTAAATCCAAAATTTAGCTGAGGAGAATTTTCCCAGAAAATTTTCTATTCCAACATGTAAAAGTTATATTTTCTTTTAAAAAATTAATTTCTAATACTAGCATCCCACCAAAATTAAAACAGAAATGTTAGGCTAGAAGTCAGTCTTGATTCATGAAGCTGAACATAATGATTCATTCAATTACTTGTGTGTAATTCAGATTTAATTTGTCACACATGAAATACTTCAGGCATTCATCTGACTTCAGCTTTGTAAAGGTGTGATGCTTAGCAAAGGTTGTCCATCTCAGCCTCTTTGCTATTCAATAGAGTGGCATTGAAAACATGTACATTTTTTATAAGAAAACAGAGAATTTCTTTTTTACTTCCAAACACTAGAGTTTCTTATGGGCGTCAGAGGGTCTAAACTGGGGCCTAAATTAATGTGGTGTATTCCCCCCCCCCCCCTTTTTTTTTTCTTTTCTTGGATAACTTATGTAAATAGCCAATACTGAATTCCAAGGGGCCAGGTAAAATTAAGTTTCATTTTCATGATTATTTATACTAGTGATGTCTGGGTTTCAAACATGTCCAGGTGTAACCAGGGAATAATTACCTCATGTTGTAACATTGAGGAAATCTACAGCTTCATAGTCAGAAGCTGTAATGTTTCCAAAATACCTTTATGTTTTTTTCAGAATTTTTGCTTTGACTGTGCCCAATCACTGTGTAAAGTCATAGGGAAACCATGTTGCACTAATGTCAGACAGATGAAATCCTCCCAGGTGGCCTAGATACACCCTTTCAAATCCTGCAGCAGCCAAAGGAAGCAAGCAGGGTCCTGTACCTCAAAGCTTGAGATCAAAACTGGTGGGATTTTCAAAGCACCATTGAAAAGAAAAAGTTAAATATTGAATTACAGAGATCAGAAAAATTCAGAAATAACTAAGAAATAAAAATTAAGTTCACACATACTTGTTGCCATCACAAATAAGGAAAAGAAACCACACTTTGCTTATTGCTTGCTATTGCAACTATTATTATTGGATTCTGACTTACTACTAGATTCTGAAGTCTTTGGACAACATTCTTATTCTCTCCGTCTACTGTTTTACTTGTAGTTTTCACTACTTATGCTCTCAGACTTATGCTAACATTCCCTGGAATAGAAAGAATAAAATATCAGGAGAAAGCCCTTGCTTCCTAAGCTTGAAGAGAAACCTTAAGGCCATG
Organism: Taeniopygia guttata; assembly: GCF_048771995.1. Lineage (NCBI taxonomy): Eukaryota > Metazoa > Chordata > Aves > Passeriformes > Estrildidae > Taeniopygia > Taeniopygia guttata. The sequence goes on along the minus strand of NC_133027.1, from coordinate 69,354,138 downwards.
TGTTTGTTTGTTTAACAATTGTTAAACATAGAACACTTTTCCTCTGAAAACTGAACTAAACCTTCAAATCCAGATGTTTGCCAATATCTGTTTCTCTTTAATATTTTTTTAATATTCAAAGACTCAGCAGCCCTTTTAACAAGATTTCAGTGCTCCCAGCAATTGAAACCTTCTTTGCAAATTACTCCACTGAGGCAGAACAGTGTTTGCCCTGTAGCACCAGGCTCCTGACAAAATTACATGATCAACTAGGTTGGAAAAGACCTTTGAGATTAGGAAGTCCAACCTAACAACCCCATGCCAGTTAGACCATGGCACTGAATGCCACAGCCAGTCTTAAACACCTCCAGGGACAGTTTCCTGTATCACTTCCCTGGGCAGCCCATTCCAATGTCTGATCACCCTTCCTGTGAATAACTTATTTCTAATGTTCAGCCTAAAACTTTCCTGGCACAGCTTAAAACTGTGTCCTCTTGTACTGTTGCTGGTTTCCTGGGAGAAGAGACTGAGCTCCACCTGCCTACAGCCTCCTTAAGTGCAGTTGTAGGGAGAAATCAGGTTTTCCCGGAGCCTCCATTTCTTCAGTCTAAACAATCCCAGCTCTGTCATCTGCTTCTCATTTGCCTTGTGTTCTAGACCCTTCACCAGTCTCGTAGTCCTTCTCTGGACATTCTCCAGCATCTCAACATGCTTCCTAAATTGGGGGCCCAGCATTGAACACAGCACTCAAGGTGTGGCCTCACCAATGCTGAGCACAGAGGAAGAATGACTCCCCTGCTCCTGCTGGCCCCAACATTCCTGATACTGGCCAGGATGGCTCTGGCCTTCTTGGCTATGTGGGCGCATGTGGTTCATGTTCAGTTTGCTGCCAATCAGTATCCCCAGGTCCCTTTCTGCCCATTGCTGTCCAGCCACACCGTCCCCAGCCTGTAGCACAGCACAGGGTTGTTTTGGCCAAGGCGCAGGACCCAGGTTTTGTTAAACCTCATATTGTTGGATTTGGCCCATCTATCCAGCCTATCCAGGTCCCTCTGCAGAGCCCTCCTACCCTCCAGCAGATCAACACTCCCTCCCAGCTTGGTTTCATCTGCAAATCTCTTCATGGTAGGCTCAATCCCCTCAACCAGATCACCCAGGAATACATTAAACAGGACTGACCCCAACCCTGATCCTTGGGGACACCACTGGTGTCTGGCTGCCAACTGGACATAGCACCATTCACCACCACTCTTTGAGCCCAGCTGACCAGCCAGTTCTTAACTCAGCAAAGCTGTGGGCTGACAGATTTTTCAGGTGTGTGCTGCGAGGGATGGTGTCAAAGTCTTTGCTGAAATCCAGGTGGACAACACCCACAGGCTTCCCCTCATTCACCCTGCAGGTCACCTGGTCATAAAAAAGATCAGGTTAATCAGACAGGAGCTGGAATAAACACGTCCACAGCGACTTGGATCTGAAAGCTGAGGAGCACAGGGAAGGTAGCTGCTGGGGAAACCCTTCCCTTGCTAGATCTGAGTCACTACTCACCATGTCCCAGCACGAATCCATGTAGCTCCTTTCTGAACAGCACGCAGCACAGCTCAAAGCAAGCCATACATATTTTGCTAAAGTCTTCTGGATGGTCATCAACATACATTTGTTCCACTGTGAATGCTGAACTTTTTACTGTAAATAAATTATCAATATTTTTTCAAGCACACTGGTCATTTTTGCACGCTGTCCTCACCAGTTGAAGTTTTCTATGTACTGCTCTGCTTCTGTAGTGTATCGCCATGCTTCTGACCAGGCACTGTTATCCCAGAGCATGGTGTCTTGTCCTCCCTTGCAGAGAGAGCCCTGCTTTGTGGTACCCACACAGCTTCCACATCTCACTGCACAGATTGATCTCACCCACATCACCATTGTCATTCAGCAAAATCCAAAAACAGGGACTCTACCACAACTGCAATGTAATTGCATCCCTGCCTCATTCTCTGAAACAATTCTCAGATCTATTCAAATAGCAGTCATATCCCTGCCAAGCTGAGTCAGCTACTTAAGCCTCAGCACAGTGATAGCTAAGGTACCAACTGCACTCCTGTATCCAGGAAGCTCTCTCTGCCCAGTGCCAGCTCTAGAGAAGCACAGTCTGTGCTTTCATTAATTTCCTGAGTTTCTGTTGCCAGCTTCCATCTCTTGGAAAAGCACAAGGCAACCTTAAAATTGAGTTGAAAAGGTGGGGGCTTTTTATAATGTTACTGAGATACTCCTCAGTATGGAGGATGGCAGGACTGAAAATTATTTAAAATAAAATTATCAAGTTTTTGTCTGCTGGAGAGGTCAAATATGCAGTGCACACAACTGCAAGGGCAGAGGAAGGGATGATTTTTTGGGGATGCATATCCTTCAATTTCAGTGGGAATTGTGAGCCGTCATTCAACATATCTGAAAAAATATTAAGCCTTCTAAGAGCTCAAGCTGTTTTCTGATCCTAGAGCTGATGTATCTTATCTTTCTTTTCTTTCCCTCAGCCAGTCAAAAGAGACTTCTCACCCTTTCCTGCTTGAGCAGAGAAAGTATCAAGCCTTCAAAATGCTTGTGCCTGGCATGGAATGTGACACAAGGTCTGTCCCCAAACAGCTTCTGCCCAGTTGAAGTGTTCTTTGCGGAAGGCACTGGAAGAGAGGAGAAAGCTGCACGCAGGAGTCTGCTCTGCTGAGCTCTGGCACTTTATCTCAGATCACAGCCTGTGTCACAGGAGCTGCTTCCCAAGCTTTTGGCCTCTTGACAAGTCCTATTCTGTAATATACACTAGATGAGTGCAGGTTTCATGACAGTAACAGCCTTTTCTAGGAATTAGGGTGGAGGCTATCAGAGTTTTGATTCTTCACTTAGAGAAATTTGATAAGAATAATATTTTGGTCAGGTCTGCTCAGAGCTGATTTGCAATCACGAGTGCTGCAGGCAAAAACCAATTTAGATAATCTAACTTAGCAGCAATAAAACTTGAGACTATATGAAAGCTAAATCTAGTCTTGTAGACCAAAATACAAGATTATGTGACTACGTGTGCATCACTATATGTGATGTGCAAGCTGTTTTTGTTTCATTGACTTAAATTTAAACCCTATTTAGATGTATTTTGATGTTTTTGAAATAATTTAATCAAAATAAACCCAGGCCACAGCAATCTGTCTTATGCTAGGATTTTTTTTTCCTAACACTGTTCTTCCTTTAAATGTGAGGAAAAAAATATTTGTGAGGAAATTTTTTTAAAAAATAGTAATCTTTTAAATACAGATTAGTTAAAATGTAAGTTCCAAAATTAGCAAACCCACTTCCTTCTCTGTGCATCATTTCCCCCATCTGGAAAAGAGCACTGTCTTCCTCAGAGAAACATTTTGAAATCCAAGAGAAAAAAAAAAAACCACTAGCAGTAATGGTACTGCTGACAGCTCTGTTAATAATTTTGCTAAACAACAGTTAATTCATTATATGGGATTTTTCAGAAGCATACTATTTTATCTTACTGGAGAAGCATAGAGTCATAGAATGCTCTGATTCATTTTTTTCAATATATCAGTTTACTCAAAGCCCCATCCACCTTGAACATTTGGACTGGTCATCCTGTTCTCTGGCTAACCTGTTCCATTGCCTCATCACCTTCACAGTAAAGACTTTCATTCTAACATCTAATATAAATCTGCCCTCTTTAAGTTTGAAGTAATTGCCCCTTATCCTATCAGTGCATTCCCCTGTAAAAAATCCCTCTTCAATTCCCTTGCATGATACCTTTCAGGTACTGGAAGGCTGTTCTAAGATCTCCCTGGAGCTTTTTCTTCCCCAGGCTGAACAGCCCCAGCTCTCTCAGCCTGCCTCCATAGGAGAGCTCTCCAGCCCCCTGATCATGTTCCTAGCCCTTTTCTGGACTTGCTCCAGCAGGTCTTCAACCAGAAATGCTGCTCAGAGCCCTGTCCAGCCTGACCTTGAATGGTCAGAGATGGTGAGGAAGTCATACTGTGAACTGTCATCAGAAAATAATTAAGCAAAACATTGAAATACAGAAAAATACCTATTGAGTTTCCATATCTTCCTTCAGAAGCTGAAATTCAGGCTTTGAATATCTGGCTATAAAAAAGTTTAAAAAAATGTTCTATTAACTGCAGACACTCTATCCTCATGTATGTTGATGACTTAGAGAAATTGCTGCATTTAGACTCTTGTAATTTTTTAGATTTTTTTTTTCCACTATTGCTTCTCCAAAAGGCATTCATGAGTCAGGCATTATTTCAGAATAAAGTTGGGAACTTTGAACACCAAGTTCCTGGAAACAGGGGACTTCCGAAGCACAGAGGACATATCAACTGGAATTGCTGGCTTTCCTTGCCAGCCCAACTGCTGTGTGTGAAATCCCACCCAAACCTAGAACTGCAGTCAGATTTGATGTCATGAATGCATAGTTATTAATAGAAAGTAGTTGTAAAAAATCATGAAAATAAACATGCACTACAATAGAGGCGATGAGTTCCTGCAGTTTAATAGGTTATACAGATTTGGTGACCTAAGCCAAGAAAAAAATTCTGTGTGAAACTGATTCAAAGTAGTGAATATATAGCCATGGTATAATATCTGTTTGAATTATGAACATTGTCATTAATATTTTGAGAATATCAGTCTTCACTATGCATTCACTGTTTTAAACCTGCTTGTGCAAATATTAACTTGTCTTTTCATTTGTTTTAGGCATCACAGTTCCACGTGCATCCTGCAAATGTGTCTTTGGTAAATCTGATCATTGCCATGATCTACCAACGTGCTTTTGTGATGCATTTCATCTGATTACAAACTCGGTGGCCATGATGCTGCTGTTGCCCTGTCTCCTCCTCTGAGGAGAGACACACTTGAAACAGCTGTAAAAGGCAACATGAGCATGAATCCTATGGGAACAAAAAGGGGGAAATAAGGGGGAAAACTAAAAGGAAATTGAAACTTTATTTGAGGTTTATGGTGCTACCTGTACTTACCAAGACTCATGCTATTCTAGTATAACACACTAAGTTAATGCTTAATGTATCATAGTTCATTTCATTTCATGGACTTGCCCTTTGTCTCAAGGCCAAAGGGATTTTTCTTATTAATAATACTGTTGTTACTGATCAATTGGTTCTTCTGCCAGATTCTTAATTTTTTTTTCCTTAGGACATTAGGGAGGAGGGGATGGTAGACAGACACATTTCTGTCAACTTCATCTTTCCTCTGAAGCCTTGATAACTCTGTTCAAAGTTGAAAGAAAACAAGATATAAAATACAGACCTTTATTTGTGTAGTAAAAGGTGAGAAAAATTCAGTGGGTTTTTGCACAGTGAAATCAGCCCTGCTTAGGTCTGGTGTTTAATTTTTGCTGGTGTAGTTTATTTATAAGCTGTATTAAATATTTGTAAAGATAGCTCCTGGTCTTGTGCTTCAAGGCAATAAAGAGAGAAAATGTTTACTCCTCTCATGATTTACCATGAGTGTTGTTTATTTAATTTGAGAAGAGCTTCATTCCACATGCTTCAGTTGTTTGACTTATAGCAGTAGTTTCACAGCTTAAATAATTCTACTGGAGTGGTACATTTTTCTAGAATAAGTGATTGCAAATATATAATCTTAGAAATTAGTCTCAAATAGTCTAAAAAGCAGTAATTCAGATGCTTCTGAGCCTGAAGCTTTTCAAATCTCTTGGTTAGTTAGGTGAATGTCTTTGATATACAGAAATCCCCCTCCCACATACATTCATGGATTCCCAGGCTACCTAAACATCACCTGAACCCTCCCCACCCTCTTCTACCTCCCTCCTTCCCTGCCTAAGCACCATTCTCTGTTCTGCTATTTCTGTGCGTTGCACACTATCACTGCACAGTTTTAGTTCTCAGAACACTAAAAGTGTTATCGATGCCTGAACAGCCAGCTCACTCTCTTGATGATTTTCAGGACACTCTCCAGGGCAGAGGTTATTTCAAAGAATCCTTTTCTTACCAGCCCAGCATTTCTCCCAGTAGAAACGCAACCTACTAGACACAAAACAACTGGGTGATCTGATTTGTGTCCGAGTACTCAGGCTTTTCCTGAGAACTTGGAGGATTTGCTTGGACAGCTGTCACTCATGAAAGTCATGTCTTTCTGTGAACACTGACATCTTTGCCCTGCAGCTGCAGCTCTCAGCATCCATTGCTTTGCAAAGGCAGCCCCAGTCCCAGGCACTGGGCACCTCCCTGGGGACAAGGAGGTGGGCCACAGGTGGGACAAGACTTGGTGGGCCCATGGCCAGGCAGGACAACCCTGCTGCGCTGTTTCTGGGGCAGGTGCTGATGGTTCCGGGGGCTGACATGGGGTGCTGGGCTGTGGGCAGCCGTGGCCATAGCTGTGGGGCTATGTAGGGATGGGAACACCTGCAAACACCCTCAGAGTTCTGGAAGCAGGATTTGCTTTGAGATTCTCTCAAGAGTTTAGTACTCCTGAAAGAAGCTGACATTAGAACTATGGACCCAACAGCCCGTATTTTTGAGGCTAGAACAGTACCAGCTCTGAAGTAAACACAAAACCAGGACTAGTCACTCCTTTTAGCCCCCAAAAGCAGCACCATGTAGGAAATCTGAAAAACAAAGTCTCCCTGAAGACAGTAGCAATCCCTGCCCAGCATGGTCCTGCTTTGGCACTCTTTGGCCCAGTCTTCGAGATGGCCATGCACACACAGGAGAGCTCAGCATAGGGGTCATTACAATTTGTGTGTCTGCCCCTGGGCATGAAGCCTTAGGCAGGAGTTTGGGCTTACAGCCCTGACTTGGGCTTGGGTCCATCTATCCTGCAAACAGTTTCAAGTAATGAAAATCCAGGGGGTGGATTCTGGTATTTTTCCATCTTGACAAATCAGGAAAAGATTTGTGCAATTAGAAGTCTTGCTACGATTTTTTCATAGACTGTGGCATCCTGTGAGACTAATTAGCAAAAGACAGAAATCTCCGTAAAGATTAGGTCAAACAGAAAGATGAGAAGTTCTTTTCTCTGCTTATTTGCAGTGATTCAACTAGAAATTTATCAAATGTCAGGAAAATACAATAAGGTGAGGATGATGCATGTACTGCATGAAACCCTGTTAGTAGTAAATTTGTAGCTAATACTGTAGATGGTTATAGCTTTATTGCCTTGAGTTTTTTCATTTACTCTCTCCATGTATACATGCCTGGACATATGCCTTTCAAGCCATACTTGGTTCTTTTGCCAGATGAGACCAATATCTACCCTAAACTTACATGGCATTATGTATTTTTCTTGAGGGGCTGAAAATATCTCCCCTCACCTCATTACTCCAAAATAAAATGAGAAGAGCTTTGCTAAAAGGCAATAGTCCATAAATGAGTATGAAAGTTATCCTCTATAACATCTGCAGTTTTTTACTCAGGAAAAACTTAAATTTTATTTAGCTCAGAAAACAATCTAGAACTTACCTTTCCAAATAGCAAGTAGGAACATCTGGAAAACAGTGGAATGCTGTATGGAAGCCACAGGGATAAAGCAACTGCACTATACCTCACAACAGCAATAGGTGATAAAAACATCATTCACTCTGAAAAAAAACATTCTTGAGTGTCTGCCTTACTCTCATTATTCCCATCTTTCAGAATAAGGAGAAGCACATAGAAAAAGTAATTTCAATCTCCCATGAAAACAGAAGGAGAAGATTAGGATAATTTACTTTTGCCCACATTTCATTAGATACCTGTCAATAGATACAACTGCTAAAACAAACCATCATAAGAAATACTCTAGAAGAAAGACAGAAGATAAAGCTACTCATAAATTTCCTTTACATTTTTATCACTTAGAGGAAACACATTATCAATTAGATTTGGTTTACTATTAAGACAGAAAAAAAAAAGAAAAATAGCATTGAGTTTCTTAGGAGAAAGAAAAGATAGAACATGATCTAATAGGACTTCAATATTATAGAAGTACCAGAAGGCAGTGAACTTTAAGGTCTTATTCTCTCATTTCCCCTTCCTTATTAGGGTCAACATTTGTTCATAAAAGACTATGAAGACAATTAAGAGGTTGAATCCACTTCATACTTAAATATCCTGCCCTGAAAAATAGATGACAAAAAAAAAAAAAAAAAAGATAAAAAGAACAACCTGCTCCTTTTTTTTTTCAGAATGCATGAACATAAACTTCCATCATTAGATATGCTTTTGGTATTATGGGTCTGTACACCTCCTTGAAATTCAGTTATTCACTTAGATCCACACACTAGCTGCTCCCCTGTTTCCATGAGAACACTTGTTGACTACTCTCAAAATCTGTCTAAGTCCAATAAAAAAAGTATCTCTCTTATTGATCCTTGGTACAAAATAGGAAATAGAACCACTGCTATATCTCAAACACAATAAAATTTACATCCATCTTTTCTTATTTCTCTAACTGATTGGAATGGAGTACTGAGTCCTAGTAAAAACATCAACATGGCTTCAGATATTTCTTGTCTTTGAAACCAAACCCCTTCGCCTATCATGCTTATTATGCTAATTACATAGAGATGTTGCTCAAAGTATCCCTAAGTTATTAGTTTCAGTAAATATGGTTCACACTTGTTTCCTGACTCTTGAAAGTTCCTACTATAGCACACTTACCCATGCTCCCATCTTTACAACCAAATCAGGAAAACTAAAATTTTCAACCTCTGTCCTGAAGTCAAAGAAAAACTTCTCTCTTTTGTTGAGAGCATCCATCTGCTTTGGGAAATAATGATTGTAACTCAGACATTATTTTCCTTTGCCCACAGATACATTAACTTCTTTAAGAAAATTCTTCAATCACATCAGCAGATCTTGACCACCTGAACAGGAGCAGGATTACTTCCCAGCTCTGCAGTAACTAGGCAGTTTACTCCCAGTTCATCCTGGTCAGATTTTGTTTTAGACTTCTCCACTAGCCATAAAAGTAGTACTTTTAATAAATATCTAAACCAATCCCTTCCTGCAAGGCATATTCTCTTCTGTCTCACCTTCTCCATGTGCCAGTGTCAAATTACTACAAGCTTCCTATGGCAAAAGAAGTGACTCTAAATTATCATATTATCCCAATCATACATTTTTCCTTAACTTTTTGGAGGGTGAAGCAACATCAAAGGTAACACTTTTTACCTCTTTGGTCTCCATCACTGTAGTATCCATTAATGTGTTCTTATCTTCTGTTTTGTTTCTTACTCATATTTTTTCTCCTGGTTTGAAAATGTACTTGTAAGTATTGGGAAGAACTATGGAGCAAATAGTTTACAGTTAGATCAGAGTTTTACCTGTGTGGCTGCTTTCCTTTCTCCTTTCTCCATAAAACGAGATCAGTTCTTCAACTACCCATTAATTAGATCCAGGACTAGAACAGGATTACCTTCAACCCTTGAACATGGGTCCAAAATAAGGATTCCTGAACAATGCTACAAATTCAGGAAAGACTAAAATATCCAAACAAAGAACAGATGATGGGGTATTGAGAAATAAATATTTAGGTAAATAACTCTTAATACCAGTTACACTTTAATTTCGATATTGTGCGCAAAACAAGAAAATACGTTCTTTGTAGCAGTAACCTTACATAAAGGCCATAGTGTTTGATCAGCTTACTCTGACCAGTTTCACATTCACTTCAGTCACTTCCAATGGCATTCCCACCTCAAAAAAAATCTCATTACATTCTGGTTAGAAGAATGTTTATTGGTTGTTCTTATTTATGATTTGCCTGATTGCCTGTTTATCATAGCTTTATGAATTTCAAAAGTTATTAGGTTGTCATTCTACTATGTTCAATCCCATTTAGTCACACTTGGCTTAGCTCTATTATCTTATTTGATGCCTTTGACTCTAAATCTTCACTGGCATGATCACAGTATATCCATTTTCAAATTATCAAATTAATATCTGCCATTCTGCAGATTTCCTTAAAGCAAATAATTGACTGTAATCAAGAGTCTAAATGTTTTTGTGCAGCTGCAGAGTCATCTGTCTGCCACAAGCTTTTTAATACAAATCTAGGGTAAGCAAACAAAAACATTTCCTTTACAAAGGGGTTTTCTCATGAAGAGTTGTTTCAATCTGAAAAATCACCAGGTGAAGTTAAGGTACATCCTCATGTAAATCATAAATTACTTTATCTGAAATGGTACAGTTAATATAAATTAAACACTCTAAATACCCTGGTAAAAAGTAAAACATGATGAAAAATTTTAAATGTTATTCAAAAAGTAACTATCTCTTGAATTTCACCCCTTGAACCTTACCTCTACCATCTAATATGATGTTAGAAAAGGGCATTTTTATATTGTAGATCTCCTTAACATTTACCATACAATCACAGCTCAGAAGAGATTGGGTTCTTGTTTAAATTTTTAACACAATTTTAAAAAGCCATTTATTTTGATCATACATGATCGTACTTGCATACCTTGTTTGTATTTAGCTTCCAAAACATGGTTAGTAATATCTTTCTAAATTATTAATTGGACATACATCACAAGTACTAGTTTTAAAATCAATATCTTAATAGATTCTCGTGATAAGGAAAACAAATTTTGCTATGATTCACATTTCTTACAATTTTTTCAAAGTGGTTTTATTGTTTAAATAACCACAGAAGAAAATAAGGCACAAAAATAAGGTATTTTGCCCAAAAATAAGGTACTCTTCCAAACTTCATTTTAATAGGTGACTAATTTTTCAGAAGCATAGAAGAGAAAAAGAGAAAAATTAATTTGCAAGAGACCATGATGCAGATACAGGACCCAAGGACCCAGCTGCCAATAAGATTCATATACAGGGGTTCACTGTGCTATTAAAAAACATGTTTTATATGCAAAGTTGCAAATAAACATTTCAAAATCAGTTTTACAACACCAAGAAATCAAAAAATGTTTAAGACACCTGCTAGATACAAACAGGAAAATGCTTATGTCTTATCCAACCCATTTTCTCAGTGTTAGATTGTTAATACACTGCATGGGAGACTGTAAACTGATCCATTAAATTCTTGGCTTCGTATAGCGACAGACACTTTTCTGTGTTTTTTCCATTCTTTATTTTCCACCATTTCATGTGGAAATACTTTTAAACAATATTTTTCTGTGCATGATATGCACATCCCATGGATCAGAGCTCCATGGAGTTTCTGCAATTTATTAATCAGCTATGAATTTTGTAGGAAATATAGGAACACCAATCCTTGGTTTTGAAAAGTTCCACATACTTTCAAAATTTTTGCATCCAATACTAAGAATCAACTTCAGATGAGACTGTTTTTAAAATATCTTATAAATTACACCTTCCATTAAACACTCCAGAGGGCATCTAGTTTGATAATTCAGATCAGATTCTGAATTCCAGCCAGGTTTAATATTACTTATTTTACCTGGCTTGATTCCTAGTACTAAGTTCACAGTGTCCTTTGGTCTTGTTAGTTTTTCAATAAAAGTATATACCCTCCACCAATGATATTCCTGTTTCTTCAAGGACATTACTTTCATGATCCCTGTGAGTTTTAACTGCTCTTGCTATGGACTCAAACATTATTTTATGTATGATTATTTAAAATTTGATAAACTGTTGGTGTTAAAAAACTGAATCATGAACCCAATTGATTATTATGCTAAGAAAAAAGATCCTCCCATATATCTGGATTTCTCCTACCAGAACTCTTTCATTGATGACTGTCTGCCAAAAAATACTTTTCCCTGCCTCTCACCTTTATATTGGTCCTTGATTCTCAGTTTATAGCAATCCACATTTATTACTTATCTTCCTTAGAATGAGAAAGCTTCAAGTCCTTCTAAGCTAGATAAAGCCCAAGAAGAGATGTGGGAGATAAACAGAACTGAACAAGAGGCTGTTATCAAAAGCTTCACCATGAAAAATGTGCTCTTCTTTTCAGCATTGGCTTATATTTGCTATATCTTTTGAGAGTATCCATTTGATCTGTATTTGTAGTCCCTCAGTTGTTAAACATTTCTATCATTTTTTAAAATGCAGTTTTTAAATTTTTTTCAAGAGTTTGTGTTCTGATTAGGGGTCTTTCCCCCTTAAGTACCCACTGTAAAAAAATTTCTTCTGAACAGTTTTGATAAAGTTTATCCTGATTTTCATTTCAATTTGAGGTATGAGATCTTCTGTAAGCATCTCAGATTTAAGAAATGCACATCTTCTCCTAGTGATTACTTGCTTTACATATGATTTAATAATTTTCTTAGATCTCTCTATCTCTGTTTATTCTGAGAGAGTCCTTACATCCTCCCATCCTGAAAACCTATGCAAACTAGGACCTTTCATCCCTATATAGTGAATATACACATGCAAAATGCTTGAAACAAGACTCTTGACTACTTCACAGGGCTATAACACTTTACAGGAGCTGAATAAGACACTGAGTGACTTCATGCTCTCCAGGGAAAGAGTCTGGAGAAAGACACTGAAGAAAGCCAGGCATAAGTGTCTGCCTCCATTCCTGGTATATATTAGAGTTCATCTAAACAGAAGCAGAAACAGAACAGATATTTTCCCAAATATCTTTGACTCTCAAATCCTCCTCAGCTCAGTCCAGATCTCGAAGTGACTGATATTTGTGGCCCCTCTCACATGTATTGTACCTCAGCCTTTGAACAGTACTGTCAGCCTTTGGACAATTGCTTTTGTTTTAAACTGCAGGAGAAGCAGCAAATTTTAGGTCACCTCCAGTATGTTTGAATGAGTCACAGGAGGGAAACGGGACCTTGGTGTCTTAACCCTGGTTACCACCAGTCTTCATTACATAAACAAATTATGACATTTCTTTCTTCTATTCTTCCACTTCCTATTTTAAAATACTCCATGAAAATATTTTAAATATTAGCTTTAAAAATGGTTTTAAAATATTCCCTAAAGCTTGTCAGTTTTCATTTTTCTACTACAACAATCAGATAATGGGAATGAAGGGTACAGAAATATAAGAAAGTAGTGTGTAGTAAAGCTGAAGAAATGAGATGCTTTGAATGGTGTTTCAGTAATTTATGTTTGTACTTTCTTTTCAAACAATGTCAGGTAATAACAATTCAGACTTTTTCATTACAGGAAATGTTGAAGTGAACATTGAGAGATAAAGGATTTACCCTAAAAAACTGACAGCTTCTATTACCATACAATGGAAAAACCTCTTTCGGCAAATGCACCTCTTTATCAGGTTTGTCTAGTTACAAAAATGAAAATAAGACTAAAGAAATCCAATATAGGGCTGAATCCAGTTGTTCTGATTTGTCCAATATAACTGGTTACAGAAATGCAAATTTTACAGCATGAATAAAAAGAAATGTGAAAACCAACAATATGTGTAGTAACATGTTTGCTAATAGACAGAGACATAAAATGTTTTGTCTGTATAGTCTATGTAATCTTTATCAGGCTTCTCATGTTCCTGCCTGTTTTAAATACTGCTAAATTTTGAATGCATGCCCTGTGCACATTTTGTCTTCAGTGCAGAGTGCATTATGTGCTGTTATTTAAAAAACAGAGTTACCAAATATTTTTATTACAGAAACTAGTTTACATACATAGAATTTCAAAATGTAGTTCTGGGAAATGACTGAAAGGAGAATTGGTAACCTACGCCTTTATTGTCTTCTCTGATGTCTCACTTTTTACAGCACATGAATAAATAATGTAACATGTTTCTTTCTTATTTCCCCTTTATTTCTCTTTCTTTCATCTCAAGTTATGCCTGCCTCTGTTACATGATGACACTTTGATTGTGGAAGAATTTATCTTTACATCCACAGGATAGATCATTAATTCATCTGCTGACTGTCTGTACCATACCTAGGCTGAGTGCTAGCCTGAATGCCTAAGGACACCCCTCGTTTGGTCATTGTACTGTGCTGTGTGACAAGTTGGCCTCTCTGATGCACTCATTACCCTTATACTACTTCTACTGCCATGTATTTGCACACCTTAGAGTTTTAGAAAGTTTTTCATGACCTATACATGTATGTGTGAGCTGCTATTCATTTGTGGGGAAGACTGCTGTGGAGGGAAGGACAGGAACAGATGTATCCGTGCTTGTCTGTCATAACTGCCCTTACACCTCTAGGCCATTTCTCCTTCCTCAAACTACTTTTCTTCATATGCTTGTAGCAGTAGGGCACAAATTGCACCTGAAGACTGGATTTCCATAAAGTCTTGTCAATATTTTTTACTCTACACTTGTCATGCCCACATCCTCAATGGAAGAACGCTTAGAATAGGATCCCAGTCTAAGAGATTGTGTTGAGGCCTTTTCTCCACAGCTGCTCAACTGGGCTGTCATATGTGGCAGAAACTTTCTGAAGGGTTGGAGGAATTGTTGCACCCACTGGCTCATGTGTGTCACATATGCAGCCAGGGGTGCTCCCTCGAAGGTGAAGGGTCCAGATCTCACTCCCAAGAAAATATTATCATACCAAGGAGGAGGTCTATGAAAGGCTGTGGGCAAGAAAGCACATAGAGTTAAATAATTTTCTTTTCAGCCAAACTATATCTCTGTAAATACAGTCTTTAACTAGAAATCTAGGAGCTAGAGTAAATGAGACAGTAAATGAGACAGAAATTATGAAGAAATCAAATGTCAGGGTCTTGTAATTCAGCTGCTTCAGAGAGGAAGAAGTAATACTTCCCAACTGGGATTTTAAACCTGAAACATTGTCCCGGAGTGGTCCTCAGATCCTATATGTGCAGCACAGCCTGAGGAACTGGCTATAGTAAGCAATCTTTTCTGTGGTTAACACACTGAGCCAGAATGTATAAAAAAAAAGGTTTAATTTCTTCCTCTGACTAAAGGGAATAAAAAGTCTTCCACTCTAATTGAAATAATTGAATATTAATTGGGCCATGAAGAAAGAACAAAAGGCCTGCACAAGGGTTAGAGCACTTATGTAGGTGTCAGAACATGTTTAAATATTTTATAACAATTATCCACTGGAGCTGAGCAGCAGTTTTCCCAGGTGAATGCCTTTATCTTTTTCTCTGTGAGCAGCCTTCCACACCTTCTGAATCTAGCTGTCTAGATATGTTAGAGACAAAGAAATGAATGTGAAAAGTATCTGCAGAAGTGGGTTTACTAAAGGACTTGCATGTATTGAACTCACTTCCATGACTTCTTCCACATCAATCACCTTACATATGAGTAAATATGTCCTTGAGCAATTCTTTTTTGCTTTCCTACATCTCTTCTTAGGGATAAAGGAAGCTACAGCTTGTAGCTTACACATTCAAGAACATATAGGTGAAAACAGATAAAAGAAAAATTCATAGTGCTCACTTTAGCAACAAGATATCTCATACATTTACTATTGGAAATATCCATAATTTGTCTGAGACTGAGGTACTACCTTAAACAATGTCAAGGCTCTAAGATTGCACCTAATAGATTGATAGATACAGATGTTAGCATTTGCCAATTGATGTATAATCTTGCAAATCTTGTACTTCCATGAATTAAGGAGTCTTTCTATTTCACTGCTGTTTGCAGAGGGCTAGAGCTCTAGGAAAGAGGTTGGAGATGGAGAGGGAGAGCTGCTTTTTTTTCACAGAAACCCATGTTCACCGTGATGCAAAAATTAGTCTTTCAGCAGAGAAAAGCTGGGATCGGAGAATAGGAGTAAAGTTTCTATGGGACAGCACATCTCTGCTTCTATTTGTTCTATGCTAAAAATTATCCTTTCCTGTGACAGCAAGATGCAGAGAGGTTGTATCAATCATTAGTGAAGGCAGGGGTGAAACATAATTTATGAAGCATCCCAAAAGAGAGATTAAAGTTTCTGGTAAGGAGGTTATGGTTGCCAGCTGAAGACAATAATAGAGAACAAGCTGGAAAGCCATAAGCAGCTTGAATAAGAGGAGCTACCATATAAATAACAATGGAAAATGTGCATTTTCCTTTGAAGGAAACCTCAAAAAATTTCAATGGGATTAGAACTTCTCTGCTTGGTTCTGTGGCAAGGCTGAACTATTACAACACTGGAGACCATTTTTTCAGTTACTTTGACAGTCATGATTTTTGTCTAAAACTGGAAACTTTTGTTTTTCAATTGATTGACACCTAGAAGTAGCACTCTATTATTGACTGGGAATGAATGATCATTTCCACAGCAAAGCTTATTGGCATAACTGTATCATTACTTCTTCTGTCCCTGTCTATGTTCATCTTGAACTTATCTCATGCTTTTTATACATCTAATTATTTTCTTATCAATTATATTGACTATGTAGAATTAGGGTTTTTTTTGTTGTTGTTGGGTTTTTCTTTTTTTTTAATGAGAGGCAAAGGGAAGGGCATTGGAAATTTATTAATCTTATTTTTTCATTTTTCCAACTTACTGAAAGCAAAAAAACAGTGGAATAAAAAAGCACAGCAACAACAGCAATATAATAACAAAAGTATAAAGGAAGAGAAGGTGCTTTGCACACAAAAGATGTTTACCACCTCAGTGTAGTTCTGCATGACCACTGGGACAAAGATAAGATGTCAGACTCTCCCCATAGGTTGTGTCCAAGTGGTTCCCTGGTTCAAAGACAGGATGGAGGCTGTTCCCTGCTGCCACTTCCTCCCATCCCTGAGCCCAACACAACAAAAAACAATGACAGACTGCGAAAGCTGCAGTGTATGTGCCACACTGCACCACTGTTCTGCTGTGCTGGGCTTGGGTCCCTCTTAGTTTTGGCTCTGTTCTATCATTTTGGACGTTGGACTCGATTCCATGTGGCTGCTCCCAGCACCACCGCTTGGACTGCTCAGCCCTGCTCTGCTCAGCTCTGCTCAGCTCCCTTCAGCCCAGCTGCACTGGTGTTCTCCCCTGCCTGGATTCCCTGTGGTATGTATCCTCTCACACCATCACCGTCCCTCAGCACTACCTACATGCCGTGTTTCTCTGCCTTTCAGCACCACGGCTCGGAGCCGCAGCTCAGACAGATGGGTAAGGGATGGATAGTGATGGCAGAGGGCAGGGTCTGTAGGGCTGATCCTGACAACCTTCCTACTGGAGACAGAGAGAGGCAAAATGTCACATTTTCAGGGGTGTGATAATTTTTTCTTCCCCCCAGAAGTGCACGATGATGCGTATGATATAGAATAGCAATTAGCCATGCCCAGATGGGGCTGATCTCTATCCCCTCTGCAGCCAGGACACACTGCAGTGATGTACGGCTCCTGAATTACTACCTCCAGCTGAATTCCCTCTTGTTTTGCAATGCTCTCAGTTTCCTAACACTCAACCAAATAGCGCCATTAACCCAGAGTATTTTAATTCCAGACAGGAAAATGTAGAGGTGGGTGCATTTAGTCCAGCATTTCTCCTTAAATGGTAGCTATCAGGGGAACAGAATTTAAGGAAAATAATAGCATAATGTATAACACAGTACTTAAATACCACCATATTTTAATACATTTGGAAGAAAAAGATACAAGAGTAGAAGGAAAGGGTTTTAGTTGCTGCCATTGCTATTAATAGCATACCAAAGAAAAGTGGCCAAGCTCAGTCCTGTGCTTGACAGGTGCAGTTCTGTCATCGTTGTATTAGATATTTTACCTTGCATAACTGGTGTTAAGCAATTAAAAGTGCTCAGTTGCAAATATTACCGTCTCTTTCTTCAGACAATTACAAAGGTTTGAGAAAACTGGGAGATGAAAATCACATGCAGCAAAGTTTAATCATTAACAAACAGTCCAAGGCCCGTGACTTCCAATCTTGATCCTGACATTTGCTTGTTTGACCTCCTTTTGTTCACTTCCCGACCTGTAAAACTGAGATAACATTTTAATTACATATTAAGATCCTTAGATATAAAACACTGAATAGTATAACAAAGAGCTCTGTTACATACAACGTGTATCACTTTCATAATATTATTTTTAAATTATTTCCCATATGAAAAAACATAGAAAAAATATGGATTTTTTAAAATAAGAATATAAATTTTCATGTACATTCACAGTCATATACATTCACAGTAGAGCAACTTCAGAAGCTGGAAAAGAAACTCACTCATTTTTGCTTGATGTGAAAAATAGATTTTACATCAACAATGATAATTAAGTCACAGATTTGAAAACTTCCATGATTTTCATTTAGTATATAAGTATGGTTATAAGCCATTTCTCTGGGGTTTAAATGGATAAATCCTATACAAAAATATTGCTATATTCCTATGGGAACCATTTCTATTAGCTGTCTCTGAGTGTTAAATAAACTCTGTAGCTTAGCAGGGAGCTTTTATATTAGTCAGATGTGCTAAATGTTCCTATTTTTCTATGAAGTGTGTGTCCATTTTTTTTTTGGTAGTGCAGTAAATCATTAAGACACAATTTACAACAATGTGTAAAAGAACAAGAAAGCACAAACGTTGTCTGTATGCACATATGTTCCACTGCTAGTACCAGCTTTGAGCAACTAATAGGACAACAAATCCCACTGATAAATGAAGTCTCATATTTTTACTTTATCCCACTTTTCTTTCTCTCCTGGAGGGAAAAGATTGCAGCCTGTATGGGGCAGAGATGCTGCTGCTCCCTGAGCTGCAGCCATCAGGAACCAGGTAAGGACACACACTGGCTCTGTACCCAGCCATAATTACAGTGGCTTTGCCAGAAGTAGTGCTGAAGATAGCCATTAGACTAAACATTTCTGACACAACAGAGGGGACTGCCAAAAAAAAAAATAAATCCAGATGTCAACCATGAGACAACCACCTTGTGGTCTGGCTTGATTTGTGCTTGATCTGACAGAATAATATAACCAAGCCTGGTGAGAAAAAGAACCTGGGGTGAGGTTCTCCTTGATCAGCTCTGAGTTCAAGGTCTTCCTTAGTCTTCCTCAATGAAGTTGTCTGATTTATGAAATGGGAGTGTAATCCTTATAAGTGCTACCGTGGGTTACTGTGAATGTAAGCAGCTTCCTGCATTCATTTCATGCTTTATTTTGGATAATGTATGTGTTGATATTGAAGGAAGCATTAGGCACTCTAATGTAAGAAATTGATTTGTTTATTCTGGTCTTGCTGAGACCTATAAACAAATCATACACTGAACTGCAAAACATAAACTGTTGGATGATCTGGTAAGTCATAAGGATTTGTAATACAAAATTACACTCATCCCTACCAGTGTGGTTGTGATTTTTTTCTTACATTTTATAAAGATTCAAAAAATGAGATTTAGGATATAAAAATACTATTAAAATTGTCAGAGAAATTTTTTATACAGGTAGCATTGCTTGTCCTGTGGTAGTCTGAAATATGATTCAACATTTTAGGTTGGTTTACTGTTGACACCTTCCAATTTTACTTCTACTTTTAAACTCAGCTCAAACATGCAATTAGAAAACTTGGAACTTAAAGATTCTCCTCACTGAATGTCACTCCAAAGATTCTCTTGGCAGGAAAAGAATAAAGGCTGCAAAAAGCTAACAAGTTTTAGGAATGGAGTAGTGCTTCTTCAGGTGTGACTGGGACAGAGGAAGGAGGTTTAGGAGACAGATCTTTAGTTGCAGCTGGGGGATTCTTGGAGAAAACCCAGAGACCACAAGAGAGATAGGCTTATGATGGCCTATATTCAGGTGACAGCTGTCAGTAGCCTCCCACAGGTAGAAATCTTACCTGGAGTGGGAATAGTAATGCTGACAGATTCTGCAGCAGTGGAAATCCATCAATTAGGCAGCTTGAGGGTCTTTAGTTCATCTGAGTGTTAACAAATGAAGCACAAATCTGCTCCTTTGCCTGCAGGAAAATCAATGCTTGATTGTTCAAAAGATTATAATCTTCCATGAATTCTGTATTTTTTGCTAATTTTTAGAAAGATCTGTTAGGAAAATATAATGAGAGGTAGACTGAGAATATATATCTGGAACTGAGAACACTGTAATAACTGTAATTGATATGTGTGAATATAGAGAAATTTTACACAAATATAAGAGAGAAAATTTTACCTCCCTTTCTCCTCATCTCCTTTTGGCTTTCCCTCTACTACACAATGGTCCTGGCATTTTGGAAGCCCTTTCAGTTACTGACTGAAATAAAAGAGTTTGCTGCTATTAATGTTAGATTCCTGAAACAAAACATTAAAAAATAAGAGAATTTTTACTTCTTTGCATTTTTATTTCCTCACTTGCAGCTTATTTCAGGCATTTTATTTCAGTTTTAGAATGATAATATATGAGCAATAAGTTTAATGGAGCATAGAATGCCTTTGTGTATGCAGCATCTTCAGACTTGCTTTTGTGATCTAGATTGCTCAAATGATGCTTTCTCTAATAAAGACAGGGCCTGAAAGTGGAAGCTGTTTATGCTGTTGAAATATTCTAAAGTTTTCTTTCTTCATTTTTGAATACTCTGATGAGAGGGAGGGAGGGCAAGGGAAGCTCAAATCATATGTCAGAACACTGACTTCATGCCTCTGATACATTTTTATGTGTACAGTAGCAACTGAATTTTTTCTTTTGATAATCTTCTACCCTCTCAGCGTTTCTTTGCCTGCAGTGCCTTTTAGCAGGTTTCATTTTATCTTAATACTCTGGGCAGAGAATGAGGTCTAATTCTTGAATGGCCAGATAACAACACCTTTAAATACAAGGCTGCAAGTCCACAGCAGACTTCAGCAGCAGGCTGTTGGCTTTTAGAGAGCTGGCAGCAATCACAAGTAGATGGTAGAGGGGTCAGGATTCTCTTATTTTGTGGCCAGTATGTCACGAATGATAACTACAAGGCTTGAGTACTACAAGGGCATGCACAGCATATGTGCTTGTCTCACGGGCCTCATACATTGGCTGACACTGCTCAGTTCCTCGGACACAGTCAATCAGAGCAAAGCTCATTTTACATGTGGAGGTCATGAACAGAATAACTCTGAACAGTTTTCATTAAAATAGTGCCAGGAACGGAAAAATTGAGGACATTATGTATCTCTAAGAGAATATTTCACTTGTCAGATATGTGAGTAACACGGAAATGTGATGGGTAGTTAAAACGAGGTTTTCTTTACTGAGAAATGAGAATTGGTCATGGGAGATTTAGAAGCAGTAGCTGCTTTGAGACAGAGGATTTATCTACAGTCAGATGGTTGGTCCATTATAGAGAAGGTGCGTTAGGAAAAAAGTGGAGGCGAGTAGCATAAAATAAGGTGTCAGTAGGAGCAATCCTGGATAACAAAGGAAGAGAAGGGAAAATGGTGGTGGGGTAGCAAGAAATGGAGATTGGAGTTTAGTTCAAATCAGTGTAGATAACCTAATTACTGGACTTTTTTCCTTTGGATCTGACTACAGACAGGACCTTTAGTCTTCCTTTTCATCAATACGTGGTACTTCTAAATACCTAATCATGATTTTCCCGCTACAATACATTAGTTGAGATAAATTAGATTAACTTTGTATACCCCATACTGTACTTTCTTTGATGCTGTCAGCCTAAAAATAACTCAGTCAAAGTATAAAAATTACTTAGGGACCATTTTAGCTCTGTCAGCCTGGCCTTCCTCCTGCAGAATTTCTGCTATTATTAATCTCAGGGGAAAACACATTATTTTTATTTAAAATAAATTAACCCAAATGCAGTTTTCAACTGTTGCTAGGTATGTTTGAGGAACTCTGCATGAAGAATCTGAAGAAAAGCAAATGAAAAGTTCGTGAGATCACTGACACTTTCCTAGAATGAAGCAAAATGAAGAAAAGCTAAAAACACTGTGTTTTGGAGGTTTAAGATGTAAGTAGAGAGGTTTATCACTAATAAAGTGATTCCTCAAAAGAAAGAAAAACGAATCTGTTGTAACTACCTGAGTACAAAATACTATACTATTTGAGTTGTACCTTCCCAAATGCCAAAAACTTAATGATCATACCTCTGAGTTGGGACTAATGTTCAGCTGTGGCACAAAAATATCTAATACAGAAGAATAGCAGTTTAAATTTTTATGAAATAAAAATTCTATCAACAAAAAAAGGCAAAGAAAAACTAGTTTAGAAAGTGCATTAACATACCAATAAAGAGAATTTTATCATTATTTTTGCTTCTCTTTAAATTCATGCTCCTGCAATGAAAAGGTTCTGAGGGTTTAAAATTAGTTTTTTTACTATGTGCACAAAAGTCAGGTGTTCATTATTGTGAATAATCTAGAAAAAGCATAAGAAATGAGAGAGTGTGCAATTTCCAGAATATATGGTATCTGTACTTCAGAAAGCGTGTAAAGAGTGTGCAAATTATGCACACATCTAGTCCTTTAGGAATTTATAATAGGGAGTAACACTGCAGGAAAACAACATACAAATGAAATATGTATACATATACAATAAAAAAAAGGTATTGTTATTTGAGCAGAAAAAAAAGAACTTCACAAGAGGCACCACTTCAATCACCTCTTCAGTTTCTAAACTGGTGCATGTAGCATGAAGAACAAACAAGAGTAGCCCAAGACTTTTCCTAGTCCCAGAGATTTAACATCATTGTGACTCCTTAAGATTTTAGCTTTTATATTTTTCAGACCCTGTACTGCCTTAGAGTATAACGCTGAACACCATACAGAGTGTTAGTAAGCTCTCTTCACAATTTGGTCGGACAAAACAATCCTTCCAGGCCTGAGAACCAAGGTCACCTTCACAGCCTCAGGCTTTGAAAAGTATAAACAAAAGTGAATTGCAGAGGAGCAAACTCAGGGAATATGACTTCATTACCTAAAACTGTAATTGGACAATTAAACCCTGATATGCAAACTTATACCTGTCTGATAAACTCATGACCATTGTCCATCTTGGGTGTAGCCTCTGGAAGGCTTTTCACTGCCCAAGGTGTATCTATGGAAGGCCTTTAATAAATACCTACTTTATTCTCTTGACTCCGTCTAGCCTCTGTTTTAGGTAGCCACTCACTCCAAGGAATCAATAGCTGTAAGTAAACCCTGGTGGGATGGCTCCTGTGACTGGAGTGCCCTGTCAGATGGTTACAGGCTCTTTAGGAGGGGTGGGCAGGGCAGAACAGGCAGAGGGGTGGCTCTGTATGTAATAGAAGTGTTAGAATGTACAGAGCTCACAGCTGGCAGTGGCTCAGTTCAGAACCTCTGGGTAAGAATCAAGGGGCAAACAAATAATGCAGATGTCATCCTGGGAATCTACCACACACCTCCTAGCCAGGACAATGATGCTGGTGATTTATTATTTGTGGAACTAGGTGATGCTTCCAAATCAGCTGCCCTTGTCCTTATGGGGGACTTAAACTTGCCAGAAATTAACTAGGAGCATCACACAGCTGGTACAAACCAGGCCAGAAGAGTCCTTAAAAACCTGGATGACATCTTTACAAAACAGATCCTAAGGGAGATGGAAATCATCAGCCATCACTATAGAATAAAGCAAAGTCATCCACTTGATCTGGATACACAAGAACAGATGTTTCTTAATTAGACTTAATTAGAATATAATAGAAACTCATCAGCAATATGTATCTATTAGATTTACACCAGAAGACGTGTCCCTCTTTGACATCTCTAAAGCATCCAAGTGTACTAACAACTAGGGCACAGAAAATTTTTGTGAGACTTGGTGGTAAAATTAAAATAATTCTGTTTAATATCGCTAGTAGAAAAGGAAAATTTTATGGTTTCTGACTCTTTGTTTCATTTAGATCACACAGGCATACAAGGAACATTAGAAACAGATGCAGTGTTTTCTTAGAAAACCAACAAAATGTAACAATGTATTAAATATAGCACCTGAATCCTCAACATACATCAGCAAGGGGAAATACTCATTGTTTTATTTTGCTGTTGGCTGTTTTCTTTTGTAACCTAACTTAGAAAAATAGGTTAGGAACAAAAGCTTATGCATCATTAATTGAGTGCCAATGATTTTGTGGAAACATAAAGAAGTGTACACTGATGAAATGGGGAAACATCCTCTGTGCACACAGATACCTGAGAGGCAGGTGGAATACCTGTTTGTGTTAATAGGGGTAAGCATTGTGCACTGAAATGTGTTTTTCTTGCTGTCTCTATGTTACATTTATGTTACATATCTTAAAACCATTTAATTTAACAATTTTTTTGACATTTGTACCTAATAGAATGCAATCTGAGGGACACAGAGTTATTTTTGTGTGATTTGCATGGACTGCATAGTAAACCAATACATATCCATCATACTGCTTCTTAAGCAGCCCATGCCCTGGAAATCACCATTATTATATGCCTCTGGACAAATCCTTAATTGTCTTCCCAAGGTGTGGTTTATGGACTTGAAGGAAAAGGTTATGCTGAAAGATGGTGGGTATGATCAGAGATAACAAGTATTCCCAAATTAAATCTAGTATTGGATATCCCTGGCAGAATAGGAATACATAATGAATTTAAGACCTGAAAGACATTTTAAGATTAATCACCAGTGGTCAGAGTCAATAACTTGCTGTACACTTTGTGACATATATTTATACTTTGGACATATCTGCAGGATAAATATTAAATTAAATGTTTCCTAAACAAAATTACAATATTCATACTTCAGAAACTAACATTTTAAAACTAGTACACCCACGTGTGTATTTTATCTCTTTTAAGGAGGCAATATTAGAAGAATAATGATACTTCAGTGAAAATTATTGCAATAATAAAAATACTTTCTTAAAGATATTTAAGAACAAAGTTTCAGACAGTCATAGAATTTTCAAGGTTCGAAAAGCCCTTTAAAATCAAGTCCAGCTGTTAACCAGCAGCACCACCATGTTCAGCACTAAACCATGTCTCTAAGTGCCACATCTACATGGGTTCTGAACACTTCTGGGGACTGTTACTCCATCGCTTCCCTGAGCAGCCTGATCCAATTCCTTCCATGAAGAAATTTTTCCTAATATTCAATCCAAACCTCCTCTGTGACAACGTGAGGTCATTTCCTCTGTTATCTATTTTTTTAGTATTTTACATGCACTATATAAATTAACTTCTTTTTTTTTTTTGTATCCTCACATTTACTGGCAAAACTGTGTGTGACAGTTCCTCTGCCTTCATTTCATCTGCCTGGGTAAGTCTGCATTTTTTAAAGAGGGAGATTGCTGCTTTTTGTTCTTTTTTTTTTGTTGTTGTTTTTTGGGGTTTTTTTTGTGGTGGGTTTTTTTTTGTTTTGTTTTGGTTTTTTTTGTTTGTTTTTGGTTTTTTTTTTGTTTTTTCCCACTAAGTTCATTAGAGAGCAGCACGTTGCAGAAGGGAATGTGTGTTATTATGCCAGCATACCTGACTGGGTAATAATCTCACTGGGGAAATAATAGTTTGCTTAGAGAGGTAGTGTTTTACGTTCTCAAACAAAACCTTACACACCACAGAATGGTGCATCAGTTCTTGCCATAATGAGCTATGGCACTTGCAGGTTTGGATATATATTTCTGTCACCTCCTTCAAAACCCTCCAGTAGTATAGCAACATGCAATTATCCTGCATTATAAGTTTGTTTAATGACAACTTTAGGAAGAATTACACTTCTGAGTCCTTCTAATAATTTTTCCCTGTAAATTACAAGTTGTCCACAAACAGTTCATCCACTTTTTTCCTTATTTAAAAACACAAACCAGAAATAAAACTGGATAAAGTTCAAATCTAACTTGCTTGCTTTGATATCTAACTTTCCTACCATTTCATTTCCAAAAGCTTTTCTGTAGAACATAATGTATAGAAAATAATGATTTTTAATCTGAGAGGTCTGATATCTGTGGTCTTTAGAAGATAATGCAAGGTTAGGAAAGGATGGCTGGGTATTGTAAGTAATGTATATTCTGTGGTCTGAGGTTCTTGGAAGCTTTATGGTTTGAGGAAACACAGTCATTATATTATTCTCAAGCATTACAGAGGTTTATTCTTCTCTTATCCCTACTTCTTCTTCTTTTCACAAACTCCTTCACTGACTTCCGTATCTATCATTTGGCCCCAGGCAACTAAAGGTGGATGAACTTAGGAACAAACAAGAAATGAGAGAGATCAAAATTAATGTAAAGATATTTTACATTCCCTGAGGCCCTGCTATTCTGCCGTCAAATTCCTTGCTTGTTTGAGGATATTAAAATCTGAGAAGAAGTAAAATTTAAACTTAGGTTTTCAGTGCTGTTACTTCTGCACTGCATTCCCTACTGTGTCTGTTGGAAATATGCCTTGACTTCTAGTATCTGATATGGAAATTATATGAGAGGCATAAGACATCAAGACAGGGTACAGCTACTGTGGGATCTTTGCTTTCCATTTGGACTTGGGTGTCAAAGAATTTTGTTGGGATCTTTTTAAGTTTTCACAAGCAGCTTTGATATCTAGCTTTGCTGCTGACAGCCTGAACAACCTCAATCAAAATGATGGTCAAACTACAGAAGACATCACCTACACGCTCATGGTCCTTTAAAGTTGAAAGCAGGGCATTTCAGTAAGAATGGAAAAGCTTTCTTAACGTGCCAAGTATGCCAGTTTTCTGTGCAAAGTGAGGCTTCACAGGGTAAATCACTTAAAATATAACAAAGAGCTCCTATCTGCTTTAGAGTGAAAAGAAAATGCAGACAATCTTTTTAAAGCATAGCTTTGATTCAAGTGAATCAATTAGTAGCTAATCACATACTTAGTACTAAAAGATTGAAATGCAAATAATTGCATAATGTTACTTGAATTTTTAAAAAGCATACTAATCAGAATTCCTGTCTTGGATTAGAGTGTTAGCTGATAATTCATGCTCTCATGCATTTCCATTCTAACAGTCATTTACCCTTCCTCTGATCAACTTTTAGCAGGCTCTGAGTGGAAAGTTTGCATGTGATAGTTAAAAAATTTTTTAAAATCACACAAAGGACAAGTTCTTCTACCTGCCCCCAACAGACTTCTATAACAAAATGAGAATTTCCTCTTCCCAAATTTAATGAGCATGTATGAGAGCTTAAAGGGGATAAGGTGATTGATATAACTATTTCTCCCTTCTTTATTCACTATGAGGAGGAACAATTGGACAGTAAGTTTGCATAGGTCCTTAATGTTCAGGGTGTCAGGAAAGCAACCTGTATCACATCATTTGTTCCTCATCATGAAGTGATGTGACATGATTCCTCCATAATTCACCCTTCTCAAGTGGCATTTTTCAGCAGTGGCTCAGTAAATCACTCTCTGGAAGAGGACTGACGTGGTATTCACATTCTCTGAATAGAGAGAGACGTGATTCTCTCTCCCAGGATTTTTCCTGGGAAGCTGTGAGATGCAGTGAGAAAGCTCAGAGAAAGAAGAAAGACGTGTTATTTTACTGTCATGAGAAAGCAAGTGTGTTATAAATACAGCTTCTAGCAAAATGTAGTGTTTTGAGGATATGTTCAATGAACTTGCTTGTTAAATATCCACTCAAAATACAAACGAGTTGATACTTGATATCCTCTGCATAAGTTAAACTTGTATTTGTACATAATGACAATGACTTTCTGTTGTCAGCGGAATTTATTTTAATTTATTTTATTGTTTAGTTCTGTTGTATTTTTGCTTCCCCTTAACTGACATGTTTTCAAAAGTTATGTTTTTTTTTTTCCTGAATGATTCTAAAAAGCTTTAATCGAATAATGGAAATGGCATTTCCCTGTCAGACATAGACAGTCATGCAAAGGGCAATCACAAACTATTATGCAATTTTTAAGGAGTGATTTTATATAGAAATAAAATTTCTAACTAAAAGACATTCTGAGCAAACTGCAAACTAAGTGTCACTTGTGTCTACTCATTTGAAGATAAAGGGCAGAAGACACCCATCACTTAGGGCTTCCTTTGTGTTGTGCTGACCTTTACATTTCAAATTGATGTGTCTTTATAAATATGTGCATATTCAACAAAATTATGCCACAGGATTTCCACACTTGCAATTTACTGGAGTATTTATTTAAGTCACTTTAGTCACTTTACCTCAAACCTGTTCAAAGAACGTGTGACGGCTGTGGGAAAATCGACACCTTCAATAAAAAGTTCAGGAGTTCAATGACCAGAAAGAGGATTGGAGTTCATAGAATGGTTCAGCAGCTACTTAACAACTTACCCTTAAGGTGCAAGATAAAAGTGAAGGAGCTTAAGATAGCACTTCCTTTTTTATTGCCTCCAAATGTCTTGAAGCAATTTTGTATGTTCCAATGAACTAGGAAATGCAAACTAAAGAACATGAAGTGTCATGCAATAATGTGTTGCTTAAAAATGTTTCTAGATTAGTTTTTCTCTAATTTTTAGGTAAGCAAATATATTTAATTTATTAAGTGTATTAAGTTACTATGTGGCTACTTCATAACTATTTAATAGTTAGAAGAGATAAGGGTCAGATTCCCTAGAAAGATATTATGTTGTCTGTGAATTTAATTTTGGGGTCATTGTATTCACTTATTTTAAATTACTTCTCCCTCTAATTTAGAGATGTGTGATGCATCTTGGGGAAAAATCATTATCATATTGTTGTACCTTTCTTCTTCATGAATTTTACTTTCTTAGCCGAAAGATATGTATGTTGCAAGAAAATCATTCCTTATGTAAGTTGATGGGAGCTGCTCACTTTCTCTTGATAGCTCAGTAACAGTTTTAAAAACAAAACATGAATTTGATGCAATCTTCAAAATCCTATTCTGAAAAAAGTGTTTCTTTAACTGAAAGTTAAGCCCCGCATATTAAAAAATGTTAATGGTACAATAATATGCTTTTCCCTCCTGGTTTTTAGTAACTTTTCAAATTTTAGTATTTATCTGATTTTACTGTGTCATGTCTTCCATAGCTTCCACTGAACTCTATAAACTCACATGACTTTAATCACCTTAAAATCCTATCATCAGTTAAAGGCAAAGGGAAGGTATGTTAGAAAACATGTGCTTTGCTCCATAGTCTGCTCTTTCATACCTACAGAGTTAGTGTGGTGTGGTACTCACAGGCAAATCAAAGGGTGAAAGCATGTGAAATGGTGTATAAAATTACAGTTTAACATTTTACTTATTTAGATTGTTTCCCATTTCATGTCCTGGGGTGCAGAGGCACAGCATTGCCATCCAGCAAGGGAGGGGATTGTCCCCCTCTGATCTGCTCTGCTCTGGGGCAGCCTCACCTCGAGTCCTGTGTGCAGATTGGGGTGCCACAACATAAAAAAAATTAAGCTTTTTTTTTTCTTTTGCAAATGTTGATAGATTCCTTTATCAGGTTTTATTCTTAGCTTCTTTCCTCCACCCTCTTAAATGTAAAATTACATTTTTAACCTCATTAGTTGGAATGAATTTAGCTCTTAAAATATTTCTGTTTTACCTCTGGTTCTCTTGTCTTTTTCTGAGCGCTTAAATTAACCTGTGAGAGCTCTCCATTTTGTCTTCACTTTGTGCTAAAATGACACAAATTCTATGAAGTAGAAACATTGTATCCCACCTGTATCTCATGATAGCTCTCTGCAGAATATCATGCTGAACTTTTTTACTTATCACAAGCTCATGTGGCTTTATGCTGCCAGCCTACATTGGTCATAGATCATGGCATAGCAGAAATGGAGATATCCACAAGGCTCTAAGTGCTTTTAAACAGGACAGTGATAGAAACAGTATTTGATGATGTTAAATTTTATGACAGTTTGTTTTGTATTTCTTGATATGGGCAAAGCTTTTTTACTCCATTGTTATTCCTTTAGTATTGTGGTTTTGTCTTTTAGAGTAAGTAATTTCCAATTTTTACACATTTTCCCTGAAGAATATTCCAGTTTTGTATTACTTCCATGGGAATGACTTGTACCATATTTATTTCTAGAATAAAAGAAAATACCATAGAAGTGCCAGATGCCCTTTTGCCCTTGGCCTTTCAGTTATGGCTTTGAAAAACAATTTTATTACTTATTAGGAGGGATAAATAATCAACAGTCATTAAGACAAAGAAATATGTCTTGGTGATTGAATTATGCTCACAGCACAAAACAATAGCTTGTTTCCCACAAGAAGTTCAGAAATACAATTACTGTTGTGTTTCTGTCTTACTTCATGATAAATTAATCTGTGACCTACCAGATGGTCACATAGGACCAGGTTCAAATGTGAGATTTTGCTTCATTTAGGAGCAGCAGGGCTGAAAATATCCCACTCAGATGCTCTGTCAATGCCTAGATTTGAAGGCTGAGAGAAATGCTTTGTTTTGTTGTGTTTTGGTTTTTTATGTGCCGTTACTACTTGCTATAGTTGACATAACACTGGAAAGCTTGGGGTGCATCTCACATTCAGGCTGGCATTTCAAGAACAGGCATTCTCTGAATAGGACAGTCTTAGAGTTATTTTAAGAGCATATCTAAAACACAAATTTGGGATTTGTACAAAAAAATTAGTTGTGTTGTTCGCTACCACTGACATCTGTGAGAGAATGGCCAGAGAAGTCTGAAACAAATAGAGACTTTGGTGTCTATCACCTCTTAGGAGGGTGTATGAATCATCAGACTTATAAGGTTATTTTCCTTTTCTAGAACTGTTTTTTTTTGCAGCAATGATTATTTGCACTACCTAGAACCAGAAATTCTATCAAAGTAAACTCTTTCCTCTGAGTTATGATTCTGAATTTAAAGAGTATATGTGCTTTAGCTTCGTAAACTTAAAAAAAAAAAAAAAAGAAAATCCGATTCAGAAAAAAATCCTCTGTTCTTCTTATTTCATGGAATGTTACTGTTAACAAGTCAGATAGCCAAGACCACATGGACTTCAAACTATTCCTGTTTGTGCTGGAGGGAAATAATGGTGCAGGTTCTAAACTTTACTCTTATTAACAACCGTATTTCTTATATACATCTTTCATAGTTAAAGGTGAGTTACTACTTTTTTTTCAATACAGAAGTTCTTTACACATTTCTTATCTAAAGATTGACAAAACTGACAAAATAAGGTCATGGCCTTCTATCCACAGAAAGTTGAGCACCCTCAAAGTGGTGAGCATGAAGACTGCATTGGGCACCACCTGTGACAGTAGGTACTTTGCTAATGAGTCACATTTTCTGTATTAAATGTATCATCTCAGAAATTAAAGTAAAAGAAAAGTTACAGCACTTTTGTTCTTCAGAGCAGTCACCATACCTTGTTCTCATAGCAAAAGATGCAGCGCCAGTATGACAAATCATGGATTTGTCAGTCCCTGCATGGTAGCTTAAAACTAATATTCTTTCACCAGATCATGTTTCCTTCTTACATTTCACAATTGTTCTTTGCTAGGCATAGGTTTTTTACTGGGATAAAAAGGGAGTAAGAGGAAGAGTTCTGTTTTTTGCCTTAGTAGTATTTATTAGGTTCACTATTGAAGATTTCTCTAAAGGCTACATCCTCTCAGAAAACCTGAGGGAAGAATGGGGTGAGATTAGAGTCATAAAATGTCACTGACTGCTAAAGAGGAATGTGATACCATCCACTACTGAGCAAGGCATAAAGGAAAAGTCATGTTGTTCTGTTTCGTCTGCTATTACAGCCACACTTGATTCTCAATTTCAGTGGAAAAAACTCAAGTTCAGAAAGATACTGTGAACTGAAATCATGTGCACAAGCACATCCCCACACTTTATTTCTTAGTGTAAAAAATTCAAACCAAACAAACAAAAAGGGGCTTCAATTTTAGCATTTGAACTCTCAAAAATTAATTCAGTGAGCATAAAAAAAAAATGTAAACAACAGTTTGGACATTAAAGTGACTGATGTTTATAGAAAAGCAGCACAATTCTCCACTTTGTAAGCAGGTGTGTCAAAATCCTGATTGTATTATCCAATCATGAATCCAGTATTCTCTGAACTGAACAGTAAATTTTCTGCTACTTAGTTTGCAAATAATCTTCTATCAGGTGTGCTTCAATACCTGTGTGAGTAAAGAGCAAAAAAACAGCTCTCTGTTTAGGGGGGAAGACAGCTCAGTTTCTGTGGCAATTTTATTTCTTGCTAGCTGTGAGGCTGACAATATTGGGAATAATTAAGGTGCTAATATATAGCCTCAGCCATCAGAGATTTGATGTAAACTAGGGTCACTTCTCATACAGATCAGCAAACAGCAGTTGACTTAATTGTAAATGTTACTGAGAGAGTGACTTCAGTTGGTGGCCTGGTGTGGAGCAGTCCTTATTCCTGAGAGCTGAAAGACAGGAGTGACAAGGAATCTGATGCTAGAGAAATTTTTATGACCTCTTCATTACATAGCTGTGGGGCTATGATGAAGGACAAAGGAATGGCGAGATTATGAATTATAGAAATAATGACACCAATATTTTCTGGAATTATATTGAGGTTTATTACCACCGGGGAGAGAATGAAGGAAAAACAATGGGTGTAGAACCACAAATGAAATAGGCGAGAAAATTACAAATATAAACATTTCATATGGTTGTGAGGAAAAACAGAAAAATATTAAATACCTTTCAGATGGAACAACAAATGTTATTCTTATAATTACAGCTGCTATCTCTCTGACTTCTCTGTTCTCTGGTTATTTTAGATAAGGTCAGGAAATGTGGGTTAGGTGAAGAGACAGTGAAGAGGGTTAAGAAAAGTTTGAATGGCAGAGCTCAGAGGATCATGATCAACTGAGTAGAATCCAGTTGGAGACCTGTAATCAGAGGCAATGTCCAGAGATAAGAACTGGATCCAGTCTTATTCAACTTGGTTATCAATGACCTGGGCAAAGGAATAGAATGCATCCTCAGCAACTTTGCTGCGGATACAAAACCGGGTAGAGTGGCTGATACACCTAAAGTCTGTGCTGCCATGCAATGGGGCCTTGATAGGCTGGAGAATTGGGCACAGAGAAACCTAATGAGGTTCAACAAGGGTCCGTGCAGGGTCCTGCACCTGGGGAGGAATAATCCCAAGTACCAGCACAGGCTGAGGGCCGATCTACTGGAGAGCAGCTTGGCGGAGAAGGACCTGGGAGTGTTGGTGGGTGAAAGCTGACCATGAACTGGCAGTGCCCTTGCAGCCAAGAGGGCCAATGGTGTCCTGGTGTGCATTGGAAAAGTGTGGCCAGCAGGCTGAGGGAGGTCACCCTGCCCCTCTACTCCACCCTACAGAAGCCACGTCTGGAGTGCTGTGTCCAGTTCTGGGCCCCTCAGTACAAGACAGACAAGTAGCTCCTGGAGAGGGTCCAATGGAGGCCACAAAGATGATTTGGTGTCTGGAGTATCTCTTAAGAGGTGAGGCTGTGAGATCTGGGCCTGCTTAATCTAGAGAAGAGAAGGCTGAGAGGGGATCTCATTAATGCATAGAAATAGCTCAAAGGTGAGTTACAAGAGGGTGATGCCAGATTCTTTTCAGTGGTGCCCTCTGACAAGGCAGAGAGCAATGGACATAAACTAAAACCAAAGAAAATGAGGAAGAACTTCTTTACATTGAGAGTGACAGAGAACCAGAACAGGCTTCCCAGGAATATCGTGGAGTTTCTTTGTCTGGAGATATTCAGAATCCACCTGGTTGCGTTCCTGTGTCACCTGCTCCAGGTGACCCTGCCTTCACAGACCATTTGCACTGGCTGATCTCCAGAGGTCCCTTCCATACCAAACATTTCTCTGATTCCATTTCATGCTGACTTTTCTGCTACCCTTGCTTTTTGCTACTTCTTTGTTTATAAATCAATAAAATGCACCTGAGTGAATGAACTGCACCAGAGTGAATGAACCAGTTTTCCCTATAACAACACTGAAAAGAAATTTGCAATTAAAATCTAACTAAAGCACTGACTCTGCTTTGCTCATTTTTTGTTGGCTCTGTGACTTCAAAATATCATTCATTCTCAAGATGAGAAACAGGCTTAGGATAATATGGGCAATATGCAGAATAGCAAGTTCTTTTGAAACCTGTGACACCAGCTGAAATTATAATGAATACAATTGTGAAGATAATATTTTGAAGGAAGTAGGTGCAGTTGAATTAGCCACTGTAGATAAATAAGAATGAATCATCAGAATATTCTAAGTCTGCCACAATAAAATTCTGCCAAGGACAAAAGATCAAGATAAATATTTTAATGATATTAGGTATTTCAAATAATTAGTACTCATTAAAGGAGTTATTAAACAGTCAAGTTTGTTCTAAAGGACTTAGATCTGCAGTTCTGTCGCAGTAAAGTCTTTTAGAGCAAAAAGGCTTAAACACCTAAATACCTCACAATTTTTTCATGTAAAGTTTGATTCATTCACAGTCGAAATAGGTAAGATTTAAAAAACAAACATACAATCCTCCCAAAAAACACAAAGAAACAAAAATGACAATTCCTCCCCCCTCCCCCCAAATCACAACAGACACATAGCATGGTTGAGGTTAAAAACAAAGTAGATTTGCATTCTTCTGTAAATCTTTTAATTTTTTTAATACTCAGCTATGTATCTGAAAGCCAGAAAATGATGGAATATGTTTCAGCTGCTCTGGAGAGTGCACTTCAAGGTATATGAAATCTCCCAGCAACTGAAAGATCCCACAAGGAGATTGTCACTTTGAAAACAAGTATATTATTTTGTGATTTTAGCTCAGAACACTATCTTCACAGAAAAGCTTGCGGACCTACATGTATAAAATGCTCATTAGCCACCACAAGGCAATGTGAGATGTTTTAATACTGGGGGAGATCAAGAGACCTTATGTAACTGTCTCACTGTTCTGTGAAAATAAAAATCCCTGTACATAAGATTTTCTTCATTGAGGTTGTCATAGGACAAAGTCTGCAATCATTACTCATGCTGAGTAACAGATTACCTTCAAAATTGAGTCAAAATGAAGTTTGGTGTGGGAATTTCTTTCAGTAGATTATCCAAAATTAAGTCAAACCCCCCCCTATTAAACTGGGGTATAAAAATAATGATGTTATTCTCTTAAATAATAATGATCATATTCTCTTAAAGCAGAGATACTTAAAAGAATAAGATCATTATCTGCAGGTGTCTTGGTAAAAAGAAGCAAATCTCCTACTTGTAAATATGAATGCTAGTGTAAATTGGATCAGTGAAGTACCAAATTTTTGAGATGAAAGTGATGGAGGTCACTGATGTAGGTGATGTAGCTTGACCCCACCCACACCTGAATATGCAGAGCTAACAACTTCATTCAGCATCTCACTTTTGTACAGGACAATAAAACCCCATAGAATTAGAAAATCCACAAACAAAACACTTTGAAAATTTAACATTTCTGGCATTGTGGCAAGCAGAATTATTAGACAAACATTATGTGCCCTGATAAAATAGGTTATTATTCTTAAAATTACTTTTTGGAACTTTTTTTAAAATCAGTCTATCAGCCAGAGAACAATACATTTTGTTAAGATCTGCCATTGTTACACAATCATTTAGGTGCACTATGTTGATGGACACTCATATCTATATAAAACGTGTGAGTGAGATTTGAGACTTAATGAGAATAACAAATGCCTTTCTTTATTCTATGTCCGATGAAATTCTATCATTTGTGAGAGAGCTTTCCTCTGTACTTGAAGTAAACATCCACCAGCCTTGTGGGGAGAGCATGGCATGTCCAGGTTTGTTTTTAGGGTTTTGCATTGAGTGAGGTTTTTGGACTGGAATCACATTATCTCAGGTAAGTGTAGCACCGATTTGGACCTTAGCAGCTCCAAATCTGCAGCTCCTGTGGTACGTTCCAATAAGGGTAATTGATTTTTTGTTTTAAATAAAGACCTGGAGCTTAAAATCTACCTGCACAAATCCAAAAGACAATGCTCATTTAAAATTCAGCAATGAAGAAAACCCCAAGTATCTATTTCTTGCTTCACATAGACAGCTGTGGCAAGAGGTCATGTAAAATGTTCCCTGTCCTCCTAGGAAATTAGCAAGAAGAATTGTCTGCCACTAATTTTCAAATAAGCTGCAGAATTAAAGCTAATCATTGTCTGACAATGATGAGCATTATTTTGCAGGGTAATTACAATCAGTAACTATTTTCTTCAAGATATTAGTTTGCAAAACAGTTGTGGTCTGGTGCACATTCAGGGTAGTGATTGCCGTGTGCTTACTGGATGTGGTGAGCTCACCCTGTTGCCTGTGAGCTGCAGCAGAGCTCTCCCATCACTGCAGGGTTTAGCAGCATGACAGGACGTTTCCATAGAGCTCAAGATGCACTTTTACCATCTGAAATGTCTGTGTGGGTGTTTGTCTCTTGGTTCATTGCTTCACCAGACACTGTGTCTAATTTGGAATTACTTTTGCTTCTACATGTCCTTTGCTTCTTGCCTTTCTATAAACTCTATGCTGGGAGCAGGAGTTCCTGATATCTCTTAAGTAAAACCCATGTCCTGTGCTAGTGGTACATGAGCGTTTCCTCTTGGCTTCTTCTGTCAGAGTAAAGTTTTCCAGATGTTTGTAATTTTTGGATTTCTTTGATTACCTGTTAATATGTATTTGCAACATACAACACACAAAGAAAGTGTTCCAAATTTCATTGGACAGCAGTTGGAGTTTGCTGGTATTTGACTATTTGACTGGATTTTTTTTCTTGTTGTTTCTTGATGTGACTGCATAAATTTCCAGAATAACCTGATTTATAGAAGCTGAATTGTGATATAATACTGGGCTGCTGCAGAAGAAAAGAATGTTACAACGGAGGTAAAACACCAGACAATTTATGTTTCTGAATATTCTTTAATTTTTTTTTTTATTAATCAAGAATATAGGGGGGAAGTGCCACATAAATGGAAATCATCTGTAGATCAGAGAGTACTAATAAAATTATTACTAGTTGTGAATCTGCAAGATTCTTGTGAAAAAAATCTGTCATTTCATAGCTGCACATGAAGCTGGGAACCCATGCAGCAGAAGCCAGCTGGGACTTCACAGCCAGCAGCATACAAACCTGGACTATTTGACAACAGCAGCCTCAACAAAGTGCCTGTTGCCAGATCCAGCCTGCAAGGATCTGTGTCTGAAGGCTGTCGCAGCAGTGTGTTCACACAGAAATGAATGTGAAATGTGTTGCCATGTCAGTGTGACCAGCTGTCTCCCTGCAGAGAGCTAAGACAGGCATTTAGGTTGTGTTCCAGAGTGTTTTCTTTACAAAGCTTTTCACTCTTTCCCCAGGACTGAGCAGCAATACTTCAGCAGTGCTACTGCCTCTGAGCTCCAGCAAGGCTGGCTGGAGATTTTTGATACTTTAATGCGTATGTTTTTCAGCGAGTGAGTGCCTAAAGCTAACTGAAATGTGAGCCTTCAAATAAAGATACAAGTCACCCAAATCTGCAGTCAGTATTGGAAAATCATTGATGTTTATTCTGTCAGCTTCCTGTATCCAGAGGCAGTAAATTAAGGCCAGCTTGCACACAGTTAAGGTCAGAATATAGCTGATTCTATATTTGCATACTTGTATGCAAGAGAGAATTCTAGCCAACTTGAGGCTTTTGATTATCTGAAAAATCTTAGTTCAAATAGTCTTTCTTAAGCTTTCCAGCTGCATTTTTCAGGAGTCCAACTGCTGATTGTGCTGTGTTGTGGAGCTGCAAAGGATTTACAGTTCAGGCGTCACGTGGCCACACTGCCTTTGGATCAAGAGTTTGCTCGCTGTGACACAAGTGTCAGCTGTGTGTTGCTCAATGCAGAAAATTAGGGATGCACACCAACAATAAAACTTTCAAGGTGGTTGGCTAAGGACTGTCTTCTTGGAAAGCATGTTTTATTCCTCTGTGATTCAGCTCCAAATCCTCACTCGAGATAAAAGCATCTTCACATCCCATGGATATCGGGAAATACAGAGCTGTGTGTGAATCCCATCATCAGTTGCTCTAATAAGTGCTATAAAATCCCATTATAAGTGACAGAATTTAGATGATAGTTCAGACATAAAAGACATGTTGAATGGAGAAGCCAAAATAAAGCAGTGAATTTCTGATCATGGAATAAATGCTAGAGATTTTAGGCAGTGCTTATAACAGGAATTTGTGATTTAGTGCAATATGTATGTGGAATAATGTAAATAGTTATTGAAATACCTAAGATTGTGCCACATCAACTTCTTATAAGGAAAATTAATTAAATGTGTGGTTTTGGCTTTAACTCTGATATTTTAAAAGTCCTCAATTTTTGTTTAATATTTATAAAACAGCAAGGTAAACAAAATTTTAAACATATTCTTATTTCCTTTTCCTATTATGTTTTCTATTTCTACTAAAACATAAATGTGCTCTATTATTATTATATGCAGATATGCTTGTGAGTGGGAGGATTGTTCAAAATTCTCCTCTAGCCAGACTGATTTCAGAAGTTCCTGTACCCCACCAATTCCTTCATTATTGTCCTGGGTCACAGAAACGTCAAATACTCATAATCTCTCATGCTTACTTTCCTTTATCTGCTGCCTTCATACCTCTGAAGGCAAAAGGAAATCCCATACTGATTCCAGGTCATGGTGCAGGGTGTTTCCTGTTTCCAGGCTCAACCTGGAAGCACAGACTATTCTGACATTTACAAAAATGCTTGAGGCTTACAGTAGCTGTAATTTAATGCAGGTTGATGTGATTTCTTGGGCAGATTTCAGGATACCCTCAAGCATCCTGTATCCAACAGTAAAAGAAGTAGTCATGGATCATTTTGAAAAACAAACGTGTAAGAGATACTCCTATATAGAGTGCTTGTTTTGTTTTATTTTTACTTGCTGCTATTTCAGTGATGGAATAATAAATGTTTATGCACAACAGTGCAATATTCATTGGCAGAGAACAAATATTGTTGGAAAAGTAAGAAGACGTTATTAAACATTACAAAAAACCGATTCTCTTTACACACCTATAAAAAATTCTACACTAAAATCAATATTATGCTAACAAGTTCCAAAAGAAGACAATCAATTTCAGCCTGATTCTGTATCTGTGAGTATATTAAAAGACTGTACTGGAATTGAATAGCCCAGGCAATTATTTCTTTTATGACATGAGAAAAGTCTGATGTGTCTCAAAGGATATGGCATTACTTACTTCTTACCTTCAAAGACTCATCTGTATACAGATTAGCTTTCAGTTTATTATTGAAAGGAATATTTATGAATGTAAAACACATCTTTCAAGCATTTTATAAAGTGTGCCAAGAAATATTGTTGTAGATATTTTATATCAGGATGACAACTATGATGATAGCAGTAGGAGTCTGTCTTCAAGCACACATCAGAAGTGAAACTGAAGTTATGTGCCTTAAAGACAAAGAAATTTTAAAAAATGACACTGTAGTCAATAGAATACAGTGACATTGTGAAATTTGTTGCCTATACTTCTGGAGTTTGATACAGTGTACTTCTGTGGTAGACTTATTTTGATAATCTATAATCTATCAAGCCAAAGAAGATAACCATTTTTGGAGCAAATAATTGGATTTGCTCATTTGGAGAGATATCATTGAGAGTTCAAAAAACATAAATTGCCTCAGAAGTACCCAAGGAAGGAAAAATAAATGTAATACATCGCCTGTCTTCCTCTTCCCTGGCTTTCCTGGGACTCATATGGTTGGCTACTAGCCCATTGTATATCTCTCTTCCAAATATGTGTTTAGATTCTCCTCAAGCTCCACTAAATATATTGCAGACTCAGAAGAGAATTCCAAAATTAGAGCATAAAAATCCCAGAATCACAGACTGGGTAAGATTGGAAGGGACCAGAGTGAGTCATATTGTCCAACCTCCCTGCTCAAGCAGGGTCATCTGAGAGCACCTAATACAGGGTCACATTCAGGTGGCTCTCAAAAATCTTTGGTGAGGGAGACCCCACAATCTTTCTGGTCAGCCTTTTTTTAGTGCTTGGTCACTCTCACAGTAAAGAAGTTGTTCCTCGTAGTCAGGTGGAATTTTCCATGCATCAGTTTCTGCCCGTTGCCTCTTGGCCTATTGCTCAGCCTGGAGAGCCTGGCTCCATCCTCTTGGCACCCTCCCTTTAGACACCGATAGACATTGATGAGGTCCCTTCTCAGTCATCTCTGCTCGAGGCTGAACAGGCCAAAGTCTTGTAAGAGAGATGTTCCAGTCCCTTAATTACCTTTGTAGCCCTCATCTGGACTTGGTATTCCATGTCTCTCTTGTACTGAGGATCCCAGAAGTGGACCCAGCATTCCAGATGTGGCCTCACTAGGGTTGAGTAGAGTGCCAGGATCACCTCCCTCAAACTGCTGGCAATGTCCTTCCTAATCCATCCCAGCACACCACTGGCCTTCTTGGTCACAAGGGCACTGCTGGATCTTGAACAGCTTGTTGTCCACCAGGACCCCCAGGTCCCTCTCCACAGAGCTGCTTTCCTGCAGCTCAGCCCCCCACCCTGTGCTGGTGCAAGGGTTATTCCCCCAGGTGCAGGACCCTGCATGTGCTTTTGATAAATTTCAGCCAGTTCGTCTCTGCCCATCTCTCCAACCTGCCAAGGTCCTTCTGAAGGGCTGCACAGACCTCTGGGGTACTGGCCCCTCCTCCCAGCTTTGTGTTATCAGTGAACCTGCTGAGGAGACAGCATAATCTTGTATAATTGTATAATCTTCATAATACTGCAAATTGACTCAGGGGAAACTTCTCCATATAATTCACTCTTTATATTTCTGTACTGGTCTCACTCCACAGAAAAGCCTTCTTCACCAGCAAGGGCTTATGGTAACAATTCCCTTGATCTATATCATATTTCAGGATATCAGCTTTCTTACAGTTTCTTTCAAAATGATGACAACTTGAAGGGGAGAGAGACATATCTAAGTATATCTATCATTGCAGCTTTTTGCAAGCACTAATCAAATTTTTAATCCTACTTTTGTCTTTAGCACAGCTGTCTTCTCCCTTTACACATGGCTGTTAAAATAGATCCATAATTTACTGAAGTCCTGTCTTCAGATTACTCTTGCACAGAACTTTCCATTGAATCCATATCTTTACTCCTATGCAACTAACCACTCTTCTTCAATTTCATCTCCTGTCCCATGCTATTCATGGCTTATCTTTATTTATTTCATAAACTTATTGTATGCGTCACAACAAAAGGATGGAACTAAATTCTGTAGATTATTTTTTTTAAGAAATTACAGACCTTAACTAAAGAAAGTGAATATCCTTGAGATCAGACACAACAGCTCATTAATCTGGGGTGTGGAAGAACCAGATATACTTCTGTCTGAATTTCTATGACCTAGCTATGCAGGTTTAATATTTCCTTAAAAATTCTAGTAATGGAAAATAATAAAACTGATTCAGAAATTATAAAAAAAATTAAAAAGTATTAAAAAACTCCTATCAGGATATAGCTTAACCATAAAGAAGAAAAATATCATTTTGTCCTCTAAATACTTTTTAAAATTTTAATTGTATCTTTAGTATTATAAAAGTCAGTATTAGTAGAATTGGCAAATAAATGTCAATCTCCTTCTGGAAAATTGTTTAAATATATTGAGATTCAAGATATATTAAAAAAAACCCAATAAAGTACAATTATGTGCAAGTGGTCAAAAAGAAGAAATATAAGGATTTCTATAATTCCCTTTCACTGTATCTCTTGAAAAACCCAAAATTTTATAATCAGCTCTGAAGTTTATTTATTTAATGTATATTTGTCTTGGATTGACAGAGGAAACTGTCTACAAAATATCATGGACAGTAGAGGCTCTTGGTTTTTTCTTCAGAAAGTAGGTCAAAACCATGTGTCAAAATTGAATAATATAAAACTTGGTTTTGATGCAAAATTAAGCAGTACCTGATCTCCAAAATTTGTCTTATATTATTAGAAAAGTAATTTACTTTTGCTGACCAAAAAAAAAAGTGTTTAGGCTCATCTTTTTATTATTTGGAATTATTACTACATGTATGATGCAAAATAGAAATAACATGAGCCCCCAAAACTACAATAACATTTAAATTTCTAAGTAAACTATTCCAGACATACAATATTTCAAAGATAAAAGATAAAATTTTTCCATGATGAAAGTAAACAAGCATATGCTTCTTGAAAATCGCTTGTTTGATTTCCTGAACAACAGAAAACACATAAAAGAAACATAAATAGATTTTATCTTGTAGCAGTTATATTATGGAAGTGTATGTGTGAAAGAAATATATGGAAAATCAAATTCATTAAGGAGAAATCCATTAAGATGACAACTGTGCTAAAAGTGAATTCTGTTTTTTAAAATCTCTTTTTTTTTCATATAACTTAATACATTCACCTTTCTTTCTACAGAAACATGGATGAGACATAATGAGTCATAAACACTAGAGTTACACATTTGATATATTTTATAGTAACATTTTCTAACTCAGAGCATAACCAAAGCCTTTGACTAGAACTTTTTTGGGCCACTGTCATAAGTAATGACAAATGTCACGTGTATATTTACATATACTTCATCCTCAAATTCATTGTAATTTTATTCAAGACATATGTTCTGCAGAAATATAAAAAACAATAAAACCATAAAAATAGACTATTTCTTCATGAGAGGAGTGTACATATAGGACATAAATCCAAATAATATTGAAACTTTAAATCTGAAAGAAAGCAAGATGCTAACAGAATTTTATGGGAAAAGAATATTTAATTTCCTAGTAGAAGGCAGAAAAATTATATCCAAGCTTCAAGTGAGAATGATGATTTAATAAGGCAAATATTAA
This sequence comes from Taeniopygia guttata, assembly GCF_048771995.1. Lineage (NCBI taxonomy): Eukaryota > Metazoa > Chordata > Aves > Passeriformes > Estrildidae > Taeniopygia > Taeniopygia guttata. The sequence continues at coordinate 69,311,548 of NC_133027.1, read as the reverse complement.
CCCATATCTTAGGATTCAGAACTCTGCAAAAAATCATTTTTGACCGTAATTTCTCCTCTGCTACCTACCTTTCTCCTCTGCTGCACTCCTCTGCTTCCTCCTTTTTCAAAAATGAACCTGAGCTATCACTGGAAGAAAGACAAAATTAGAATTATGAAGCACAGAATTATTTACTTGCTAGGGCCATGGGCGAGGAGTTAAGCCATTGCTCCTCTAATTCCTATTAAAGCACTTACAAAATCATATATCAAAGTGGTTCACAGTCTCACCTTGACAGGGCTATGGACAAACCTTGAGGTCTTAGGTGGACTCAATATACCCTGCGGGTCTTCCTAAAGCTTGAGCTGAAAGATTTACAAAGGTGATGCTTTACATGGGATCTGGAGATACATGATATTTCAAAATCATATCTGAAAAGAAGCTCAAAGCAGTCAAAGAACTGTGTTAAAATATGAATTATGTATCATTCTCCCATGTATTTCAGCTACTTCTAAGCTTCTCTTCTCTTGCTTCTTTAATCTCCCAGCCCAAACTCAGATTCAAATTCTGAGATTTCTGAAACATATTGGGACATGTTATGCTTCTATCATTTCACATTTCTGACATACTTTTTGTGAAAATTGACTAAATTGATCCCTTAAACATGCAATAAGACAAAAGAGGATAAGGAAGTTTCCATGTGGACATAATTTAGGACCAGAAGGCTTGCTAAGGATAAAGGTTTTCTTGACCTTGGAAGATAATTTGAATTAAAGAAGAGTGTGTGAATTTCACTGTGAATGTGAGTCAAGCTAGAATGAAGCAAATTTACTCATGAGTAAGAATATCTGTTATCATGATTGCTCCAGAATAGTTGTTCTCTACCAAGTCTTATTCTGTATTCAAAAAATAGTACTGTGAACATCTGACTTTCTAGAGGTCAAAAGCTGATGCTCATTCAGGACTAAAAACTAACTTAAAACAAACTTTTTTTGCAATTTATTTTAGAGCACCATTTAAAAATCATTTTAGCTTACTGTGGTTATTCCTTATGTAAACAAGCATACCAAAACTGCAATTACACCCTACGATTCTAAATTCTAACATGCAAATGTAGAACTGTAGAAGTGCAGGTCATTTGAGGGGGGTGTTCATAGAAGCAGGTAAAATTTGCCCATTTCAGAGGAAATTTGATTTTTTTGGGTTTGGGAAAAATTCTGCAAAGTTGTCCAGAGCAAGGTTTTTTTTAACCCTCTTAAATATGTCCTGTGTATAAAAGCACATACCACAAATATATATGTAGAATACGTACATATATACATACATGTAAAACATATTATTAGAAAAAAAAGATGTCTAAATTGTTATGGACAGTAATCTTCTGTTTATACACAGTCCTACAACTTAGTTATGAATATTCAGATGCCCTTGTTCCTAGGTTGTGCCTTCTTGTGGAATATCCAAATTTTCACTAGATTTCTTCAGGGATGGTGTATGTATTTTAAAAATTAGTAACTATTTATCCACATCCTCAGCATGAGTCTCTTTTTGTCTATTAATTGATTGTGGATTGTTTTTGCTTTTGTTGTTGCTCTAGGCATTTGTCTCAAACTTAGAAGACAAATAATGAAATGTCATGTAAGAGAAAAAACCTATGCAGAAACTGATGAATGACTAAGTGGCAAGTGCTTGTTTCATCTACCTGTTTGCATGCTGCATTTCAATTATTCTGTGAGTGGGACCACAGGACCACTCTGAAAGTATGGTAGCAAGACAGCTTTTCCCAGCCCATCCTGAGGGAAGTTTCTCTGGAGAGGCTTTACCAAACACCATATGATGGCTTAGTGCATTGCAGCACTGGTGGGGTTTATATTGTTTAGTAGAACAGTCTGAATTTTGTGATAAACCCTGCTTATTTGAATGAAAATGTGTAATACAGCCAAATGAGAAGTTTTGCATAATTGAAAAAAATAAAGAAAGGAAAGCATACAAATAAGGCAGGAAAATAGGTGTCTTGGAAAAGAATGTCTCAGGGAAAGTGATGTAGGGATTCACACTGGATAGACAGCTAAATCAGAACTGACATCATAGTGCTGGGGCAAAAAGGCCTAATGCAACCCCTAGATAAATACAGAGGAAAAGATTGAATAGAAGGAAAGAAGTGATTTTGCTTCTGTGCTGGGAAGTCATGTAGGATTTTTTCCAATATTTTAAAAAACTTTTTAAAAATCTGAAGAGGTGTCAAAACAGATGTAGGAATGAGTTCAGGGGTATAGGAAGTCTCTTTTAGAGGAAGGTATTTAGAGCTTATTTTGTTTAAACTTTCAAAAGCAAGTCTGAGAAAATAGTTGAATGATGGATATAAGCCAGTTTAAAGGGAGAAAAGACTGGAAAGTGGAGCGCTCACTAATACAGGGGAGAGAGGAGGTGCAAGGATTAGCAGCTGCAGAGCTGGCCCAGAGCAACTGAAACACGTAGCTTTAAACAGTGAGTATGGGTAATCACTGGACAAATTGTGGAGGGGAGTAGATTTCCCATGCCTTAAGGTATTCTTATCCAGAAAGGGAGTCTTTTGGGTAGAAGGAGAAAAGCAGCAGATGAACTGACCAAATTTGAGTCAACATTAAACCAGCAGGGAGCAGACCCTGCACAAGTCAGAAGTCCATAAAGTTTATTGCAGAAAGTCAGACTAGAACAGGAAATCACAGTCTGCATCTCTGCTCTGGCCATTCTCACCTTACCCAAGCCCTGCATACTATTCTGGGGTTAGAAATCACGGCAACAGCCGGGTGTAGGAAATGTGAAAGACGAGCTGGGAGTAGTGTGGGTTTAGATGCCTGCTTCTACCATAAAGTTGTGGTTCCATGGGCAGAAAGAACGAACAAAACACCTCGAGAAATGCAGAAACAAGAGCCTGAAAGGGAGCGTGGGCAATGTTAGCCCTCAGGAGTGTCTGCACTCGCAGCCCAGCAAGACTCCAGGACCCTGTTGGATGTCAGCTTGTTGCTGTGAGTCACTGTCACATGTGTGCTCATATATATGTATATACTCCCCCATTCTCTAAAATAGCCACAAAGCTATTTATTATTCATGAAAAGTCCGGTTTCGTTGACTCTACCTTTAGTCACGGTCTTTTTTCTTTGCTAACAAGCCAGTTACAATTTTCATTAAAAATAGTTTCCAAGGGGTCATTCTAAATATTTTTGCATGTGTATCCTAAACTGATTTTCCCTAAATATACATTCAGATTCACACAATACAATTTAATTTAAATACACAATAATTTTTGTTCATTTTTACCTTCCTGAATGGAAGAATTTCTGTTTAATCAAACATTTTGTGGTGGGGTATCCATATTCAAAAAAGTAAAAATAAATATCTAAGGCCTCTGATATAGTGGTGGCATTCTCTGCCTTCATTTTGGAAAGCAGAGTGTTGAAATAATTAATCTGAGACCTCTTGTATTTCAAACAGATTTCTCATTCTAAGTGGTAATCTACATTTGGATCACAGTTTTTCCTTTTCTCTGAACTTCTCTTAACTGATTTAAAAATGGATAGGAACATATTTCTGGCAAACATAACTGTTTATGTAAAGAAAGGGGGAGGGCCTCCTGGTTCTAGCTGGAAGATTCTTTCCCCTAAAATGCCATTAGAAATATAAAGAGATGTGACTCAAAGTCCGTCATTTAAACTTTAGATGTAGATAGTGTTTTTCAAACAATTTTTCTAGTCGCTATTTCCTTTTTTTTTTTTTTTTTACTTGTGAATTTCTTATAAAATATAGAGGAGGTCCCACACAATTTCAGATTTTATTCCTTAGAGAAATCTTCAGTGACTATAAGTTAAGGGAAATTGCTGTTAATGAGACAGGTACATGTCCTACAATTTAAGAACATGGATAATCCACTCTTCTTTGACACTCAGATTACACCACCTTATGTTGGTATTGTTAAATCTTGAAAATATGTTCCCTAAATACATCTCTGAAATATATTTTACCACAAACATTCATATATGTCATTATATAGAAGGTGCTTTCATGGTCTCATGATCTTACTACAGCTTGGAAAATCCTGATAAGCACTCTGGGTTAACACTTTAGCTGTTTGTGTTGCTGAATCCTTGCTGCTATTTTCACTTATAATACCTAAATGCAAATGTAACTACTTCTGCTTTTAAGCTCACAGCTCATTTCACATCTGCCAATGTATAGCTTTCAGAAGATAGCACATTTTAATTTTCTCTCACTCCATTTAGACTTGAACTGAAAAACTGGAAGCAGGTATCATGTATCCATTTACAGTGCAAATAATTACCCATGTAAAAGGTTAGGTGTTTCTTAGTTCTTTTAAAAATTAGCTTTTTTAAATAATAAAACTCTTCAGCTTCAAAAGAAAACTAATAAAACCTAAACTGAGAGTTATAAAAATATTTTTTAAACATTTACTTCTCCTATCCTAAGAAAGAAAAACAAATTGAAAGATCTTCAAATCTTAATCCCTACAATATTATCGACCACATTTCATTTTGTTGAAGTGTACTTATGTCCAAATACGATACAGCTATAATTTGATTGAGTCAATCCAATATTCTTAACATTCTCGGAGAGCATGCTCTTGTTGACCATGGTGGCTGCTCAGCATAATGATGGGTGAATTTGTTAATCAGTGAGAATGAGAAAAATTCTAGTGAGGGAAGGCCATAAATTTAGTGGCTAAACAAAAACCCCTCCCAGAGATCTCTGGAGGCATGGAAATTCTGAAGAGACTATGGATGATCTGTTTTTTGTTGGTTTGTTTTGGTTTTTTTTCTGTAAGAGATATGAATAAGCACAACCAGAAGTCAGACATCAGAATACTTCAGTTATCTGCATGTATTACCACATTTGGTGGCTAAAACAAACTCTCAGTTCCTATTCGGGCTGCTGAATAGAGAATGATATCAACTTTGAGTTCTGTTGTATTGCAATTGAGTAATCATTGCAAATTTTTCATTAACGGTACCTCAGCGATGATCAGATAGATCATGAGGGAAGCTGTGGGGGATTTTATATTTTTATTTTCCCTGAGAAGTTCATCAGTTTCAAATTGTTAAAAAAAGTTGACTGAAACCAGCTAGTCAGCTTGAAGGCTAGCAATTACCTAGGAATGAATCTCTACTATCCAGACTTGATTAGTAGTTGAGACTCTGAAAATATACCACTGTTCTTAAACTTCTGGTAAAATGTTTAGACCCATTAGTTTGACTGTCTGAACAAGTCTCTGACATTTGTCAAAATTGGCAGATTCCTGGCTCCTCATAAAACTACAGTATCCCATCAAAACAGGAAGATAGCAATATTACAAGCATGTAAATTGTTTCATTGAATAATTAGTTCCTCCCTAAAAGTTTATGTAATTGCCTAAGGTTCAGAATCTGCCATTAATTCTTTAATCTGGTGTTAACATTAAAGGAAAGATAAATTTCACATACCATAATATTATGTATTCTCCTTCCCAAAAGATGAAACATTAGAATTACAGTCTTTTTGGAGTAATATTTATTGCTTTTGCCTACCTGCAGTCCTTACTGTAGTTGCCTTTATAGAGCAAATGCTTCCTTGCAGTGACAAAGATGTAATTTCAGAAAATTGTGGGGTGAACTGGTGAAAGAATTACAAGAGTTAGGGCTTTACACTCTATGAAAAGTGGTATGATGTTGTATTTACACTTATCTTGCTGAGCAAATAATGAGTTAACTCACTTTTCTCTGTAATATATTTTAACAAGTCCTACCTGTGTAGTTGCATGCAAGTCCAGGATAGTGAAGGTCGTCAAATGGATAACGGGAGCTTGTGTTATAAAATAAAAGTGTTCCTTTTTTTGACAACTGAAAGACATCACCTTCAGGCAGGTGTATTGTCTGTATTAATCTGGTCCTTGTATTGTGATAAGTATCATGGCTGAGTAATTCTAAATCTGAGAGAAATAGATTAGAAATTGAAGATTGTCATAAACATTTCCTTTCAAAAAGAAATGCTAAAAGTAGATTATTACATCTTCCAGAAAATCAATTATCAGTTAGGTAAGTTTGTATTTATATAAGGTTGATGAGTGTAAAAAAAAAAACAAGGCATAGTAAACAGGAACCCTGATGCCATGACAGAAATGAGGACAGACTAACCAAGACTTAGGTTTGCATCAGCTGTTTTTGAACTAAAGGTCCTTATCTTTCTCTTGTATTTTGTGCTCTGTCAAAACCATCAGTCTTCACGCAATTCAAAGAGAGAGGGTGGAGGGAAGAGTTGAAAACCCAGGCTCTTGTGGAAAAGTAAAATTGTTTTTAACATTTCCCTAACTGCTTAATTCAAATAATCATTCTGTGGCAACTCTTGTTATTCCCACAAAGAGAAGCATTTTGTCACCAGTCAGTAGCCTGGAATGTTGTCTGTACTTTAATCTCCAGGAGTCAGGGGTGCCATGGTTATGTTGTCTGATATTTATATACAAGGAAGCAAAATGTGAGGAATTGACTGTGGGTCATTCATACAAATAATGTATTTCTGGGCTAAGAAAGATGAAGATGAAGAAAAAATATGTACTTCATCCACCAAGATAGCAAAGGCATGCAATTAAAGGGAAGAGTTATGTCTAAATGCAGCATTTGTAGGCAAAAAGTCAAAAACTGTTACTTGTAGAGAAAGGATGTATTGAAGGGCCTCAGGAAAATTTCAGGCACATCTACGGGTAAGGAAGAGTTACTTGAAGTGTTTTGGGGAGGCTTTTTTGCATTTTAAGCTTCCTGATTAAAATATCTAGATTTGACATTTTGAAAGAGGATTTAACTGCATAGCAATTCCTGCAAATTCAAAAGACTAATCTATCACTTCTGTTCAGAACAATAAAATGGACATTGTAATAACAAAATCTTTGTTGTGCTCCAAACACAGCTTAGGCAACGTGGTACAAAGAGTACAGCATAACATCTCCTAGACCATCATTAGCAGTCCAGCTCAATTATCTATAAAATGAAGCCTAAACACCAGAAAAGAACTGGGAAACTGAAGTCTGGCACTTAAGCAAATAGACAGAGAAACTTTATTTGAATTGAGCACGTTCTTATCTGTTTCACATCACAATACCTGCCAAAATACATTATTATTTTGTTGAATTTCAAGGTTATGTTCCATTCTGGCTGTTTTTTTTATATAAGATTTTTCACTTCTTTACATAATTCGCTTTATTTTCTATGTTTTTAAAGCCAAGACAAATTACTTGACCCTATAGATAAAGAGATAAAGCTATGTGAAGCAACACACATAATAAATCAGTTTCAGAGGAAAACAAAATGGAAAAAATGATAGCAAAATAAGAAAATCAAGTAGCACCAAAGAACAGGAAATTCAGTAGCTTTTCTCAACATTTTTTTCCCAAAATTATCATGTTAACCTAATTATAAATCCCTGTATTAATTTATATTTTTTCTACTGTTTTTGTTTTCCAGTTTGAATAGTATTTTGATTCCTGAAAATGAAATAGTAATTGATAAATATTATAAAAAACATTTCACATGGATAGCATTTAAACTTAAAGAGAGAAATTGGAGGAATATTACTTGAGACTGCTCAAAATTAAAACAATCTCTAAATGATGGATATTCACTGAAAAGAGGTTTAAAAGCAAGATGTTCTCTGACCTTGAAATTTTGATAAACAATGCCACCAAATTCAAAACTCTACTAAAAATCAAATATTTTGTGCTTCTTAAAACAAGGAATAATTAGGCATTCTGATTTTCTGCTGTTTTTAGCAGAATTAACTGCTTTCTCTCAATGTCAGTATTACAGCTTCCTGATAAGTCTTATAAGGCTGTAGAAAAAGAAAATTATGTAGCACAATGATTAATTGCTAATACTGACATTACTAATAGTGGAATAAGAGAAAACCTTTAGTGTAAGAAAGAATCTCTTAATTATAATCCCTTTTTACTGCTATCCTTTACTGACTAAACAATAGGGGAAAGAATAAAGGGCTTCTATGAGAATGTCAGAGTGAGAAAAGAGGGGATCTCAGCAAAGAAAGGAAAAAGATTATTTTCTGAAAGACAGACACTTAAAAAATATAAAAGGATTCAGTACTCATCTGGTCGAAGACTAAAACATATTTGAGAATGTTGAGGTATCTAAGACAAGAAATTGAGACTGAATGTCCATAGTTTGTAGCTGCATATGTATTTTTCCTCTCTTAAGTATGTGCTTGATTACAAGAGCTCTAAACAAGAGATATTTATATTTTTAGTAATAGCTACTTCTGAAATGTAGGAAAAGTATATTCTCACAGTGCTTGTAAGGCTGACACGTGGGGAAAAAACATTCAAATTGTTTGAAAATCTGGATTTGATTCTCTAGGGAAACCATGTTGTAAAATTCCCTCTGCTGATGGGCTTATACAGTTTGTGACTGTACCAGGCATCCATTCAGATCAAAGAAAATATAACAGCTTGTGACCTTAATATGATGCAGTATCTATGAGTATCCACCTGGGGTATAACTATGTTGTTTAAGCTAATTACATTAATAGAGATTATTAAAATAATATTATTAAATTTGCAAACTAAAAATCAAGGCTGTTAGTTTCTTTGTTATTTTGCAATTGGGTTTATGAAAGTTCTATAGAGCTGAGTGCTTCTATTTCTGACATTATCTTTGTCAACACATAAAAGTGTAGCAAAGACCTAAAGGACACAGATTAAATTTCTTTTTTAGGGATAAAATAAAAATTAATTAGGGTGACATTTATTAACTCCCCTCTATGGGAGAAGCAGTGAGAAAGAAGGCATTAACTCCATGATCAAGCAGAAGTCCACAGTTCTGTATCATTCAGGTAAAGTTGTTCAGCAGATGTGTATAATCCCCTGCACAAACCCTTGGGTTAATACTGCATTTGGAGATATGCACATGAGGTCCATATGGCAAGAAAACAGACAGGAGTCCTTGAAGTGAAGAAAGACTTGAAGTGAAGGTAAAGGTGTTAGGCTTGAGCACTAGCTTGTCAAATGAAAAAAAAATTGATTTGTTACCCTTTGAAAACCAAATTTGAAACCAAGACACTAAATGTCCTATTGGGAATTCACACCTGAGGGGGATTTAAATTTCTTTTTTGCCTCTCTGGTCTGAAGACATCTTGTTCCCCCTTCTACTGCATATAGCATTTGAGTCTTTCCTGAAGTAAGACAAGCCATTCAACACTGCAACTTTTATAGTTAGGTTATCATTTTCCTTCCTTTTTTTTTTTTTTTTCATGTGTTTTCTCATTGTACTACTTTCTCTCACTTATCCTATGGAACTAATCTGTCCAAACTCAGGTTTTTGAACTGTTAACAAGACACTTAAGCAAGATTAGATTTGAGTGGAGAAGTCATTTTATCACGCAGTTGAGTTTAAACAAACATGTAGATTTTTCTTACAATGAAACTGAACCTACACCATAAAATCACCATGTAACTGATTATTTTTAGCTTCTAGAAGAATTTAAAAATCATGCTACTTTTATTAGAATTAGAAATAATGAAATGTCACAGGACCAAATTTCCTGGAAGAATTGGCTGAAATTTGAGGTTTGAGCTCAAGTGAGGCAAATCATATGGTCAGATTAAAAAAAATTTAAATTGTGTGGTTTGGTTTTTGTGAAACTTTTTGCCAGACATTTTCCTGGTTTCTTTCTTGCTTTTCATCAGTGAGCTACTGATTTACTCCACTGAGAAATTAAAAGCAAAATGCAAGGAGTTAAATACAGGCTTAGTTGAAGACTGTGAGACTTTTATTCCTGAAATGAATATCACAGTGACCCAATCCTTCCTCCCTAATTAATTGCATTAGCATTTGGGGAAAGGCAGAAAAAAAAAAAAAAAAGAAAAGGAAGTTTTGCCTCTGTCTACCCAAGAAAACCGGAAAGTTTCATGGTTAAATACAGTTGTTCCTAAGAAGTATTGAAAAACTAATCTGGAAACTTTCCCAACAAAGCAGCTGTGTCCTTTAAACTTGATTCTGACTAAGTACCCTTTCATTCACATTGCAAGAACTACTGAATGTAAACACATTAAAAGGAGCTTTCAAGATCGCTTGAGTAAATTTAATATTTTTAAAAGCTGAGGTAATAAGTTTTTGGTAAAAAATATCTATTTAAATGTGATTTAATCTTTAAAGTATCTTGATAGCCAATGATAGAATTCTTTTCAGTCCTCTAGTCTTTACAAATATGTCTTAATAATTCCTGTGTTTTCTTCTATCTCTGCTTTATTTTCTGTTTTGCTTTCCCCCTTGTTTTCAGGAGTTACACAAAATATTATAAATATACATATAAGAGATTTATATAGATATAAATATATATGCATATAGATTTTTATGATAAAGGCAAAACCACTATATGGTACCGAAAAGAAAGATTTTACAAGGAAAGGATGTTTCATAGAAACAAGAAAAATCTAACAAAACATATGGGACATTATTAGAATTTTCTAAGCACATTAAGATTTTCAATGGATCTCTTTATTCACCAAGGAAACAGGTGAATTCTGTACACTAGTCATAGCAGTTAATGTGAAATTCAGCTAAACTCTGCTGGATCATTCACCCAAAAAGAATTATTTTATCAATCAAATGACAAGCTACTGGACTCAGTAGAACTGCAGGGTTGAATACCAGGGCCAAAGTTAAGATAAGAAGTCAGGTTGAGTGATCATATAAGATGTTTTTATGATTAATTTTCAATAAACCAAATTTTTTCATAAAACATTCTTATCCAAAAAAAAGGCCAGGTAAGCAGTGCTGTGAAAATATGTAGCTGATCTGTTAATAAAGTAACTCGCCATTTAGTGATATTTAAAAATTTAGTGTTCAATCAGGAATAGATAGATACAAAAATTTCCATATCCTTGACTCATTTTCCTATGCAAATGAAATTATATAGCCTTAGTGGTTAAAGAGAGACAGAACAGAAAAAGGTTTTCTCTTTGCTGATAGTAATATAAAATGCCATATTGATACTATGGAAATGAGAAAAAGAATATCAACTATGAAGCTCCTGTTCCAGAGGACTGACTCCAGGAAATTAGAAAAATATTCAAAATGCTATTGGATCCTTTTTTGTTACTTTGATTCATACATATCAATTATAAATATTAGCCCTTTGTCAGGGCTGTCTCGCTTGAAAAACAGTGAATTTCTCACATCTGGTTTCTTAACACCTGAAAAACTGCCATTCATGAGATATAAATACTGAAAAAAATGGATGTGAATTAATTACTTTTTAGTTACAAATAGAGAACATTAAATTAAAAAAAAAAAAAAAGGAACCCGATAGAAATTATATTCTTTGCAAGTAATCTACTCCAATATATTAATTTTTAGTAGTGAAAAGTGAACATTTAAGCAACAGAAGAATATGTGTGCCAGAGGGAAATTTTCCCCAAATTTCATTGTGCTGTCATAAGCATTCAAGAAGAATCAAATGGTTTTCCTTTATTTTTTTATAAAACACTTTTCCCATTTCTAATTGACTTTTATGTTTTTTCCTTCTCAGAAATAAAAAATATGTATGAAAAAATTAATCCCAAGGAATAATTATTTTGATTTTTTTTATGAGTCTTTATATTGTAATTATAAATTCCAGATGGGTACTGTCACATTTAAAGTATTCTGTAATAGTTTTCCTTTGTTACTCTGTAATGTACATGTTGGCAGTTTTCACATATGATTGTCTTGTATTTCCTGAAGCAAAGACTAACTTCTACCTTGTTTCTCATCTAGATAACTGCAGACTAAGAAAATGGAAAAAAGTTACTTTCAGAGAAGTTCTGTGCAAGATTAATCGGTGCTAGTGTTGTTTATTGGAAAACTGGTCACTGGAGCCTTCAGAAAATTTTAATTTTAGATACTGTCTTTAAACAGATTTTTTCAAGGGTAGAGATCACTCAGACAACCTCAAGTAAATGAAATAATTCAAAATGTTGAATTAACTTAGATGCTGTATTGCAATATTTAACCACTATTCCAGGGAATCATGTGTCTCTTACAGATCTTAGTTATAAGTTATACCTGTTATTTTAAAAAATGTTCTAGTTATCTCAAGTATGATCAATATCTGGCACCAGAAAACTACTTCAATGGATGCTGTTTCTTGGAGGCTGCTCTTTCTATCAATAAAAATTTATAGATTTAATGTTTTCATTTTTCCACAGAAATTTCTTGGAATCAATATATATAGTAATACAGGAAAATGTATAACTATGAGTAATAAGATTAACACATTGATATGAAATGGGAATGCTTTTATATTAAGTCTAATTCATTTGAAACTGCTGCTTGGAAAAAAGCTTAGCTGGAGGGAGATGTAAATGTGAATGTTATGGTAAATGTAGGTAAAATTGATTGTTTATTGTTGTTTGTAAACTGTGTGTTATTACTGGATACCAGACTGAAATCCAAAGGAAGCCTTTCTTTTCCCACAAGAGAGGCTATTTTCACTTGAAGTTTTTAAACACATCAAGTGCAAGGTAGTTTCAGCAGTGGCTATTGTATATCATGACTTGAATTCAAATTCTAGGTTAGTAAATTTCTAGAAATCTTCCTACTGATTGCTGGGAAGATCAAATGAGCTAAATATTTCCATTATCTGCTCTTATCCTCTAATCTTACATTAGCAGACACTCCCAAACAAATGGCTTGCTACACCTATGATCTGACCTGGTTTTCTTCGTGGAGTGACCTGTCTACCAGCAAGCACATTAAGAGGGAAATTACAAAAGCCTTAGAGGAAATGAGGCGATGGTAGTGGTGGAGCTGTTACTACTTGGCTGGATTGGGTACATCAACAAGTGGCCTTCACATACCACGTGTAGCCCACCTCACAGTGTGGCAGCTGTGAACACAAAAGACACAATTCCCCACGATTTCTTTCAAACCCATCTGACATATTTATCTGAGTTTAAACATCTGAGAGGATCTCCTCTTTTGCAACAGCACCATGTGCTATTGTTTCTCTTCAGAGTTAATCTACATTATGCCTTCTTGTGCGTGTATTCTACTTGTTTCAGATCATTTCCTGAAGTGATAAATAGGTCTCACTTCAAAACTGAGCATGGGCTTGTCTTCTTGAACATTACTTTTCCTCTTCCTTTCTGTACCACAGATGAAGCTATAAATGATCTGGCTCATTTCCATTGCCTGACAGACTGAAACTGGAGTGGCAATGCCACTAGCCACTAACCATATGCAGGACTGGAAGCAATAATAATCCACAGCAAAATAGATGAAAATCATTTTGAAAACAAAAACTTTCTGCATCAATTTCTGACTCTTCTCATTAAAAATTAAATTTTGAAGAAGTTCTTACAGTAAAGTCTAAGAAAAAATATGGGGTGAAGGAAAAATAGCAGAGATACAGATTCTCTTTACTGTTATTTCCATATTCTAGAGTTTTACTTTTCAAGTCAGCTTTTTCTGTGAACCTAGTTAGACAGAGCTGCCAGGAACTGATCTTCCATGAAACATAGATATGAGAAACCCTTTCCAAAGACTCCAAGTGATTAATACACATGGGACTATTTCATAAGCAAATGCAGATTATCATCTATTTTGATGGTATGTCACAGATGATTTCTTCAAAGTTGTCTTTCATATCTTAGTCTTCTGTCTTAGTAGAAGAAAACTCTGTTGGTCAAAGGAAACGAACTCCAAATGCTGTAAATTCAGGTGTTCTTAGCTGTGCCATACTGACAAATATGATTAGTCTAATTTTTCATTTAGTTATTTGATAAACATCCTTACTGTTCTTGTGCACTGATATATGGATTTAGAGACCGTAAAGATCAGCTACTTGTAGTGAAAATGTTATTAAATTGTATAGCAAGCTTTAACCTTTAAAATTTTCCATATCTCTTTGCTATATTTATAAAAGAACCTTGACTTTAAATGTTTGGACTCATTTGAGGAAGAGGTTAAATGCTATACACATTACAGTGAACCAAAAAAGCTCCTCCCCAGTAATTTCAGTCTTCACCCAAAATTGTAGGTACTTTGGGCGGATTCATGAAGGGTCTATGAGTCAGGCAAGAGAGGCCAAATGAATCATCCCTTCTGTGCTTCCTACGTGAACAACCTGGGGAAAACAGCTCTTGGCAGGACTGATCTGGCGCTGAGAGCTTCCCAGAGAGTGATGAGTATGCCAGTCTAGAAATGCCTTCCTCTTTCCTTTAATGAGGCAGGATTTATAGACAACAGCTTTTAACTAAATTCCCATTTTTAGCTGTCTTTATTCAGGAGAAAAACCCCAGAAAAAAATAAGCACCATTTAAAGTTATAAATTGCATATCTTTAAGAAAAATTAGTCTTCCTTAACATCAGGGCACTCATGGAATAAAATCTTTCCTAAACTCTATGTATATTTACCACTTAAATTATTGGCTGAAGGGTGAGGATGGTTGCTGTTTGCTTTGATTTTTCTTACCTTCTAAGTAATCAATCAACAGATTCATTCATTTTATTAATTTGTAAAATAAATCTAAATATCACATTATCCATTAGAAAAATATATTTACCCAATTATGCCATATAGAAAACATTGGTTACTAACAGACTTGAAGGAAAACTGATGTCAGAATACATATAAGAATAGAAGTATAGGGCACCTTCAGACAAAAAAAAACCCTCCACTGTGTCACTTAAAACTTTCAGGTAGGTGAGCCAAAAAGGCAAGAAGCCAAGACTGAAGAAGTCAAAAAAGACAGAGCAGAGGGCATGGATAAGAAAAGTTACAGCAAAGACAGCCTAAAGATTAATTTACAGAACACCTCTCACTTCAAAAGAATCAGCCAGAGGACTTCATTGGCTGGCCCTATAAAAATTCAGGTAGGGTCTCACAGCAAGGGGCAAACTACCCTGAATTTACCAGACCTAGAAAACACCTGCAGAAACATAAATTCCTACTATCATACTTCTTTGAGGTTCCTTATGTGCCAAAATGTGCCTGTTTGCTTTTTCTTACAGCATAGGAAAAAAGAGAGAAACCTAACAGCCATTTCTTTGGAGCTTAAAAAAAGGCACTAGGCCAGATGACAGTGAAAAAATAATTTAAATTGTTTCCTTTTGGGTAGCAATGCTGGGATGTTTTCTGGGGTATGTTTTCCTTCCAGGAAAGTGATGGGCAGCAGATCAATGAATCAGAAGCTGAGTTTAAGATAAAAACAAGAAGGTGACTGAGTGGGGAAAAAAGCAACCAGCAGAGATCCTGCCCTGAAATCAGCATGGCTTGAATGAGTTTCCCCATGCTGCAGTAATTACTGACCTTGCTTCTCAGCATGCAGCTGCATCCACTAAAGAGGAATAAAAACAGAGGTGCCTGAGCTAGGGAGATGCCTTCACTTAAGTGAAATGAAGTGGTCCAGATACAGCTCCCACAGCAAAGACACCCTGTAGCTCCTCTCAGAGCCTCTCTGTGTCACCAGCATGTGGCAGATGCTTGGGTGGTGGCTGTTTTAAGGTATGCACCCACAGAAATTCCCCTAATGCTGCTCCAGAAAAATCTCAGCAACAAAGAGAAAGTTGTTGCTTTCTTGTTTATAGTAATATGAAATGTAAATTATATAAAATCTTTAAGGTTGCTGGTGTTGATTTAAATCACTTGTTACCAAACACGGATGGACTACAAGCACCTTAAGAAGAGAGACAGAGCTTCTTTTCCCCGTCTATAAATCTTAGGAAACAATTTCATTGAATATTCATATCCGTTTTCTTATACACTACAGAGATGCTATAGAAAGTGCTAAGGTAGATGGGTTGCTTTGCAGTACCTCTTTTTTTTCTGCAAAATGAATAGTGATTATAGTGTTTTTATCCTGATTTCAATTAGTTGTTTGAAGAACCCTTGTTCTGTTGATATTAAAAAGAAGAAATAAGCAGTCTAATCTCATCCTGTGCAAGGAAATGACTTTTATTTTACTAAATTACATGCATGCACAATATGTGTAATGCAGAAAAAGAGACGTCTTAACAGTATAATACATATTCTGTTGGTATTGGATGCAACCAGCTGCTTGAGAGACTACTTTAACAGAGAGGATAATACTCTTTAATGCCTTTCTGATGGATTCCACAAATCCCCTTGATATCTTCATGTGAGAAGACATTTATATGATGCTGCAGGTTGGCTTTGGCAAAAATTGCTGTGCAAACTAAGTGTTGGCCTGTGCCTGCCTCAGACTATGTTTGAGGTTAGATGGGACCCCTGAAGTTCACATTTTCTAACCACCCTGCTCAAGCAGGGTCACCTAGGTCTGGTTGCTCATGACTATGTCCAGACAACTTTTGAATATCTGCAAGGATGGAGACCTCTGAAATCTCTCTAGCCAACCTGTGCTAGTGTCCAGTCATCCTCCTAGCAGCTGGTTTTCCTGAAGGTCAGATGGAGCCTTCTGTACTTCATTTTTTGCTCACTCTTGCCTCTTCATCTGCCACTGGGCTCCGCTGGAATGTCCCTGGCTCTATCTTCTTTACTACTTTCCTTCAGGTATTTATATACACTGACAAGATTTCCTTCCAGCCTTCTCTCCAGGCTGAAAAGCTCCATCTCTCTTTTCTTAGAGGAGAGATTCTCCAGTCTCTTAATCGCATTCATAGCACTTCATTGGATCTTTCCTGTAGCTTCATATCTCTCATGTGCTGAGGAGCCCAGACTGAACACAGCACTCTAGCTGTGGCCTCTCCAGTGCTGAGTAGAAAGAAAGAAGCACCTCCCCCAACCAGCCCAGACCTTCTTTGCCATTTAAGACAAAGCTAATCAAGAACCTTAGAGCTGTCTGATCAGTCCTTCATAAATGCTTAGATTATGCTTCCTTTTATTCTTGCTTTTGTGTTTCAGGGACAGGGAGGTTATTGCATGGACTTAAGGTTAAAGCATGGACTTAAAATTTTTTAAGATTCCTTGGCTGAGAATGAACATCCCTCAAGTAATATTCCTGTCTCCTTTGTGCTTCTTTCCCATATGCCACCACAGGAGAGAAGCAATAAATAGGCAAAGAAGGACTTTTATAAAGACTACAGTTATAATTTGCTTCTGGATGCATGTTGATAAACACAAAGCAGGTGACCCTGTCACTCTCCTGCAGATCTAGGAATTGCAATGAAATCTCAACGATTCAGTCACTGTCATGATCTTTGTAGTATTTAAATCCATAGTAAGCACACATGGTGATAGACTGCAGCTTGTATATGAATGAAAAGTCAATTGGTAGTCTAGATTCACTAGAGGAGTTAGTAACTAAGTGCTTTTATATACCTCCATCTCATTTTCAATAATAGAAGTCCCACCTCTCTGCTTACTGCATTAGTGCAAAAAAATCTAACTTGTACTGGAAACTTATACACAGGTTTCAATAGAGTAATTTTAAGGAATATTTTAAAAATATTAGAGCTCTACAGGTGCAACAGAACAATGAGAATCGAGGCTTTTTGCTTTTCCTGAACTAAGGCTGTTAAATGTTGTTACAAAGGAATTGTCTTCAAATGATGTATTGTGTGTTCATTATACTGTTCACTATAATTACGATCACAATTAAACCTCAAAAATTGTTACTGACAGTTTAAGATGTATGAAGCTGGGAAGACAGTTTGCAGTGCAATGTATTTAGCTATTATTAAAGACTGGGTAATCATAGCCAGCTGCATTTGATTAGTCTGGAAACCTCACACATTTAGGAACATGTCACCAAGTTGGTTCACTTAATTTTGCACCTGCTTATAACTGTGGCAAAAGCCACGAGATTTCTCTCCTGGTTTTCTTTTTCACTACATATATCAATTATTTGCCAGTTTTTGTAATGTTCTAGACACTAATAAAGACTGTTTTCAGTGTGTTTAATTTGGTGAATAGCTTTTCCACTGTTGTTGAGGTAAACTCACCTGATAGTTTTGAAGTTCTGGACATTATTAGTTGTTTATTATTTTAGATAAAACCTAAATTTATATTGTAGAGAAGAAAATATCCTCAGTTCTTAAGTCTGAAGTGCTGTGCAGTTAGTATCACAGCAATGGAGCACTCCATGTTACACTCCCTTAAAAAGAAGAGCTAGGTTTCTATGTTCGAAAGCTAATTTCAGTGTATAAGTCATTTTTAGCTCCTATATTTGTCAGTTTTCATGGGAATATCCTGTATAATCATATGCAAAATACAATAGCAAAAGTATCCTCATCACAAAGCATCAAGGCCAGGAATTTGAAAATTTATTCAAAACTGGAATCTGAGACATAACCCAAATTTTTGTATTAGGAGCATTTCATATTCTGCCTAATGACTGTAGCATGGTCACTACACTTTATCCCACCACATGCAACAAACCCAGTAATGTGTCTGACTGAAATAGAAGTTGTACTGCTGATGGCTTTGTACATGCTCTTAACACAAGTGCAGTTTTGTAGTCAAATATCATACTTCAAACCTGGCAATACCTTTGTGTGTAATTCTTGGATTTCATGATATTCAAATACTATTTTCCTGAAGGACATTTAACGCAAAGAGGTTAAAAAGCACGCATGAGGATAATGAGCAATAGGAATGAAAAAATAATACCATCTTTTTCATTCTTCAGTGGACTTCAAATATAATAACTATTTTCATTCTCAGATATTAGCAAATCAAACTTTTTAAATGCTGTAGGTAAACGTGCTCCATTTAAAGTTTGTGTAACAATTATAGGTCTCAGACTTCTGGAGTTAGCAGGTTTCAATTTCATATCACTATGTTTATTCTGTTCACTCATAAATGAATTAGAAATTACTGCAACTTCATCACTGCAGATGAAGATTCAGGCACATATCAGCAGCGGCCTTAACAGCAACTATCAGAATCCAGCTACAAGAATCCTTATTATCCTGCTTTTATTTGCATCTCTTTTAATTTCTTGTGCTACAATTATTTTTTCAGTAAAAAGTATGGCCCTGAGAAATATCAAAGTTTTATTGCAATTCAAGAATCCACAGTTATAATGGAAATGACTGGAAAAAACATTGAAAATATTTGCAAATATGTTTATCATATTTTCTAATCCATTCTCACTCATTTCTAATGAAAAATATTTCATTTATTGCTTTACAGAAAATAAAAAGTAACTAATTTATGTTTTTTGTTATTCATAAGATATCTACAAGAAAAATTGGAAATACTTTCCCCTTACTGATATCTTTCTCTGAACATAACCAAATTCATATGATTATTGAAGACTTTTCTTCACAATTATTCGTGTGGAATTTGTAGAAATTTTCTGCAGTTCTGGTTTATAGGCGTCTACAGAAAATATTATTAATGCTATAGACAAATATTTTTACAGGTATAGATTTACTTTATTTATCCTAGATGTTTCAAAAGAAGAATCCAATTTCTGAATCCTTTTTCCTAATCCATCTAGGACTGGAGAGAGAGGAATAAAGATTATTGACATATTGTGAGTGATTTATGGCTTATATCTTCTCTAATGTATAGTAGACAAATGAAAGTGACCTCTCTGAACTAGCTCTGGCAAAGTTTCCAGGGGCCCAGCATTTTAGGAACTGTTTTAATCCTGAAAATGAGCTGGATTGCTTCATCCCCTAGAGTACATCAGTCCTGGCTGGAATGCAATGAGAATAACTGGAGGTGGGTAATGGTTCAGCCTTCTTTTAAAATTAAAACCTTACAGCTATAATGCTAACCCACATTAAAAAAAAAAAAAAAAAAAGAGTGACAAAATTAATTAACCAGACAAGAGCAAGTGGCACTCTTGCTGGGGGTGAGGTTTTCAGTTCACTCCTGCTGGTCACATTATTGCACACTTTTGTCTTGTTACTGCTGTTTGAGCAGGGATAAATTCCACCTGCAGGTTTCTATCACCCTTGTTGGTCCTGTAAACTTCTATCCACAGATGCCCATGAAAGACAGGATTGCAGTTGTGTAGGATTAGTAGGTGGCAAGATAGCGCCAAAGACTGATAAAGTAAATTACTTAATATAAACATTCTGACACTTACAAACATATTCTGATATATTCTTTATATGCAATTGTAAACATAATGTATTTTAGCTTTTTATAATTCTCTTTTATCTTGTTTGCAAACCCAAACTATTTTTAACTCTCAAACTCTTCCCCATGCCATTAATTTTTCCCATGGATGAGTGGTGTTAAAATGACCAATTTGGAAAAAAAAAATTAAAAATTTTCTCCATTACAGCAATGTGTAATTTTGCTATTACATAATTACTTATAGTAACAGCGATACTGATGACATTTCACAGAATTATTCACACTTACATGGTTTACAGAGAAAAAATAGAAAGTATGTACTCAAAACACACTCTTTACTAATGGATCTCTAGTTCACACTTTCTCTCACACAGACTGGGATTATGAACTCTATATATGTTGATAGAAGTTGTTCCTTCTCAGAGGAAGAGCCCTGCTGCTTTTAAAAACAATTAGATTTAGTAGGGAGCTGACTGAACAAGTGAAGCTGTCTGTCTGCATTTGCCACCGTCAGACCAAGGCAGAGCCCCGCTGGTAATTTCTGGTGGGCATCAGCAGAGCTCACAGGCAGAGCCACAGCAGATTGCTGCTTCAGCTGGCCTCTGAATTCACCCTCCACTCTGCCCATGGGCATCTCCTGAAGGTGGACTATTACTCTTTTCCCAGGGAAGCTTCTCCTCATCATGGGCGTCCCAGCACACCTTCTTAGTGCTTCACCAAGCTGGGACACAGTTCTGTCTGCTCCCTTTACACAAGTTCTGGAAGTGGAACGAGGGCAATTAGCCACTAACCTTCTTTTACACCAGTTTCCGACCAAGGATAGAACACTAATCTATCTTAAAATTGTGTGTTTTTACTGGGCAAAGCAGGAGGCTCTGCATGGGAGGCAGCCAAGAAGCTCAACCAGTATAGTCTGTGCATCTGCCTGATGGGGAGGAAGGTTTTATACTGGTTTTGTGAGATAAATTATTTTCCATCTCCATCATATATGATAATTTTTACTTTTCTTTTCCTCTGGAGCATAATCAGAGTTTGACTGTGAAAACTGGACTGTTACTATTATTATATGCATCTCTCTCTTCAACGGGTAAATTTTTAAAGTAACTCACAATATCAATGGAAACTGCTAATTAACACCTCAATATGTGAATAATCCCTTTTCCTTTCAAATAACAGAAAAGTTTTGTTTTACACAAAGAAGCATTACTATGATTTCAAGGTCATAAATACATTATGAATAGGTACATTTGAAAATTTACTTTCTTGAAGTTGGTGGCTGAATGAGTTTTAACTTCTCTGGTAGATGTCCTGATAACAGAAAATTGGAAAAAAAATTATACAGGCTAAAAAAGGTTTTATCTTCTACTTTAGCCTATTTTAAAATAATCAAATTTATTTAAAAAGAAAATAAAGGAACAGACAAGAAGCCAGACACAACTTTCAATATGAGGCTTTATTTGTACAATTCCTATATTAAATGTCATTGTGAAGAATTTCAGGTTGCTTGATGTGCACTTACACCATCACTCAACCTTTGGGATTTTCAGAAACCTTTTATGCAATACGTGGAAAACAAGAGTTTAATCACAAAGTGGAATCTGGAGTAAGAAGAGTCCTTCAGTAGACCTTATATTGAGCTGATGCTGAGGTACAAGAGGTCATTACATGTTTTGTTTTGTTGTATGGAAAGAAATATAAAATTTAAAATGTTCGTCTTTCTTGAAAAAGTCAATTTTCAATAAATGATAAATCCTGAGACAAATAATTTGAGGGATGTAACTAAAGATTAACATTTTAATTGCATTTAGAACACTTTAACAAACATCCAAAAATGTCACAGTATACCAAGACTAAATTGGAAGAAAAGGCAGCTAAAATAAAATTTAAAAGAAAAATACAAAGAAAAGGAAGAGGGTGTTTATAGCAAAAAACTAAAGCTAGGATTTCAGGAATACCAATAAACTTTCTAGAAAAGCATAAGGAGATCTGAGGACAGATTTAAGGATAAAATATATTTCAAAGAGCATTAAAAAAAAAGAAACTGAAGTGAGTTATATTGATCATACTTTTGCTTGATTCGGGAGTCTGTCTTTTGTCTGATAAAACTAGCTGATCAATGAGGTTTGGCAAACTCTACCCTTTCATTTTAATAAAATGACAAGCTAAAGCATTCAGAAATAGATATTATGATAAAAGATATCAGAAGACATCCTAATTCATAACCATATGATGAAGTATTTTCTTTGGCATCAGTAATTTTGAGAGGTTTTAACAGTAGTTACAAGAGGGAGACATATTTATATGAGGATTTCTTGTATAATTGGAAAACTTTCACTTACATACTTCAGGAAGAATCCCTCAATAACCTTAGCTAATGTTGATTTTCAATGGCTCATGGAACAGCCAATATTGAAAAAAGACAATTGGGATGATCAAACTAATTATGCCTGCCAGCTTATCATAAGCCCTGAAGTGCAGACCAACCAATAATAAGAATTTCTTAAAAAAGATGTTAGTGCCAGTAGGCACTAACTAGGTGTATGGAAGACAGATCTTGTCAAACCAGCTTTAAACTTTCACATTGCTGAAAATAAACCAGATTATCTAAAGAAAAAATAAAAACACCAAGCAGCAAGGTGCGGATACAGACTAGGGCTGAGGCCTCATATGGGTTGTTGGAAGGTTAGCCTGATGCATGCAGGATGCCTACCTGAGTAAGAGATCCCTCTAGAGTAGTCAGATCAAATGAGTAAATCTTAAAATATTCTATCTGCTTCACCTCTCTTTTCTTCAACCTTCCCAGGTGAGGAAGGAGCCTGGGATTATTCTCAGTAGGTTTATTGTAATGGGTAAATTTTCAGAGGGGAAAAAGTATCACTGAGAAGAGGTTTTAACAGTATGAATGCATGTACAATTTGTGAAGGTAGAGGCAGTCAGAGTACCTGTATTTGTCAGTGTTTCCATCTCACATAGGAATTCTTTATATAGACCAGAAATTATCAATTAAAGAGGTCACTGGTAAATTGAGAAGATTTCATGGACAAGTCACAAGAACAGCTAACAGACTGGCAAGATGCTTGAGAATTTGAGAAGCCATTCATTGATTGTGAAATCTTAGCAAATATTTATATGTTATTTGATAAACTCTCACATACGTCTAGTGAGGAAATGAGAATTTGATAGTGGAGAGTAGATATCCCATGGTTGCAAATTAGTGTAGGAGTTCAGACTAAAGAAATAAAAAGACATAATTTTTCAATGACAAGAGTTATAATAATAGCAACCACTTAACAAGGACTATAGCATTTTTTTCTTTCCTTGTTTGAAAGGATATTATAATATACTTGCATTTAAAATATATTTTATGCAATAGGAAATTAGGCCACTATAATTCTAAAGCCAGAATAGCTGTGTTAGAGCAGCTGATTGTGATTCAGCTCATGGGTTTGATACAGAGGCTCTTACTATCACCACAGGTTACACGCCATAAACAGCTGCACAAGTATTGCCAAGAACAGTCTTGTATTTTGAGAGTCCATTAGCTGCCCAGACTTGCTATGGATAATTTCTAAGGTGGAATTTCATTAAGAGACAACAACCTGGGAGCAAGGATACAATTACCCCATATATTCAGGTGTCTAACCAAGGTATTGTAGCTTTGCAGGCACTGACTATACACAGCGCTCCTGTCATCTGCCTTGGGGGAGAATTTGTCACAGCTTCTTTAATTATTCCACTGAGAGTTTAGAAAGCAAGACCTCTAACTTTCTGTGCTCTGAACTACACCAAATGTAGGTACCTACAGCAGGGGCATGAATGTCTTCTATTGTGGGTGGTTATAAGCACTGAGTGAAAAGAAAAAGGAATAAAGAGCTGTGTCACCAGAACATGTCAAAGGAACATGCAGAAGCACTGTGCCTAACTCAAACTAGAAGTCAACTATGACTCCTACCATATGTTAAAGCACAAATGAAACTAAACACCTCACTTCTCTGCAAATCCCAAATTTAGGATAAGGACTCCAGTGGAGGTCACAGACATAGCTTCATTTCTGGCCACAACTCATTTGTGCCTTACGTATCCTTGGGCAGTTTAGAGTTAGTATCTCTCAGGAGAGCTGAGGAATGTTCATGTCAGTATACATATATATGAATAGCATTTTATGCTATTCCTCTGAATGAAAGTCTTTTAAACTTCCCTTAAACATGAAAATGACAAAAAAATAAGGGAAGTCTTATACTCCCATTGAGGAGAGAAAAACACAGTCAAGACACATTCCTAAGTTTACATTTCTAAACAGCTTCTCTAAATTTCTTAGGCAAATAAAAATGTTGTTCCTTTGATCTGCATATGTGCTTCCCACTGATGCTAGTGAGAATTATTTGCTAATTCAATAGAATAAGCTCTATAATTTAAGGGATATTTGGATGGCAACTTTAAATAAAACATTAAGTACTTGATAAGAAGTGATAAGAAGTCTATGAAGAGTCTGAAGATTTGAATAGCAATAATTTTTTTAAATTATCTTGAATTTTCTAATATATGCAAAAATTTTTAGTCTACTTAAGTCCAATACATACATGTTCAAACTTTAGTAATATTAAATGACAAAAAGTAAGAATATGAATGTATTTAAGACTTACTAAAGTACAGCCATAAAAAAGGAAGTTATAGACTTTTTTTTTTTTGTAGAAAACTATAAAAGACAAAAAAAAAAGTGAGGTTTTAATCTCAATCTTCATTGATATAAAAGGAATTATTTGGCCTAGGTAAACCAAAAAGAAAGAAAGTCAGGCAGATAAACAGTGTATATTTTATTTTTCCATTGTATTTTTCCTTTCTCCTTTTAGGTATAGAATTTTTACTTATTGTGGACTCAGTCATATATGTGTAATGTTTACACCAGTAATCATTTCAAATCTTGGACTGTAAAAAGAGCTAAATTCTTCATTAATACTCCTAGAACCTTGGACCTGCATTGTGGGTGTACCAGAGCCATGCAAACTGACAAACCTTGTAAAAATCTGGAGAGGAATTCACCATTTCTTGGTATTTGGAACTCAGATATTTGCATCTGTCTCATTGTCTGCAATCTCCTAAGTATGAGTAGAACAATCCTGGGGAGAAATCAATCCCATCCTAAAGTAAAGGTCTTAAACAGACCAGATTAATTGGTAATTAAATGTATCCATTATGTTTTCTTGAATGCAGAAAGTGGAATCTAAATAGCCTGGACAGGTGTCTGAAGGTAGGTGTGGAGACTCCCACCCCCAGTTTATCCATTGATGTAGAAACTGGTCTGACCTCCAGTGATAGGAGACTGTAACAGTCACTTTAGTCAATATACTCCTGCATTCATAATAATTTTAAAAGCATTTTTTAATTACAAGCTGTAAATTAAGCCAAATATTTTAATGCAATCTGCCACAGAGAAATAGAACAGAATCATTTGTCTATTTAATTTTTTTTTTAATATACATGAAGAAAGGCACGTATCATTTTGCTTTTGCCTTCTCCAGGATAAACAAAACCAGTATTCTTGATACTTACCTGTCATGCTTTCTATATCTGTGCTCATCCAAACCAATATTCATTGGACCAAAGATTTTTTGCTGCGGCATCTAAGCATGGCTGTAATATTCCACCTGAGACCTTATCACAGTAGACATCAGAGAAAATCTACTTCAAATGTCATAGGCACAAATTCTCTGCATGGAAATTGTTTTTTTTTCCCTCTCTACACTCTCCTGTTCCTCAGTAGTAAAAAGGTTATTAATTCTTCTCTTTATAAATCAGGTCATTTTGCAGGTATTTTTTCAGTCAATATCCTATTCTGCTCATTCCTGCCTGTATGTAATGACTTGCACTAGACAAACTCTGATCCCATCTCAAAACTGACAAAATTTCTTTGAATTTCATGATAAAAATTACAATTTTCTTGACTTTGTGGCCCTTCATACTTAATGAGCATACCTTCTGTTTGCTTCTCTAGGTAACTCATACAAATATTTTATAGTTTTATATCCTGCAGAAACCTTTTGGAGAGTGGAAACTGCTGATCTTTTCATTTACATGTGGTATTTTTGTCTAAACAATAATTTTCCGTATTTCTTCCATGGAAAGGCACTTGTGTTGAAAACTTTACTGTAAATGCAATTAGACCTGTGATACTCCTCCTGTATGCATAAGACTTTTACCTTTTGTAGGAGGAAGTGAAGCTACTAAGGCATGATTCATTCCAGAGACACAAAACTTGGTGGTTACTCATTCCTCTGTTTACTCCATGTGTTCACAGATTTCTTGCTTATTGGCTATATGTTTTTTTTTAAGCAGTGGGTGTTAGGATATCTGCAATTTTCAACAATTCTTTTATAAAGCAATGAACCACTTTTGCCTTTTGCAATTTTTTACATATCCATCTGTCATAACTTCTCAGATGCAACCAAACATTGAGCTTTTATTTATGAATTCTTTCAGTGCTCTGAAAAAAAAAAAAAGTCAGATGAAGGCAATTTGAAAACATCTGATTAAGTATCAACTATCAATTTGTTCCTTGCTATACCAGGCTGAAATCTTGATCCTTCATGCCTAATATTAACTATGATAGCAAATGAGCTTTTTAGAGAGAGTGGAAAAAGTCATTAACTGCTCAGAAATTTTCAGCATTGCATGCCAATCACTTTCAATCGCAGCAGGAGCAGACTAATGATCTTTTTTTTTTTTTTTTAATCCTGCTTCTGGAGTACTGTCTTGTAACTGGTTTCTGCTGGAATTAATTTTCTCCACAATTTTCTTTTTCTGACTTTGTTTTTCTACCCAAAGTTTAATTGTAATGCTGCATTTTTACACCCATCCTCAGTAGTTTGACCTGGGTCTGTTTTGTATGCTATTCACTTTGTGATTAAAATGACAATGAGATTATAGTTTCTCAGCTCTGTGCCCTTGATATTGTTGTAAATTACTAATCTCTTTTACATAGTCTACTAATACAAGCCATTTAAAAGTTCTTTCCTTCTAATTTTCTGCTTTCATTGAAGTCTGCCTCTCTGAAAGTTAATGTTTTCATTCTGGCTTTTTTTGTGCACTGTGTTAGGGTCATGAAGTTACAATGCTATGTTCACCCATACCCAAGTTATCTTTTAATCTGATGGCCTCAGAATTCTTCCCTCGTAGTTGAAATAATATGTAGATTTTCTCAATTATGAATGTCCTACGGCTTTGTAACTAATTGGAAGAACTTGCAGGGCAGTCAGGGTCTACCTATATCCTTGTTTCTTATTGTTATTAAAATTTCCAGTGATAATTACTCTTCTAAGGGTTTTAAAGGATCAAAATGACATCACCTACTCTGGTTTACTCTTGCAAGAAATACTTCTGTTTGAGATTTTTCAGTGGCTAGTTCTATATCTTGCAACACTTTGCCGCTCTAACATATTTTAATATCTTTGCTTTTCCATTGTAGGGCCAGATCTGAGCCTCAGATACACCTGAGAATTCAATCCTTTGAAATAATTTTCCCTGTAACTCTCAAGTCTTTGCACAATACACCTACTTCTATCCAACTACTTTGTTTTTCCTGTGTTACCATCTCGCCTCTACTTGTTCAGCACAGTGAACCTGAGTGTGTGTGTGTGTGTGTGTGTGTGTGTGTGTGTGTGTGTGTGTGTGTGTGTACATGTCCAGGCCTGCACTTACTCGAATATTGAACTTAGTGAATGATTTTGTGTTAGGAGGCTAATTAATAACAGAAAAAAGAGTGTTTGATTTCTAGAATTAAAAGCGGCAACTAAGCTGCCAATAATATGGGGATTTAAAAGCCCTTAGGAGCAACTGGCAGATCCATGGGAACGGTAGTGACTGTAGTGACTGCAAGAACTTCAAAAATGCTTCAAATATTCTCTCCTTATGGAAATAATGAAAAAGTTATCTTAGCAATATATATTGATTAGTAATCTGTTCAACTTTCAATCTTTAAAATAATTTAATTTTGCTTTTTCCTTACCATATATGTCTTTGGTTATATCTTTCCATTTCTTTAGAGGTTTCAGAATCGTATGAGGCAGTTTGATTTTCTTTGGCTCATGTTTCCTATAAGCCTTCATTTAAGCATCTTATCCATGAGAGACAATAGAAATAAAACATATCAAAGATGCAAAGGAGTGAGAAAAATATAATGCTTTTCTATTCTGTAATTAGACTACCTAGGAATTATAATTTAAATCTTCATTAAAAGCAAACTATAATTTTTAATCCTGTGTGCCCTTAAAATCATGATTCAATGAGGCTTTGAATCACCTGCTCTACTTCAAAGTATGCTCAAAATTGCTTTATTGGACCAGGTCTTAATTTGCTCAAAAACATAAATGGACCTTATCAAAAGTCAAAAAGCTTGTGCTTTGTGATATACTTTCAAGTTATTTCATTTGAAGCACAGGATCCAATTAATTCCAATAGAGCTGTTTTAGAGATATTAAATTTACATATTGAGTATTAAATTGAAGCCAAACTGAAGAATACCAATGGTCGAAATTTTGGCTCTATAGCTGTCTGCAGTGCAAAGTTATATTTGTGGAAGAGTTTCCTGTTATTAGACAATTTTATAAATTATACAGATTTGATTATTTTTACCTAACATTTACTTCATAAGGACACGCATCTTTCTTTAACTGTTAACACATAGTAATGGAATGATTTTCAACTATAGATAATAAAATAAGATAATGTAAATAAATGGTAATGTTCATACACTGGACAAGCTACACACTGAATTCCTCAGAATTAATTTTTGGAACACTTTATCTGTACCTTGTTAAGATGAAGTTTGGTCCTGATTTACAGGATCACTGTGGAGTTCCTTATTAAACTGTCACTCAGAGAGTATAAGAGTTGAAAACCCATTACTGTGTTAATTAGATCTGTGGTAGTTTTCAGGCTGGTGGTGACAGCTGCCTGCATGTGGCCCAGCATATACATTATCCTAGTGGCAACACTACCTCTGCTGAGGTAGAAGACTTTTCACAGTCATGACAAAAGGGAAAAGGATGCTGCTTTTCCCCTTAGGGGGCAGTCTCACAGTCCAGGAAAAAGCTTCAAAGGTTAGATTTTTTTTCTTGCAAAACATTTGTAATGACAGACCATGATACAGATTCACTGCACTTTGTTATTTTAAAATTTATTTCTTACTTAAATGTAACTGCCTTGAACAAACACACAGTTACATTCAACGAGGTACAAATATTACCAAAGAAAATTGCATTAATGAATAGTAGGGGACTATATTGTTCAAATATGTTGTGCTTCTTGTATGACTACAGGATTTCAGAAAACTATTCCATGATAAATTAGGTGGTTTTACTTCTGGGCTATACCATGAGGGGTCAGGTGGTAGGTAGCCCCTGCAACTTTTAGTATGTTTCAGATGTTAATTGGTTTCAGTTTCAGGAAATGGGGTGAAAGAGAACATCCTAATGTACCCTTGTGACTTGGAGACTGGTCAAATTTTCCAGTGTTCATGAAAGTAATGTCCCTGGCCTGTTAATCAGCAATACACCCAGGTGTTACAGGGATGGAAACTAAGGTACAATATTTGGAAGTTTACATACTCTGGAGCAAACTCACGTAGGCACACCCTTACCTCCAGTAAAAGTGCAGTAGCAAACCCCACCTCCATTGTTAGGAACAAGTGTGGAATGGTTGGTGAACTCCTATGAATTGCTCTGAATTTTCTCAAAACTGATATCAATTAGTAGCTAATACTTCTCATAAATCCTAAACCTCCACATCACTAGTGAGCATTCCCTTGTTTGTGTGGTCAGGATTCTAAGTCACATATGAAAAGCAGAACATCCTTTGTCAAGCCAGTACAGCATTTCTTCAAGAAATCTTCAAGAATTTCTTCAGAAGCAGCTCAAAACAAGGTACAGTGAGTCAGATCAGGCCTGCCAAAAGCAATAGCATTGGCAGATAAACCCATGAGATTTCTCCTTTCTTCTGCTTTCAGAAGGAAAGCACTCTCTCTTTTTTCTCCAGTAGTGTGCTGGGAGAAGCTGCTCAGCAGTGTGGCAAGCACACAAACTGAATCATTCATTTAGTGAGTATTCCTGGGCAGACACTTACACCTATACTTGGGGAGAATGCTTAGTAGCTATTCCCACACACACTGCTGTTTCTGTCCATTAAAAAATAATCCAGTCAAAACAAGAATATGCTGTGAATCCACTAAAGTCAGTGAACCATCTCTCCCTGCCCTTTGTGCCAAGGCCTCATGCTGTGCCTTGAGAAAAATGACCTAATGAATTTTTCCCCATCTCTGACTTTGATGACCCCCTGATGTTATCTTCACCACATTTCCACTTCAATCTCATTTACTTCAACATAACTTATCTCATTGTATTTTCTGTCATATTTTTTAAATTCAAAAATTAATACTGAAAATTATGTAGAAGTTTTTATATTTAAGGAATTGTGGACTGCTCAAAAGAAATAAGCCAAGTCTGCCTGTCAGAATACAGGCCATAATTAGTGTGGAATCAAAAATTTCTCCATTATATAAATTATTCCCCTTCCCAAAATCTTAGAGAACAGGTGGATGAGACTTTACTATTGTAAAGTTCTGTTGATTAAAATAAGAAACAGTAATTGGGACAGGAAAAAGCTTTCTGTCCTTCACTTTTTGGCCTGAGTATATGAACTTGCTTTCAGTCAAAGGATAGAATCCAGAGCTACTTGTCTGGAAAAATAAAGTTGTGGTCAAATAGTAAATGAGGTATTTCAGTCAGAATATTTACAAGACTGAAGAAAAATGTTACCTATGTTTGCCTGGAAGTTTTGTGATCCCTGAAGGGGGGATGTATGACTGAGCTACTAAATTCAAAGCAAGGACAAGAGAGAAAGAAAAAAGGTGCATCAAGATTAACTGCTCAGTGTTCATAGCTCAGTGTTCATAGTCCATCCTGCACACAGTGAAAGAACATATAGGCAAGATAAGTTTTCTCTGAATTAAGGAATCTTTGCTCATGAAACACACGTGCTATTTTCCTTCCATCATAACTTCCTTTGGAGATCTCTACTGTTAAAGAGTTTAAAAAAGTGGTAGTAATCCACATTAGAACAAGGAAATCAGAAACTTGTTGTCCTTTTGCCAAAAAGGACAGTTTCCATTAGTGCTTTCATTGATTTATCTATTTGATGATATGAACAAGACCTTCCAGACAGACAGGGAATGAAGAGCATCACTTTATACTTGTCCCCAGTTTGGCAAGGATGCCAAGAAGCTGGATTTTGGTAGAAAGACAAAAAAATCAAGAGCCACTATGCACATTTCTGGTTTTCTGCTGATTTTATCAAATTTATTTTCATGTCTGATATAAAGAGATATAAAACATGAAATCATGATCATTTTCTTTGGTTTTCTTCTCAGATGTAGTGTCTGTCCTCTCAGAAGAGTTTTGATTTTTTCTATCACCTTCATATCTCAAAAACTGGTTTGGAAAACAGGTTGTCAGGAGTAGAAACATGTGGGGTGAAAACCAGTAAGAGTAACTAGTACATGAGCTTAATTTGACAATTATGTCTCTATACCAGGGTTCCTCATCTTATTTTTTATATCCAGTGGAAAAATAAAGTATCTTAACATTTCTGATTTTGAAATGGAGAATTTATGTTTCAGAAGTCAGTCAAATCCTCTTGTTCACACCTAAATAAAAACCTGAAAATTTCATTGTCAAATGAAGATTGTTACACCCACAGTTATACCCTTCAGTATAAGGATTGTTGAATGAGTGTGTGAAGGAAATGTGATTTAAATTATGAAAAGTTTCTAAAAATATCATAATCCAGGAATCTATTCATTACAGAATTCAATCCAGCAGCTCTGATGAAACTGGCAAGATGCATTGGCTGAAGTTATCGTGGATCACAACATATGCAATAGCACTGAATTTACCAGTTTCTCTCATGGTTATAACTACACAAATTCCAATAATGGCTCTGACTATTTTGTTTTTGTAGAACACACTGACTATTTTGTTTCTGACAAAAATCTGGCAAAGGAAATGGAGAAGGAAATACCTGTGTTGCATATACTGGGAAGAAAATACCTTTTATTTTTTTAACTGTTATTTGCCTTCCTAAGTTAATTGGTCTCTTGCTACCAGAAATTTAGATATTTCAGTATAATGCAGCAACACAAACCACCAGTTTTTCATCCCAATACATTTGTTTTTCTGTGAGAGAGGTTAGAGGAGTATTAGTTTTGTAACAGCCCTGCTATAAGGAAACACTTGGTCTCCTAGCTGCCGTAATTATTATCAGCTGCAACTTACTGGGTTTCCTCTTATTAATGTTATCAATTGGCACAGAATTATAATGCAGGTTTAGCCAGTTATTTAGCCATCTGTGAAGTGTCTTAACTCTGTAAGGCATGGTATTAAATAAAAAATCTTATTAGTTTTGAGGAATATGAGTTCATGGTATTGTCTGCAATTCAGTTAAATAAAAAAGAAGTCAGCTGGGAAATTGCTATAGTTGGACTAATTGCTAGAAAAATATGGGGATTATAGTTTAAACTAAATCCTTCAATAAAGCCTCCTTATGCTAGACATTTTTTGATTCCCTTTCTTTGCAATAAACTATGTAAAAAATTGAACATCTCATTAAGTTATCTTCCCTTAATTATTCAAATATCAAATAGAATATTTTTCATCCATTGTCTTCATTTCCTGGCAGAGACCAGAAAAAACAAATTAATTTCATTAAGAGGCATTAGAGGTACAATATAGAATACTAAATCTGGTCAATAATACACTGACTTATTGAATCATCTTGTAGTAAATTAAAAATTATTTCAACAGCTCACTGGCTAAAGTATTAAAACCAACATCAAACCCCTTTCTCTTTCACATGTAAGAATCAAAGGAACCCAAGGGCTGAAGTCTAAACAGAGTCCTCTGCTCATCTATTCCCAGGGATGCCACCAGGAGTTTCAGGCTTTCTGCTTACCATTGATGCACATAAAATTTGCCAAAACTTATATTCTTATACCAGCAGAACATCCTAAGCTCATCTCTGTACCCTAGCCTACATTGCTGGAGGAGCAATTTTCTGAGTAATGTACAAGAAAGATCAGAATGTTCAGAAACCAGTGCCTACACCGGTATGAAGAAAGCTGAAAATAAGGTTAGTTATGTTGCTGAGAAGCCAGTATATTGGTTTTGCCATGTCTGATAGGTTCTAGATGAGGTTAAAGAAAAAAACTCCTAAAAACAAACAAAATCAGAAAACAAAACCAAAAACAAAACATCTTTTTATTAAAAAACCCCATACATGCTCTTAAAAAAAAAGTCCCACAATAGAAAACTTACGAGCACAGAAATAAATCATAGTTAATGGTTTGATATATAACTGAAATATGTTTATGAGTCATTGTTATTTTATCAAGGGATAAAGTAATTCCCATTTTTCATATCTTTGCTTGGATGAATAGGAGTGCTCATAAATTTTATGTTTTTTCTTTATGCTAAAAATATGTGAATATATACAAATATACAAATTAAATTTCCTCTAGGAAATGTATATTCTTCAAGGATACTGAAGCTTATTTCAAAAAGGAACAGGACAATCTGTATCTGTTGTGGATTTGATGAGCAGAAGTGGATTTAACAGTGTGAAGGAAGTCTCAGCTTAATCTTTATTAGAAGTGTTTGTAAAGCAAGTAATATCCAAGAGGGAACAAACTAGAATAGATTATGTGGGAAGTGATAAGTCTACATTTTTGGACAACTTTACAAGCAAGCTCGAAAATACCAGGGAAGATACAGTTAATCTTACATTAGGAGAAGAAAGCAGATCAAATAATCTCTCTTCAGACCCCTAGATTGACAAAGTAGAGTTTTGTACATCCTTCTGGAGGGCAAAGTTTGAAACTTCAGCATATGTATTTATGCATGTATCCACATAATTGTTTTAATTTGGCTTAGGAAGATACTTTCCAAGTTAATTTTGTAACAGTTCTCTCACTGCACCATGGTTTGCATAGCAGAGGGCTTTCCTGAGGCACAAACTCTGCTCACTTTAGGTAGCACTAAAGTGAAAGCTGCAATCTGGGATCACATTTAATATATTTTAGCTGCTAATTAGCAATCACCTCATGGGGTCATACTAAATTGGCCTGGAGAAAAGTGACTGCAGTGCAGACAAAGTTCCTTACACAATCTGTCTGGCTTTATTGAGCCTCTCCTGTTAGAACATTCTTCTTGCTAGTGTAGACATGATTTAAAGCTTTTAGTGGTTAGAAAAATAAGTTGCTGATGCAGCCAGAATCTGTTGAACTTCTGAATGTACCACAGATACAAGGATAATCAAGAAGAGGAAAATAAAAGGAGAGGCATAAATTAAGATAAGCAAAATTCAGTCCCCTTTAACAGCAGAAAAAAATTTATTAGACAATACTTATACTGTATTAGATCATGTCTATGCATGTATATTTCTAGATAGGAAAAAAACATTCACAACACTGAGATTCAGTTATTTGAAGGCAAATCAATACACACCAGGAATCTACTTAGGTATCACAATTCTTCATCTTTCCTGAGAGTACTTTCCAAAACAGGCATTTCTAACACAGATTGCAAATGGAATAAAAATCTTTATGCTAAAAGGTGATGTCTTCTAGTTTTCCCCCAATTCATGTCTGACCTATTCTTTATCTTAGAAAGACACTATTTTTTGAAAATATTAAGTCACCTACAGAATATAAATTAGTAGATCACCTCACAATACAACGGTCTCTCTCCTCCTGTGGTCCCCCATGCTTCTGGCTGTCATCCAGCACCTAGCTGCAAAAGATCAGGAAAAAATGTGAAGATCTGGAGAGTAGGCTTTTGATTTCTCTAATATTAGAAACTTTTTCTGTTAGATCTCAAACTCATTTCCAAATGCTTATATGGGCTTTGTTGCTCTTGATGTTTTCTCTGAATGTTTTCTATTGCCCTGGAACACACACAGATAATTGTGATTATCAATAGTTTATAGCCAGAAGAACTTGTTTGTAATTCGGAAAAGGATCAGGAAAAGACACCAACATTAATAATGGAATGTTAAAAGGACAGGGAATGGCTTGATGGCAGAACGTTTTCCTGATGGTTGCAAACTACAGGGAGCTGCTAGAGGCACTGAATGAGACAGCAATATGCTAAATGTCAGTAAGAAAAGATTAGCCAAGGAGGATTGTGTTCAGGTGTTCAGGTTGGATGCTTTACTCAAAATTAAACAGTCCTTTTAGGCTTTATCATGTAAACAAATGGTAAAGTTTAAAGAGGTCTTGTGAAGCTTATGTCTAATTACCCTTAAAACCAATGTCCCTGGAAAGAGCTAAATGGTGAACCAGAGTGACTGCACCTTGGCTGATATGTTGATGGAGCATGAAAGAGTGATGGTGGAGGTTTGGGGACAGCTTTATTCATTCTGACAAAAAATGGTCTACAGGTGACCTGACCTCTAGGAGTTCTCACAAAGACTTGAAATTCTACTCTGAAATGGGTACATTAAAGCTGGAGGATAAAATCAGAGCCAAAATACTTCAAAGTCCTGAGATGATGAAAAAATGGGAATTTCTCTCCATATGTACAATATAAATGCATCTCTGAAACATAAAAACACGCACACCTACATAGTAATTATCAGAAAGCTCACAGGAAGTTCTAATAACAATTTGTAATAAAAATTTTTTAAAAAATGAAATTATGAATTGTCTAAAATGCAAGAAGTGGCTCCTCTGACCAATTGTATAATGGTAAGATTCAAAACTTGCAGTCTGCAGATTTTTATGATGCAGCTACAACATGCTGCAGACCTGTCCTCCCCAGATCTACTCATGGGCAGGACTTCAAAGTAGTCAAGGTAGCCAAAAGAAGATGATGGTGAAATATTACTGAATTGCATTGTTTTTGAAAATATAACTATTAAAAATTTGCTAATAATTTTCTTTCTGTCTTACAAAGACATTTTTATTTTTCCTACAAGACTGCTACTTCTATTAGCTTTGATTACAGAAAAGCATAATCACAGACTCAAATAATGAAGCACTGTCTCTCTTTTGAACTCAGACTGAGTGCTGGAAGGCTGCAGTATTTCACTAAAGGCTGAGGCTAGGCTGAACACAGGAGACTGAGTAAGGAAGAAGATAAAAAAGGCAACACATTCCTGTGTGAAACGTTATATTCATTTTGTCTTAGAATCAGACACCGACTTCCACCTCTGCATGCGTGCAAGCGGGCGCCACCAGCACCACCTGTGCTGATACCCTGTATCATTTGTTTCCTCCTGCCCAACATCACCAGGGAACGATTTTGAAATTGCACCTGAGTTTAACTCTCTCACAGACACATCATCCAATGTCACAATTACCAACACTTGTACAGCTGAATTGCAATAAACATCAAGGAAATGACAACTCTCTGTGGCACTGACTCTGCCCAGTGCTAGCTTTTTGTATCCCTACAGGCTCTTGAGGTTCATATATCCAAATATTAAGAAGATATGGCATCCAGCCAGATTTCTTCCACAGAAAATGTTAGACTTTGGGAATGATATTTTTTGGTGAGGAAAAGATTTCTAGCTCTGACCATTGGATAAAAAAACCCCTCTACTTACAAAAAACAAAGAAACTTCTATTAAGACCAAAGTCAGTGATCTTGACTAAGTTGTATAAGAAGGCATTAATTTCATAATCTATCCTTTTCCACAGAAAAAATTAATGATTCCTCAATCAGGAGCTTATCTTAAAAGTATTGAGCCTTGTTGGTTTCACAATCTCCATCTGAAATTATGTCTTTGGAACTAAATAAAAAATCATTTTCCTCTCATATTTCACACTAGTATTGATTAAAATGAAAACTAATTTTGACAAGTGCAGTTTTACTCATTTGCTTAGGGAAAGGTCAGCACGGCATTTAAAGGAGGCATGGCAAAGGAATGATCCCTTAATGCCTGCTTAGGCCTTTACAGGTATTGCCTTTCCTAAATTTTTTAAAGAGACAACAAAAGAAAAGTCAGTGATGTGCAGCTGGTGTATTAATAATCCTTTGGATATTGTCCATGACAGCTGACTTTCACACAAGAGCAGGTGAATTCCTCATGACCATTTCAGTGTTAGAGGAAGTTGACAATTGCTGCAATAACTAATGAATACAGAGTTTAGGTTAGAAATGTGTACCAGGAGACAAGGTTATGGATGTTTTCCAGAAGGCAGAAAACAAAAGGCCAGTTATTTAACTGTTCCAGTTGGTAGAGGAGAGTCAGCCTGTTTTGTGACTATGTGTATGTGACTATCCCACATAGTTCCTCAAGGGAGCACTTTTTGAACATAAAAAAAGCTAACAGCAATCCAGAATTCTAGAAAGATTTTCCGCACTCCTAAGTAAACAGACTTTTTTTCCTGGTGAGGTGAATTTTCTTTAGTCGTATTGACACAGTCTCTTGTACCAGCAATTTCTACCACTTTTTGTAAACCTTGAGGCTCTTCATGCAAACATGCTTCACAGCATCTTGTGAGCAGAGACCGTGTAAGAGTATTTTTTTAACAAGGTAATTACAGAATGTTACTCATTAGGTCACTGGAGATTGCTGCACAACAGGAATTTGTTCTCTGTCATTCTGGGTAGTTCCAACAATAGATCTCCTCATCCAGCAGCACAATTGCAGTCCTTTCTTTAGAAAATCATAATGAGAGATGTTAAATGCATGGGATAGTCATGCAAAAAAACCACATGGTGTGTATTATGCTGTACTGTTACACTCTCCAAAGCAAATTCTCCTAGTATCCAAGCAAAAGGAAATAAACTTATGAGTAAAAGCAATCTAAATTAACACACAAAAATTATTGGCTTAAAAGTCGTTTTCTTTTGTCTTTTTATTTTCTTTATGTGAAACTTGTGAAATTCACTAAGTTACATTTTTAAGCTCTTCTCTGCAACTACAGGCAAATTTTCCTCTTAGCTGAGAGTTAAGACTGGCATAGACACAGGACTTGTGGCTGAAAGAAAAACACCAGCTACCACAAGAGTCATGATAATATCCTATTGAGCTCATCTCAGACCTCCTGGTTGTGAATCCTGTGGTTTATGCAGCAATACTTGGCATTGAGGAGATGACTCAGGTGCCAGATTCAGGGCTGCTATCACGAAACAGAAGTCAGGGACAATGATTTTATACAGAAATCAGGGACAATATAATCAGGGACTATCAGGGACAGTACATGCTCAAGCCCAAAGGTGCTTCACCCTAGTAAGGCAAAAAAGCCACTGCAAAACACTGTCCCATTCCTTCTTCCCCTTCCTTTGGCTTCATTCTGTGTTCCTG
Source organism: Taeniopygia guttata (assembly GCF_048771995.1). Taxonomy (NCBI): domain Eukaryota; kingdom Metazoa; phylum Chordata; class Aves; order Passeriformes; family Estrildidae; genus Taeniopygia; species Taeniopygia guttata. The sequence goes on along the minus strand of NC_133027.1, from coordinate 69,273,187 downwards.
CCACCCTTTCCTGTACACAATAGACATCTCTAGCCTTTTGGCACCCATTTTTTTTCCCAAAAATCACTCCAACAGATTTTTAAAAAATATTATTTATTGAGGAAAAATGTATATATTGTTTATTTTGCAGTGGCTTGTGGTTTTTATCTCTTCTCCTTCCACCCTTCCCCCTTCCAGTCGACAAAACCAGGTGTTGTGTAACTCTGTGAACAAGTAGCCAGTGCTAGAACTGGAATGTCAACTTCACTGAGACAGCAGTGAAAAATAACGTGAAAAGGTCATGACTGTGATAAAGTATCCCTGCATCTTTCTATTGAGAAATACAAGGCTTCTGTTGACTTTGTAGAGCTAATCAGAAGCAGAATGATTTGAAATCAGAGTTCCCTTTTCCTTACGTAAGCCACTTACATAAGCAAAAATATAAGCAACCATTTAACCTGAATTAAGGACTATCTTTGAGTTACAATATCCTCAGTCATGGAGTGACCATAACTGAAAAGGAAGTTTTTAAGCATTATCAGCCTATTCATGTGTTTGAATTTGGGTATGCTATATAAGCAGAGCAGCTCCATTGACTTACCTGCATTCTTACCAGGGTTACTAATTGGAGGTGTATGCCCTTCAGTATGTAAGAGGACTATTTATTTTCATTTTAATATATTTCTTACAGGTTCCTAATATGTTTCATGGGGATTGCTTTGAAATGCAAAGGAATCAAAAAATAAAAATTATATTTTGAAATTTATGGTCTCAAAATATGTTAAAGAATCTGTTGAAAGTGGCTTTGATTAAACAATGCACTAATGTAATTGTTAATAGCATTAATTAAGAAAGTGAGACTATTAAGAGGATGCGTTTCAGTGGACAGGTTAATATTTACTTCCAAAAAACTCTCCATGGCTTAAGTGAGTCGGCAGGATAAGTGAGAGAAGGACTTGTGGAATGGTTTTCAGAGGTGGAAGCAAATATGAATTATTTTGTCTTAATGAAAGGGTACAAGCAGGTAGATCTTGCTTGCAAGGTATCCTCTTTTTTCTGATTTTCCTTTTATCTCCATCTCTTTCAGGACCTGCTTCCAGACTCTGGCCCACTGCTTGGAAAGGAGGGTTTCATACTCAGCACCTTTGTATTGCAGGGTGAAGTGGACAAAACAGATACTTGCAGTCTGTCTTTTGGGGACATCTGCTGCTCCCAAGAACTCAGCTGGGCTATGAAAATGCCACTTTTGCCCAAACATCAGGCCTTCCAACCAGATGCAACTCATGGCTTAAACAGCTTTCCTTCCATACACTCCAGAGAAAGAGAATCAAAGTTCCTATGCTACTGGGCTCTACAGTAAACAGTCTCTGCATCAGCTATCCAGAAAAACTGATGTTCCTAGACATTTCGGGTAGGTATCTAGAATTAAACTTCCAACATCACTACATTATTATGCAAAAAATATTAATCAAATTTCCCTTTGCTAGGAATACTCCTGTTTACAAGACTTAGCTCTGCAGAAAATTAGTCATTTCTAGTAGTTATTCCTGCAGATTTTTATCTTTTTTAGGCTGAAATTAAAATTATAAATTTTAGTGATTAACAGAAGAAGGTAGTGAACTGTTGGAAAATTTCATGTGAGATCTGAAGACATGGTGGAAGCAGAGAGTTTTGCAAGCACCTCCATAAGAGCTAGGGAAATAACAGGTAATTATTTTTCTTTATTGAGGATGACAGCTCATGTCCACTCTTGCTTGTTTACAAGAATATGTTAGTGGTAGAATTACAGGGATATTAAGAATTGTATGTTCAGAGACAAAAATCCTGGATTAACTTCAGAGGAAGCTTGAATGTTCCATTTGTTCTCAAAAAATATCCTTTATGTAATTGGATTTATTTTCAGTCAAATTCAATTAAGCAAAAATTTAAAAATACAACATATTTCATTATCCTTCTTTCTGAAGTCACCTTTCTCAATCCCTTATACACTGACTATCTGGATCTCAGTATTCATATTAGAAAAGATCTTGTATCTGTAGCCTGAAATTCAAACTTCCACCCATATTTTATTTTGTCATATTCTTTTTTTCTTAAGACCTGAATTCCTGAAACTGCCAAACTCCACTCAGCTACCAAAAAAAAAAAAAAAATTCACTTCTTTTAAGATCAAATGTGGGATATTTGAGTGAGTATAAAACTCAAAGTTAAAATGAAACTTGTGTAGCTAAATCTGGCCAGGATCACTATTTGTACTGATTATCAGGCATAATGTAAAGGGAAACTTGGGAAAAAAAAAAACTATTACCTGTGAAGTCTGTAGCACCAAGAATAAAAACTGTCATCTGGGCAGAAGATTTCATATCTAATTTCAAGTGGTTTTATGTCTAAACATTTCACTCTTTGTGACCTTGCAATATAATTAAGATATACTTAAAACCAAAGTTAAATCACAGTGATGCTGATTTGAAATTTTCATATAAATAAGCTTCAACAAAGACACACAAGAAAACTCATTTCCCATATAGAAAAATCAAAACATCTGACTGATTTCAGTAAGAGCAGTCTTTGTTAAAGAATAAGATGTGTTTTATCATAAATAGTATAGATTGATATGATCTTTAAATAGAATAAGGTCCTGTCTTGTAATTGGACATATTTTAATTTTAAAATAACATTGTCTACCAAGGTCATAATTTTTATATTTTTGATGGGAATAGTCATACCATATGAAATATTATAACATTTTATATTTTCTAACATAAAAAAGTATATGTCAAGGTTTTCCCTATACCTACAAAACCTTCTGATGATACATTTTCTGTCATTTAAATGGCTGCCTTTCAAAGAGTCTTTGCTATCACATGAAACTTCATAGTGATATATGAGGATCAGGTAAGTTTTCCTTTTGCTTTGAAGGAGTTATCCTGGTCATCCTTATATTCTCTGGGAATTGACACACACTTGAAAACCTGACCATAATTTCTACAAAACACCATCATAGCCATAAAAAAAAAAAAAAAAAAAAAGAGAAGAAATTTCTTTCTGAAGCTTTAAGAGGCACTTCAAATTTCTATAGCAAATCCCTGTCTACAGAGTCTAAACATCACCTTATCTTCACAACCCTGCAATAATAATAATCACACACGGAACACTTCTGCCATAAGCATATTATGGATAATGAGAGCTGCAAGGACGAGTAAGCAGCATCATTCTCCCTTCCAAAGTACAGCATTTATTGCTCAAGCTGTCAGAGCTGAATGGCTTTAGCATGTGTGCTTATAACAACGTGTTAGCTGTTATGTGCTTGACATGTGGCAGCAGCTTAAACCCATCTGAAAGCAGAGGTTAAAGAAGGCTTTTGCACAGTGAAGGATAATATTGCCAGAGCAATCATTACTGCACCTGTGAGCATAGCCTACAGACACTGATGTAGGCTTTCAGATGCTGGTTTGCATCCTGCTGTGAGAAACCTGCCTACATGGGGTGAGCCTACATTTTGTACAGGCTGCCTGCTCATCTTACAGTGCAGGTGCAAGAAAATCAGCCCCTGCTTTCCCAGAGCCCCTCAGTATGAGGATAAGTGCCTTTAAAAGGGTAAATGATTAACATCCACTCTCACCTGAAATACTTCCAATGGCCGCATCAGAACATTGCTATCATACAAAATGAGGTTGTACAGGGCAAAACCAGTAAGAGGTTTGGAGTTCCATTTTTCTGGGCTAAGACAACAAGCACCAGAACTCTGTTTTGAAAAGAGCAAAGCTGTGCACAGCGCACTTATAATTGTCCACAGTGCACTCAGCAGTCCAGCTATATCATTGCTTCTAAGGTGTTGCAGTGTGAAGTAAGAATTCTGGGAAAAAATATGGTAATACATGTAGGACAAAAGTTTTTCCCCATTTGTTTTTTCAAATGCCTGAGGAAAACTTGCACACTTTTATGAGTAAATTTTGTCTGATCCAGACCAAGTAAAGAAATTAATTCTAGGATCTCAACTCTCTTAGAAAATATGCTAGTGGTTTCCCCCCATGCTGTACCAACTCTGCACCTGCTCACACACGTCCTGCTTTCTCAGCTGGGAAAAATAATACAAAGTAACAATACTGTTCAGATTTCTTCACAAAGAAAATAAACCACAACATCAAATTATATATCCACAATCTGTATTCTTCAAAAGGAAGCTTTATCCTGTAATTGTTGTACAATACTTAACAAGTAAATGCAACCTAATTAAAGATCAGACAAGAAAGTATTCTCAACTTTCATCTCAACTTAACTCTCATGTTGAGAGATATACTTCCAAGAGACTGTTTTTCATCATACCTCAATAATATTCCTAGTTTTCTGCTTCACACTCAATGACTCCCTTAAATGCTTCATGTAACTTGAAACTTTTGAACAAAGTTTCTTATTCTCCGTCATAGCATGTGTCCAACTAGGGGCACCTGAAGAGTTTCTTGGTATTTCCTTGAAAGAGCTTTCAGTCTCTTGGAATATTACTTGCATAATCTAAAAATAGAAACTTGCTTTAATAAAAACTAAGTCATAGACTTCATTTCCCAATGGACTCAACTTGAAAAATATTTTTTGTAGAATACACTTTGTACAGAGGAAATAATTTTGGATCATACAGAGATACAAATGAATATGAGTGCTTAACACCACTGAACTTCTGGTGTCCACTAGGCACAAGTGCAGCTACAAGAGCTTAAGGAAATAAATACTTTCAGGGTTTCACCAAGGATTTTAAACATTCTCTACATGGGAGTCAAGTGTTAAAGTTCAAATACTTAGTCTAAAAGAGATTTAGACAGAAACCCTCCAAGGAAATATTGAGCAAAGTAACTAATCCAAGTCTTGAAGTTAGCTACTGCAACAGTGATTAATACAAGAAGAAATAGTATTTTATTACCATGCAGGATCAGAGAGAAATTACATTTGTGAAGAAGGAAGACAAAACATGTGTCCATCATGGCTCCTTCTGATTTTACAGACATGAGAGAGGTTTCACCTCTCTCATAAGATGTTAACCAATTTTACCTTGCTGACACATGAGTTCTCCAGTGCTGCCATCATTCTTCAGTATTTCCTCTTCCTTTTACTTGTTTGCTAACCCAAATCCCACACTCACCTTCAAAGAGCAAGCAAACCCCTGAAGGCAGTGGCTGTTTCTCAGTCTGTTTACACAGAACACTGCATGATCCTGACAAGAGCTACAGGAGCACACGAGCTTAACTTCATTCATCAAATACTCCCAAACAGAATGAGTATCTTTGAGGGAACTAAAAAGATCCCAGTGATCCTGGGAAATAATAAAATAGGAATATTTTTAATTGGGGATGCAGGGGTGGGGGTGGGGGGGGGCGCGCGGTACCTGGAGAGGGGTTGTTTTATCCTTTTTTGTTTTTGTGGTGGTGGTTGTTTGTTTGTTTTACTTTGCTTTTTTTGGTTAGTTTTGTTTATTTGTGGTTGGTTGGTGGGGTTTTTTTCCCCCAGAAGAATTTCCAGGTCAGGGCTGAGCTGTATCAATGTTGTTTTCTTCTACCACACCAGCACTGTAATCAGGTCACTCTTGGGTTTGTCCCAGGATCTTCAGACATTGAATTCTGAGGTTTGCTTTTTATTTTATTTTTAGACTTAGATTGTGTTATCTAAACAGATTTTATCTGTTTCTTCTGTTTTGATGTTCTCTGAGTGTACTCTCAATATCCAAAACTTTTTTCCACAAGATGGAAGCCAGCAACCACTAGCCCCAAACTCCACCTCCTCTTCCTCAGGTTGCTATCACAGTTGAGTACGTTCTTCTTTAGAATTCTAGAAAGGTGCATGTTCTCAGGAAGACATTGTTCACAGATCACTCCATCATCTACTTGTATGGTGAAGCTCAGTGAGATGGAACTGCTCTTTCCTTTAAAAGACACCTTGCAAATCACAGAAAGGCAATATTTTGGTTTTGAAAGTAAAGATTATATCTACCTTATTAAGTAGCTGCCTAAACAGACTTTCTTCAGCTTCAACTGCTAAAAATTATTGAAGGCGTTACTGTTCTCTCCTTTTCATGATTTTCAAAATCTGCATGAAAGCTATTTGGCAAAATGACCATTTGGCTGCCTTAGGGGATTGCAGACCTGTTGCCAGACCAGGTAGTGGAGTGATGGTCTCTCTTGGTAAAATTCTGACTACTGGGTAGTGTACTACCTAGATTACTAGGTTCAGGGAAAGGACAGCTCACAGGTAGCAGTCTCTTCTTGACGGGTAGCTAGAGCTTGAAATGTCCTGTGAGCTCTCAAATTCCCACATATCCATTGCCCTCTTACTCTAACTGCTGCAGTCCATATTTCTGGTGTCCACTGGGCACAAGTGCAGCTACAAGAGCTTAAGGAAATAAATACTTGCAGGGTTTCAAAGAGAGAAACTCAGTCAATTTGTTTTCCAACCTCTGCCATTCTGGAAGCTAATTAATAAATACAGCTGCATAGGTTACCTTTATTTTCTGAAAAAAAAATCTATCAGCTTGGAAGTAAGGTGCTGTTGTTATAGGTCCTTTTCTTAGCTTATTATTTGGTCATTTTTAAAAGTACATGTATTAGTGGAAGCCAGGGGACAGAAGACAGCTCATTTGCATACACACCTATAAATAATTTTTCTCTAAGTGAATGAAAGATGAACTAGATGGACTATGGCTTTCACATCCTTTAAGGCCCCCCAAAACCAGAAAGACAGATTATAACAATTGACCTGCATAGCTGCTGAATACTGTATGACTTTGTTCAGAAAGCAGCAGACTAAAGCAACCATGGCATTTGACAGTCATCTTGTCCACTAAGGCTGTGTGCTAGCACTACAAGACAAAAGATGTTCTCATATATCACTTAAAAATTGTACATAGCTTCTGGAATGGGCTTCTGTGGTTTGCTAAAAGGAGTTTTCCTGTAACTATGGAAGATAATAAATAAGTTCAAATCTGAAGAAAATTATATTGGAAGCTTTGGTGCTTTGTGACTTACGTTTGTCATGATGAGTAAAAAAAGAAAGCATAGAAAGTTATAGTATATATCACAGTTCTGCAAACAGCTATTTCTCTTTAGAAAAATCTAATGAGCATGGAAGACTGTTTTCTATCTATACGAAATCCAAGTATTTGTGAATAAAGAAACCCAAAAAACACAGCAACAGAGTTTTTGCAAAACCAGCGGGCTTGACATAAATACATAAAGAATCAACTTTGGTTCATAAAATAGGTTCTAAACTGTGCTCACTTCAGTATTTGGGATCTGCATCCCTGGATGCTGCCAATTTTATGCTGAGATTGCCCCCCAAGCAAGCCAGACTTATGGAATCTAAGGAGAAGCTGCATGTTGATTAGCAAATATGAGTTTCTGATAATTCTAATGGTTTACCCTCTCATAAATCCTCCTACAAAGCCTCCTGATAAAAAAAAGCATTTTCACAAGAGCTGTTGATTATACTCATATACTACTATCTCAAGTATTGCTTTTTAATTATTTCATGGTGTGCTCAGCCCCGAAAGTCATCAGAAAAGTTAGAAAAGTCATCTTGTCCTGAATTAATCTATTACCATAAGTGTTTGTGGTGGTTTATGTCAAGCTGATCTGAATATAAATGGACTCAACATGTTCATTAAAAAAAATTTAAAAATAAAAAAATAAAGGTAATCTTTTGACTCAGTTAAATTGCAGCCTCAAGTTTTCCCTCATGGTTTTGTCTTCTTAATATTTACTCCAAGCCATTACAAAAGCATTGGCTTCACTTTGTTCCTGTTCAAAAGACTGTCCAAAATTATGTTTGTCTTGTATGAACAACAACAAAAAAGTACTGCAAACCAAGCTGAAGTTGTTAAGCAGGTTTCTCTTTTTGCAGACATTATTACTCATTTATACACCATGGCATGCTAATGGAAATTATTAAGGCTTTCTTTTACTAAGAATTTTGTGTAGTTCTATTATTTACATGGTAAATATACCAATAACTTCTACTGGACTGACAGATCTTCTTTATCAGATCCATCACACATGAGAATTTCCATATCCCATTAATGATTTGATTTTGTCACAAAACACACAGGAAAATCAAAACCAGTTATGCAATAATGGGAAACGGTCTCAGGCCTAAACAGACAAATAATATGCTGATGCCGTTGAGGCAGGATGGTACAAAACAACTCCAGTTCAGAAGATGAGAGAGTAAAACTCAGATTTATTTCAAATACAGATCTCTTTTTTAGAGAGCATCATCCAGACCAATTCCATTGGTTCCAGAGCAAAAACATCTCAAACCATTCTTGTTCAGTGAATGATGCTCAGTGGCAGAACTTATCTATAAACAATGTGAACAACAAGAGAGATAAAGAAAAATTTACATTCTTTCCCAACTGTTTCCCAGGCTCCTGCCTGGTTAAAAATTCTCCATTTCTCTCTGACTGAACTGAGAATATCCACAACATGTTTTTTATTTCTTGCCTCTTGAGACAGGAGGAAAGGAGAGATATATCAGGACTATGTCCACATGAAGAGATCTTGACTGCATTTGGCCCTAAAGTTTTCACATTTTTAAATATCTAAAGATATCTTTGAAAAAAAGGATAGGAATAAAACTTTAAGTTAGGCCCATTTTTGGATATCTGCTGTACTAAGGCATACATGCTCTTTTCATACTGCTTTCTCTAGCTTTGCCTCACTGGCTCTTTTCTCCTAGATTCTTGATGGACCATTAGAAATAGGAAAATTAAAACAAACAAACAAACAAAAAAAGTAGTTGATGCGAAGGGTTCTGGCAACTAAAGGGCAAAGAAAATCTCAAATTTGTAAGGAAGCAGCAGGAAATTACTTTGACAAATCCCGGTTTACAAAATTTGATACAACCTTAAAGTAGTGAAACATTTAATGAACTATCCCTATTTTCTCTATCAGCTTAAAGTGCTTTGAAAATTAGTGTTTTAGAAATAATTTGTCCAGTAGTTCTGGATGTAGCTACATTAGCATAGCCAGTGAACATTTCTTGGCCAGTAGAAATCAATAATCTCTATTGTCAAACTGTCCCTCTGTCTATCCCTGGAGCAATCTGGATGCCAGCCTGGTGCAAGGACAGAGGCAGAAGAGGGCTGCCCTATTCTGGAGGAAAAGGGCAATTCATGGGAAAGATATGGATATCCATATAAAGATATCCATAGCTGTTAGTCTCAGTGCCAACCCACGTGTCCTCGACTCCTGGACATAAAAAAAAAAAAAAATGAAGTGGTGATATAATATTTTCACTTTGAGTTTCACTTCTCTCACAGGTAATTCTGGCAGACTTTTAGGGGTACTTCAGCTCTGTAGCATCACAAATTCATACATAATAAACATAAATGGATAAACAAAGGACTAAACAGCCTCATACAGGCCTCAGCTTGTATATTATGATCATCCACATATTTCATCAGCTAACCTAGTGTTCCTCCATCCCTGATCAGCCTCTGAAAAAAATTATCCTTTTCCAGACCAATATTTCTCTGCTGTGCTATAGCTGACTACATAGTTCTTCCTGGCAAATTGCAGCATCAACTTTATTGGCATAATTTAATTTTATTTACCCAGGAAACAAAATTCTTCAACCAGAAAAACTGGTTGTGGCTTTTATTTTTCAAAGTTATAATGAAGTGAGATTTCAGAGAGCAAAGTAAATATTTAATTAGCAGCAAGTTATGTAAAGCAGTTACCTCTATAGGAAGTGCACTTTCCCCTTCTTTATGTAAGAGATTCATTGTTTCCAAAGAGGAATTTTGTCAGAATAATGACTGTATCATACACTTATACAAAAGGAGAGAATATCATACACCAATAGTGATCATAAATAATATTTAGTCATTATTGGTTTATCTTTTGTCAAAAGTTCAGAGTATTGAAAGGAAATTGAAGAGACCTTATTTGCAAGCTGCGTAAGGCTGGCTGTGTTGTGTTTATTACATTGCAATCTCAGAAATAAGTGTGCATTTGTATAAACTGACATTTTTAATGCTTGATATTGTCAGAAAATGACACTACTTCATTGCCCTATATTACTGTCCTTAGAGATGATATTGCATGATAAATACCTTTATAAGCTTGTAGAATGGATATGTCACAACTTCTTGTTTTGCCTGGATAATTTTTCTGCTGCTCACTGTATCTCTTATGTCTTCCCAGAGGTTTCTGTCCCATACCAGCACTGATCACAGCATGCTCTTCTGTCACAAAAGTTGCCATAACCCTGTCTCCCTCTGTGACTACTTCCATGAGCAATGCTGAGCAATTAAGGATAATTAAGAGTGACTTAACTACTGAGAGAGACTCACCGAGCACAAGTTACTCTTTTAAGGCTCCTAGTCAATGACCCCTCACTGGTAACTTCATTGTCCAGTGAGGAAAAGCCTTTTGATATGGATTTCATGAGCAGTGTTAAAAAGAGGACAAAGTCATGTAAAGGACCCAAAAAACTCAATATTTACAAAACAGAAGTGTTCCTGTTTCAGTAAGGAAACTGAGGAAAACAGAGATATGACCTCCTGTGGTTATTTGCCAGCCTTTCTGGGGACCTCTGACATGGGATGTTTCTCTCAGATGACAACTGGCACTGTGGCTCGGGGTTGTCAGAGACTCACAGGGCAAATAAAGGATGAGTTGATAGGATGCAGGCAGCTTTTGAGGGTGTCTGTGCCACAGGCTTGCTGACCCAGGCAAAGCCCATGAAAGAACGTTACCTGATCTCTGGTCTCTCTTGGGGTGAGTGCTATCTTTTGGCTCTCAAAGTTTCTGGCTGTAGGTCCATAATAGCTTCAGTGCCCAGGCAAGCCTGAGCACTCATTGTGTCCAGAGCCATGGCTACCCAGACTCAAGGAAGCAAGTGCTGGATCCTTGTTTGTCTTCTTTTATTTGTCTTCACTGCCAGGAAACACTGAAAGTACAAAATGCAAATCTGTCCTGGGATGCTCTTACCCATATTATTGCTTCCACTGAGTGGTGTTTTCTTAGCAAAGAACCAGATAAAAATGTGGGGACCTTTCAGTAATCCTTACTTTAACAGTCTTGAGGGGGTAGATAAAATACAGAACCTGTCTTCTTAGTAACATGAGATGAAGTCATCTGAAGAGCAATCCTGTAAGTAGCTGATTTACAGAGCTTATTTATTTATTACAGAGCTTATTTATTATCCATGCTTAAAATTAAGTGTTAATTGAAGAGTTTGGGTGTCTTGGAGTATCAGACCCTTTATCATTGTGTGCAGCACTGATAAGCATGATAGAATTGAGGAAATATTACACTACAGATGATTTTTAGTTATAAAAATAATGCACTGTTTTATCATAATAGCCACTCTTACTCTATAAATGATTCTACGATGTTCTATATTAAAAAATACCTTTAGTCCTGCCAGTCACAAAGACATGTAAAATTATAAACATAGTGATATTTTGCGATGGAGAAGTATACTTGAGGTATCTGAAAAAGGGAAAACTCATGAGCTGGTTTTCCCTTTGGTTACTGAAACATTCTATTTTTTAATTAAATTTTCTCAGGTTTTTGAATGTCAGGAGGGATTTACTGGAAATACAATGATGGCTGTGAGGCTGGCACTAGAAGTAATATTAAATCCATACAAAATCATATATTCTATGATACCACAGAAATACTGCTTGTTTGTTAAATTGCCCACAGGGCTTAATTACAGGGTTATTAGTTGTCCCTGCTGGCTTTATTACTCTTTGCCTTTACAGGAGTGCTTTCATGGTCAATATATCTCTTATAATACAGAAAACTCTGGAACTGTGAAAGCCCTATGACTTCCCTTGGGCCCTGTGGAAGCATCATAGTCTGTATTTTGTAGTCTTTTACTTACAAGATATATCAAAACTTATGCCTTTATATGATTGAATTCCCACCTAAGGAAGCCTCTCCATCGCAGGAAATGCTGGAGCAATTCTTAGGAAAGGCTAAGAGAATTCATTTAATGGATTGTTCATCCTGGAGAAGAGAAGGCTTTGGGATGACCCAATTGTGGACTTCCAGTACCTAAAGGAAGGACTCTTGACAAGGGCATGTAGTGACAGGACAAGTGGGAATGGCTTCAAGCTGAAAGAGGGTAGGTTTATATTAGGTATTAAGAAGAAAATAGTTACTGGGAGAATGGTGAGAGACTGGAGCGGGTTAGCCAGAGAAATTGTGGATGCTCCATCACTGGAATTGTCCAAGACCAGGCTGGATGGGGCTCTGAGCAATCAGGTTTAGTGAAAGGTACTTCTGCCCAAGGCAGGTTGTTGGAACTGGGTGATCTTTAAGGTCCCTTTCAACTCAAACCTTTCTATTATACTTTGATTCTAAAATATAAAATCTTATATCTACTTTCTACTTCAGAAAGGCTGTCAAACTATGTGAGATTGCTAAATTGATTAGCTGTGCAGATTGATACAGAATAGACAAAAGAACCTACTTTTGGAAACAAATAAAATCACAATTGCAGATACCATAACTTTAATCCATCTTGATCACAAAACTTGTTATAATTAGTATGTTGGAATTCATTCATCATTTTGAAATGAGCACACAAACAGGACTAATTTTTAGCTCTCCACTGGTTTCAAACTGTAAAAATCAAGAGACAAAAACATTTATGAAAAATTGAAGTTATAGACATTTCTATTGTGAAAGTGTTTTCTGTAGAAATGGGGTAAGAACAAGGACTTTCATTTTTATCAGTCATCACTGAAGCAAAAATTCCAGTTAAAATATGATTGAAATTACACTTTGAAGCATTATAATAAATTTGTGTGAAGTTTCTGGACACTGCATATAAATATTATTTTTAGATAAATAATTACAAGCAAACATATTCTATTATATTATTTGTAAGTCTTTAGTCTCTATTTTACTCCTATTGTCTAAATTCTAATGTATAGTACTACATTTTTACATTTACATTTTGTAAAAATATGCATATAATAATAAGTTCATTATAATAAAGATAACAGTACTGGAAATTCCCAAATTTTAATCAAGACCTTTTTTACTGTACCAAATCTAATTAGACTATATTAAACATTTGGTTCTTGGCATTTATAAGGCAGAAGCAAATGTACAAAGATTAGAAATTGTTATTGTATTTGTTTATGATTTTGACTAGGAACTTGGAGACGTCATTACTTAAATTTTGAACAAGATGTTCTTGCCAGAGCTATGAATGAGCTAGAGGTGAAATTGTTTTGTCTTGAAATTGGAGATAGTTTATTATTGACATTTTAAGCAAGTCAACATTTGTTTCACACTTCTTGACTACCTATCAATACCTCCTGTCTAGTGCTTCAAGCACAGTTGTTTGAGTCATGACAATCCTGGCACTCAGTTTAGACAAATTAGTCTCACAGGTGTTTTGCTTCACCTTTTAAATTTGTAGTAATGCACCAGAATGCTTGATGAGTACTGACTGCTTCTTGCTATTGGCTTGGCTTGTACAGTGCTTCTTACTGCAGAGATGCAGGTCTCTGATTGCCTCTGCTCGTTACGTGAGCCCCAGGATGAGTTATTCTAAGAAAGATTATGTTGCCAGTTACAAGACCAAATGTTTAAGAAGTTACTCCAAGAGGTTGATAATGTAGGAGACATACTGTCCACAGACATAGGAGACATACTGTCCACAGGAGTCAACAATTCAGTAACACATTTATTTTCTGACTTATTGCTTAATTTTGCATTTACTTTGTCAAATACCTACTGTTGTCTATCACAGAAACATCAGTGATACAAATCAGTTGGAAAAAGATGTCAAGTCTTTACTGAAATTCTAAAATTTTGCTCATATAGAGGAAGACAGAAAAAAAAAACGTGAAATCCTTTCATCGACATTCCCAGCAAAGGACAGGAAAAGGTTTAGACTATTACATTTATGAAGCAGCCCTAAGAAGTGCACTCTTATCCCAAAAGGCAGAGAAAAAGAATATAGGGTTTTTAAAGGAATTCTCAATGGAAGAACAGCAGGACAAGTTGAATACCTCCAAATGCTAAAGAGCTATCAAAAGACACAACTAAACATTGCTTAGGAAACACTTGTATAAAAAATGAGCTTAAAAAATACTAGATCTAGCTTAATGGTCTAAATTTCACACTCTTAAAAACAAGATGAGACAAAAATCGCACTTGTTTCAACCTGTACCCATCCAGATTCAGCTGAGATTAGTCACAACTGCATATGTTTTAGTGTAAAATGTTTAATATTTTAATCTGCCTTGCTTCTAAGCCTATTTAAGAAGGTTGCATATCAACTAAATTCCCTACTATCAGGGGGTTTTCTTCCTTGCTAAATGTGCACTTTGTCAAGATGTCCGCTGCTGATTCCTTCTCAAACATTTAATTCTGTGTTACTATTTCAAGTTGCACAAAATTCTGTTCTCAGTTTCTAACCTCAAAAATCCCCTACAGGTATTGGATTCGCTGGCCTATCACAAATACCAGAAGCAATGACTTTGAGGTTTTTTACCTGTTATGTTTGGAACAGAAAACAGTTTCTATATGTTTACCAAGCTGATATCTTAACATAATTTCCCACATGAAACTGAAATTATATATGTCCTCCAACCAACTTGCAGCAAAAATGTGCCATCAACAGTTTGCACTTCATTCTCTCTTGTATTGTCATGGAATTATATTTCTATTTTCAATTCATATTTCACTCAAATATATTTTGATATTTTGTTCCATAATAAAATAATATTCTTCAAGACTTATCAAGACATATTTGGCTGTATTTCAAATCTCCACAGATTTTTTGTTCTGTCCTTGACTTTTTATATTTCTAAGTCTTTGGTGGGGTGACCCTGGCTTGATGCCAGGTTCCCAAGGAAGCCATTCTGGCATTCACCTCTTCAGTTCTGCAGGGGAAAGAAAATAAAAGGCTCATGAGCTGAGATATAGACAGGGAGAGATCACTTACCAATTACTGTCATGGACAAAACTTGAGGAGATTAGTCTTATTTATTACTAATCAAACCAGAGTAGGATAATGAGAAATATACCTAAATCTCAAGAACAACCTCCCTACACCACAGCCTTCTTTATAAGGAGGTAGAATTCTCTACCTCCTTGCCATGGCAGCACAGACAGAGAGGAAATGGAGGCTGTAGTCAGTTCATCTCACCTTTTTTCTGCCACTGCTTCCTCCACAGGGGGACGATCCTCACACTCTTCTGCTCAAGCACGAGGTTCCTTCCATAGGAGATAGTCCTCTACTAGCTTCTCCAGGATGGATCCTTCCCATGGGCTGAAGGTCTTCACTAGTTGCTCCATTGTGGGTCATTTCCATGGAGTGTAGTCCTTCAGGAGCAGGCTGCTCCAGCATGGGTCCCCCATAGGGCCACAGGGCCTGTCAGCAAGCCTGCTCCAGAGCGATGTCCTCTCTTCACAGGTCTGCCAGGAGCCTGATACAGCAGAGGCTTCCCACAGGGCCACAGTCTCTGAGCATTCACTTGTTCTGCCACAGGGTCGTCCATAGGCTGCAGGTGGATCTCTTCTCCCCTGTGGACCTCCATGGCCTGCAAGGACACCCTTGATTCACCATGGTCTTCACCACCGTGGTTCTCATCACAGATTGCCTGGAAATCTCTGCTCTGGCACCTGGAGCACCACTGACACTGCTGGCTGCAGAGATATTTCTCTCAAATATTCTAACTCCTCTTCTTTGTCTGCAGCAGTTGTGCAGCAATTTTTTCCCCTTCTTAAGTCTGTTACCAGACTATTGCTGATTGGAGTTGGAGCCAGCTGACATTGTCTTCATTGGACACAGTGGAAGCTCTTCACAGCTTCTCAAAGAACCCATACCTGTAGAATCTCCACTACCAAAACCTTGCCAAGCAAACCAAATAAAACCTCATAATTTAAATTAATTTATAAATATTATCAAGGAGTTATTATTACTTCCTTTTTGAAATAATAATGGAAGTGCTAAAATTGCAAGAAGTATTTATCATTGTAATATCTCTCCACAGCTTGATAGGTCATCTTCTATTGTATTTTTATTATGTACTCTTTAGGAAGATGTATATTTTCCTATTTAAGGCAATATGTATTGAGAGTGAGAACAAATAAGCTGTATTGCCATAAAACTTGTCTATTTCAAATATTTTATAGCTGCAATATCTATGTCTAATTAGTTAGTATTTCATATAACAATAAAATGTGCTTCACTGCAAAACACTTTAAAAATATTAACAACTTGCTGTTTATGGCTTTTTTAATACAAAGGTAGACGGGATGTGCAACATGAACATTTAGTCCTCTGCTTTAACATCACATAAATTTCATCTAAGTACTCAAATTCTGGTTTTGAATGGTGGTGCTGCAATTACTTTTCTAAAATCCCTCAGACAGTTATAAATTTTCTTATCAACTTTTAAAAATGCTGCTTAAAGGTACAATGCAACAGGTTAACTAACCTTCCTGGTTAGACTTGGAAGGATCAGGTAACCTACACGTGTTCCACCTGAAGTACATTTTTCTTCTTGGCAAGCTATTTTTAATGGCTTAATTTGATGCTTCATTCTTTTTTTAAGTAACTTCATTTAGTTACCCTCATCTGGTATGCAGTCTGTGTTATGTTTTACAATATACTTCTCATAAGCATTCATGAAAGACTTTTTTCACTTTTTTATATCCTTTCATTAAATCCTACTGGGCTGTACATATTGGATAGTAATAATATTATCTTACTCCAAAGTGTGATTTCATAACTGTTGGATTTCTTTTTTTTTCAGTCAGGGAGCGTCAGGCTAAGAGCTTCATGGATTTCTACAGCTGAAACAAGTCTAAATAAGTTTAGATGGCACCAGGCATTTCGAGGAGCAAACAAGAGCAGAGATTGCAGCTCCAATGAATTTTCCTTGAAGACTTGAATGATGCCTGGAAAAAAAGCAAGGTCTGCATGAATGTCCAGATACCAAAGAAAATAATTGTTGTGAGTCTACCACTCACTAGATACACAGTTTTGCTCCAAACAGAAGGTGGAATTTAGACTTCAGCAGAAGTCAGCACTTGATAAGGAAGGATAAATAATGGATTGGCTGTTGGAAAGATTCAAATGCAACTTGAAACTGTAAAAATTTTCTAGCTCTGCCTATGAACATATGTATTGCATTCAAACTCATTAAATATCACAAAACTAGTAGCATAAGGAAGATTAATATTGAATTGCTCCTAATAAACAGAAACTGGGTATAAAAAGAAAAAAAATAAGACTTTTTTTTCCCCCAAAGGATTGAAAATTCTGTTTCTCTAAATATCAACCTCTGAAATAATATTCTTGCATACCTACATTGATGTACATTGTTTTATATCTTTCTTCTCTCTGCTTTTGTAGGCAGCTTAAAGCACAGAGAGTCACTAGACACAGAGAGCCTGCATCAGCTGAACCTGAACTTCAAGCCAGGGCTATAACACAGTAAAGGAAATGAGAAGACACCACTTATAGTACACAGATAAGGAAAAATTAGGAAATAATTCTCTACCATTGTTGGGTTTTTCACACCAGGTGGAACTGAAGAAGGGGCATCTACAGCTTGATCATATCATTTAAGTCTGCATACTTATTGCTGTGCCATGAATTGACCCGTGGTGTGCCCTTAACATTTTTCTGGCAATGAAAGAGAGTAGAAATTGCAGCTGTACTCATGCCTGGTGTGGAAACTCTGCTACATGAGGCAGTCAAGATGATAACCACCTTGTGGGCCTTGCCAGAATAATGAAAATAAACCCAGCTAATGAGTAGTAGTAAAGCCTAAAGGCTTTAAGGCTGGGAATAATTTACTTGGTGAACTCAAGAAAACTGGGTGAAGTCTTAACCATACTGCTGTTTTGTTACTTCATTGCAATTAAGCGCTGTGCACTTTGCAGGCTTCAAAACTCCCTCTGAATTATATATGAAGGTTCTAAGATTGTTTTAGTCTATAGGACATACATTCCTGACAAAATTTATTCAAACCCATTTGGTCGGCCACAGAACAGTGAATCTTGGTACAACCCTGCATCTTCCACCCCATAACTTAATTCCCACTCCCTAACTTGATATCTGATCAGAGTCCTATGTGTACTTATGGTACCTTACAAAGAGTTTGTATAACAGTGCTATCTTGGGACAGATTTCACTTTATAGGCTTCACAATTCCAGGTTCAATATATTCATGGTTTTCTTGTTTGTTTCAGTCATAGGCAGCTATCTTTTCAAGAAGACTCTTTAATGACAATTTTCTTCAAATGGTAAACTGAGAGCTGCTGGTCTGTGACAACATGATCTCTGCCTGGGAGAAGGTTCTGGATCCATCTCCTTTTCACAGGACATTTCACATTAAACAGCAAAAGAGGCCTTGAAGCAAATCTCTCATCTAGCAAGCAGTGTACACTCATTTCAGATGCCTGACTAATGCTGTATTCAGCTTGCTAATTAGACTATTCGATTTGTCCCCTCATCTTGCTTCTGGCCCTTGAAAAAGTAGTTTTTAAAAAGAGTCTGTTCAGAACTGAATTACTTGAAAAACTTTCCATGAAAATAGTCTTTGCTTCTTTCTGCCTGGAGAGACTTGGTTAAAAATAAGAAATGTGTTAAGTAAAGACTGAAAATCTATGTGAACTCTAGACCAGACGTAGTATTTGGATTAAAATTGGTGTTAGCCTCTAGCAAATCTCTATAGAATCTGTGCTATAGTCTCTTGCCTCCTCCTTTTCTTTGGTGAAGTGTACTTTCTTAATTCACTCTATTTCTTGAATTTTTTTTTCCTGAAAGTATGCTGAAGAAGTTATGTGGATAACAAAGAAGCCCAAAAATTGTTGAAAGGTGCAGAAAAAAAAAAGTTAGAAATCTGTCTGGTTTTCCTCACCCAATTAAGAGTTGATACACAGTCTGCATACACTGCCTGTGGCATTTCCCAATCTTCTTTTATAGATTTTGAAGCAAATGATTTTTTGAGAAGAGTCTGAGAGAATGTGGTTTGGCAAATGTGGACAAGGGATGAGAGAGGAAGGGGTCTTTTTACTTTCTTCTACTACTTAATGTGTAGTAATAGAGACAGTGCAAGGAAGCCTTGACAGAAGATCCATCCTGAAAGTCTGAGACATACCAGGCAACTATTTTATCAATGAACATTTTAATTTGTTTTTAACAAAAAAATATTCTCAGTGTTGGTCAAACTGTTTACCCAGATTTTTTTCTGGAACCTCCCACTTTGGAGAGATTGTCAGCTCAACTGAGAAAAGATATGACCAGCTCTTAATAATTTTTACTTTGGCCCCACTTTGGGCTGAATTTGGATCAGATTAGTTCCATAGGTCTCTTCCAACTTCAGTTAATCTTTTTTCAATAGATATGAATAGAGACAAGGAATAATTTTATAAAATCATGTTCCCATTTCATGCTTTTTATCTGTTTTTTAACTTTTGTTTTTTGTATTCTCCGACTTTGACGTTTGCGGTACAGCTCTGTTGGAAAGAACAACTTCTGTGACCTATCAAAATTATTTGTTTGAGTGTTTATCACACAAAAAGTATGGAAGTTTTCAAAAATACAGCATTCCTCATGAAAGTACCTGTTATAAAGTAAAATAAAAATAATAATTAGGAAAAAACTACCCAAAACTTTTTGAAAGCTCTCCACACCTGAATGGTTTTCTTCAATAAAGATTTTTATCATTCTCAGATCAACCTGCTGTGCTCTTTATGCTGTTAAATCTTTACCTTTCTGCAAGACCTCAGTGGTATGAAGATCAAAGAGCTAATGTTCATTTTCACACCCAACTGTGGTTATGGTACTTCCAGAGACCACTAGGCTGTAGCCAATCATGTAGAGCATGAAGTCCTCGTGGTTCTTAGGTTTTTCTCACTATGACACTCACTTCCCAAGTGCATCTTAATTTCACCAGAACTTTGAGTATCTGCATTGATTTTTACATACTGTAGCACTGTTTCCAGTGTAATATAGATATGAAATTGACTTCAAATAATATTCTTTTTCTCTTCTGTAAAATGATAATAGAAGGAGAATTGTAGCTCTTTGTTCTGCAATGACAGATTGTGTTTAAATTTTTCCTGTGCAAAAACTGTACAAACACTACACTCTGGAAGAGAGAATTTCCTCTTGTGCAATAGTCTGCATAAATCTGTATGATTATCACAAAAACTGAGCTTTGTTTTCACATGCTTAAAGGAAGTGAAATACCTCTAAGTTCCCACCATGCTGTTATCTGCCATGAGGCTTTTGTGCAGCAGTGTGGAGTGGGGTCAGCCCTGGTGGGGTCTGTGCCAGCAGCATGGCTCTTTGCCCAGTCAGGGTAACATAAAGAAAATCCACAGCTGACTGAGAGGGAAGATATAAAATATAAATGTGTCTTCTCAGAGAAAAGGCAGATGTTAAATTATACCTTCTGCAAATAAAAATAGTGTAAGAAACAAATGCTTATGAATAAAAGGCCTTCACTGACCACTAAAGTGACCTTCCCTAACAGGTCTACCTTCACATAAAAACTAAACTTTCTGAGCCTACATGATCTGCCTCTATATCTTATTTAGTCATTTATAAATTTTTCACAATAAAATAAATTGGAACCCTAAAATCTATTTTGAGGCTCAAAACATCTCAAAATTATTTTTAATTGGGACTGTGCCGCTTCATGTTAACTATATGCCATAGTTTGGTCACCCAATCTTTTCACTTGGTCCTTTCTTGCTTATATTTTAGGATGTTAAAATATTTATCTCACTTAAAATATATCCATATCTATCTTATCTTGTATAAATGAAATATCAATATCGCCTGATTTTGTTTTTACTGTGAACACTTTTCCATAACCACTCCATGCACTTCTCAATAAATAAATAAATTTAAAAATATCTGTTGTATGATTTCTGGTCCATGCTTATTTGTAGAAAAGAGTTTTCTAACATGCAGAAACCAGTACCTCATTTGCAAGTGATTGTCAACTCACAGACTCTGGTGATTTGTTTTAAGCAGCAGATTGGAGAAAGATAAAAATATGAAAGTTTGCTAACTTTTTTACAGCTTCAAAGCTTTCCATAAAGAATTGTAAGTGAAAATAATAGCTCTGAAATTGTTAAACCAAAGAAAATGAACTGCAGAAAAAGGTCAAGATTTGTTGCTGAAGTGCAAGCACTTCATCTAAAAAACAAACCAGTTTTGTTCTTGTTAGCAAGGCCATGCACCTAATTCATTTCATCTAACTTTAACAAAAGTTTTTAAAAATACTCAATTTGTTAGATTGAGGGCTTTGAACTGACATAGATTGTTGTGTCAGCAGCAAACCTTTGGAGTTATGTCAGCTTGACTACTGGTTCTTCTTTTCCCTTGTATCTTGCCACATAAATAAAAGTGGCTGTGACAAGATCTCTTCTCACAGAATGTTATGGTTCATGGGGTCACCAGCAAAAGGAACTCATTGAAAAAAATTGCAGGTTCTTGTGTTACAGGGGATGCTACTCTATTTTTCCACCCCCAAAAGGCAGCAATACAGTTCCCAATGATGACAGACAATGATCTACCTGTGGCTCTTTAAGGGATCCTGACTGTCACAAATGTCAAGTATGGACTGGCAAGATATACAGATACCTTCCCAATCAACTGTGCTTCCTCCCAAGATGTTCCCTCCATCTAGGAGAAGCAAAACCAATTTGAATTTCCTCTAGGAAAGGATCAATCCTAAAATTTAATTTGGCTTCCATACATTTGAAGGTAGGTTGAACGAGAAGATGAACAAACCATTAGATGCATATTGAATCCAAGGGTGCAGCCACTCTAACTCAAAGCCTGGTGTCTATGCAGCCCTGGTGCATGACCTGGGCTCCATGTGGCTACACTGGTGTGAGAAGGTGCTGGGGCTGGAGCCACCAAATGTCCGTAAGAGATAAGATATCCCACAGTCACAAGTACTGTATAACATCTAGCAGCTCCAGAATTCAAAATACCTGACAGGAAGAAGTGAAGAAATAAAAAACAAAGGGAAAAAGGATTAGGGGGAGCCTATTAGGGTAATGCAGTAAGACCAAGGCTCAGCCTTCTCTGCAAGCAAAGGCTCTCCAAGTCATCCCTGACAGAGAGCTGCCTGCAGAAGTGTTTTGTCCAGCCAGAGGAACATATTAGTCTTTAGTGTGTAACTGTGTTTGTCTTGGCCATCTATTGCATGCACTGCCCCCTATAAATAACTGCTGTGCTCTCTGTGCTGTGCCCAGCTAGTTTGCAAATCCCTGTTGGTGTATAATGTGCCTGAACCAAGGTGACTCATGAAGGTCTGCTATTGGCACAAAGATTCCTGTTGATTTCACTTCAGTGTTTGCATTTCACTATAAATATTTTAATTCTTGATAAAAGTATTATAAAGAGGGCTTGGGGAGGGACAATTAATGGGAAGTGACAGAGGAATGGGGAGGAAGGGAGAAAAGTGAAGCAGAAATGTTTTCCAACTTCATCTGAAACACATGTTAATATGACATTGTACTCAAGACACTCTGAGACCTCAGCTGCCCCACAGATGACCTTGCAGACCTACCTGTACAAGGTGACCATTTGTTCCCAGCATGTCACTTGAAGGGTGCACTGACTCTTTCAAATACAGTCTCTCCTGAGTTTCATACCACATTTGAAATAGAGAAGGTAAGACCAGAAAACATCAGGGTTTTGGACAGAAAAGGAAAGATTAGCAACCTGCCAGAAAAGTGAAATAGTTATCCCACAGTGGAACAGAGATGTGATAATTTGAATTTTTTCACATTTTTCTTGGTTTAAGTGTACTTAACCACAGAGACATATTGCAGATGATCTGATTATTAGGTAAAATAGTAACCTTTAATAATCCATACTCTTAAATGTTAAAATTGAAGTATAAAGTTGGGTTTCTTTCCTAAAACTGTTGTGCGTGAAACCTTTAAACTCTGACAAAAAAAAAAATACCCCTTGTAATGGACCTGAGTGTATTTTCTTTCTATACTGAGTGGAATTCTGTGTGCAATATGGCACAAAACAATTATTCAGTTTCTTCTACTGCAAGCCTCCATGGAGCATGGAAAATCTCAGATACATCTCATTAGCTTTTTTGCATGTGGGTTTCTAATTATGAAGTGCTATAATTGACCACTTTCCTTTTCAAATTAATTTATAACATAAGAAGATTTGATTGCGGAAATGTTCAAAAGGAATAATTTGGTATGACCTTACAACTTGTTCCAACTCTTTGGCTGGTATCCATCAGGATCATAAAAATCAATTAAGGAGTTAAGTACAGGCCATCTATTGTTCTGCCATAGAATCAATAGACCCTTTCAAACCTCCTATAATTTAGGGATCACAGCAGACTGTTTAAAGAATTGCTCTTTTGTAGGATCATATGTTCTAATCTTACGATGGTTCTAAGCATGTAGTGGCATTTTTAGCTTTATTTATTATTTTTAATGGCAAACACATACACTTTTGGGGTTTGGAAATATAGCTCAATCTTTGGATGCAATCAACACTCTGTTTCTGATACCACAGACAGGTTCAAGTAAAAACTGAAGTATAGCTACAATCAATTTAATTGAAATTGTTGAATATTCTGTTCACTAATGGCTGGCCATTTGTAGCTGCAGCTATATTTAGAAAAAGAAAAAAGAGATATTTGTATCCCAGTAACAGAGATGTGGCCCACGTCATAGCTGCATGGCTGGATTAGCCAGTGGCAATCATTGCAACAGCTGAAATGAGAAACATTGGGGAAGGACAGACTAACGCTGTCCTTAAGGCCCAGAAGATACACTATTGCAATAATAACTTAGGGTCAGAAAAAAGCTTGACTTATTTGGTGAAATAGTATTATTTCATAGGAAGCATGTTTCTTTACAGTAATAATGCACTGAGCTCTAGGACAGTGTTCATTCATATTTGTGCAGAACCTCACAAATGGGACTGATAGTGCCAAAGACATCAGTGCTAATTCTGGGCATATGTTAAATGACTCCTATGCTTTTTATTATTTAGAGGCTGTTGCTGGCCTTTGGAGGAGGCAGTGCTATTAAATTTCAATTTCACAGTGAAATATTACAGACCAGATAGTTATGCTGAAAACTAAGACTGAACAGAATATAATATCACATACTCTATTTATGACAGAGTTTAATACATATGAAGGAGAAAGAAATGAGAAGAGGAAATTTTTGAATGTCAGTGCCTACAGTTACATTCACACCTTATTTGTGGCCTCAGAGTAAGCATGCCTTATGCATATAAAGACAAAACTTTATTGCTCATATAATCAAAACTGAAAAAGTGTAACAGTTTTTCATCCAAATTTGATTGTTGAGAAAAAAGAAGGAAAAATAGAATTGTCAGTGGTATGCACACACATCTTAGTTTCTATCACTTTTCCAAGGGTTATACTCCCTCTTTCACTGTTCTAGCAGTGAGGGGTCTATGGCAAGCTCTGAGCATCTGGAGTTGGAACACCATTGTCACATTCATGGTTTCATACCACTTGGCCTCCTTTTTCTATGTTTGCTATCACATTTTCACACCTCATTTTTTCTTCTTTGGTCTGCTGCTCCATGTTATGTCCAAACTTACTGCTGATGGTGTCCTTTCTCTACTGGATACTTTTCTTTGTTCTCCTTTTGACACCCAGGTGTGCATTCCTTTGACTGACCACGGCTGAGCACTTTACAGCCTTGGAGTCTCTGGTGCCAGCCTCTTCCCCGTCTCACCAGTCTGCTGTGTTTGGTGTTTCCGCTTCTCCAGCTGCTGTCTCACCAACCTGTGATTCTATATGTGACATCATTGCATTAGACTCATCAGAACAAAGGAAAACATATTAGCTGTAGACAATCTGTAATTAGGAAATATGTTGTTACAGTTAAACTGCATTAAAGTAAAGCTGCTGGCAGGTCAATAAAAGTTCAGGCAGAGCAGGCATGAAAATCCTCAGACCTCAGGCTTTGCAAACTCAGAACACTTTTGGTCACTTGCTAGCAGTGGCAATACCACATTGTAGAGCTGCAAGGTAACGCCGTTAGCAACATGTAAGTTCAGCAGTATATCTTATAATATTATATTTTCTTTATCTGACTATGCATTAATACAAAGACAGCCTGCAGTGAGAAATAATCACTAATTTTTTCTTCCAAAAAGCCAGTTTACGTATGTTTCAATATTCAATCAAAGGATTTCTAGGCACTGATTACTGCATCATCTGTAAAAAAACCATCAGAGATGCCTACATAGAAAGATTAGTAAAATATCAGTGAAGTAACTTCTTACAATGTGACTTTTAGCTGACTTGAGAATATGACTCAATATAAGCACGAAACATCTCATAGCTTATCTTGTACCATCTGTATTGTTATTAGCCACAATTTAAGGCTAATTAAACTAATTTTCTTTTTTTATTTGTGGAAAGAGATGCTAAATTTATATACTGGCAATGTGAAAGCATTAAAAATTATGCTGCTTTTCTTAAATTAGCCAGCTATTCCTCTTTCTCTTTGATCCTCAAGTTCTTGAACTAAAACCCCATCAGAGCTCAGAGGTGCCTACAGGTGGAAGGCAAAGTCACCTCTGCCATCTGGGCAGTGGCAGGGGTGACTTTGCCTTCCACCTGTAGGCAACTGGCCACACAGGGGCAGGGGAGAATACCCAGGAGGGGAAAGCAGGAAGGGACACCGGCACAGCTTCCTCTCCTTGGCCACCAGTCTCTGAGGGGTGACAGGGAGAGCTCCTCTCTTCTTTGGTCATGGGTAAAGCTACAAACACTATTCTTATGGTAGACTCAGAACCATGATGGAGAGGACCTGTAAGGATCTCTACTGTGTCCCCTGTGAAGAAGAGGGACTCAGTGTCCCGTTGTGATGTGCCTCCAGGCTCACCTGCTGGCATGCCCAGTGAGGGCTTCTCCACCCTTTTCTTTCAGGGATCTTTAAGTTCCTCCCTTCCATATGTGGGCCTCAGGTATATTTCACAATGTGTGACTGCCAAAGTGAGAGGCAGGAGCTAAGCACCCTGCTGGTCCTTGGCTTGCTCTAGCAGCTCTCTGGGTAACTGCAAAATGCTTACAGCTGAAAATTCATCATCAAATTGTTCTTCTGCATCAGTCTTTCTTTCCCCTATCATCAGCAAGCAACCAACATCAAGACAAACAGGGTGACCCTGACAAAGAGCTGACTATTGGCTTGTGTGTGCCAGCTATCAGGTTTTATTACTGCTGGTTTCTGTCTTAGCAGAGCTATTCCTAATTGTGTGTCAAGAACATTTCCTGCCTCAGAAAGCAATAATCTATATTGCAAAGAAATAGGCCACCTAAAGTACCTCCACGAGTCAGACTCTCTTTCTTCCCCAGTAGTACTTCGAGGGCTCAGCATTCTCTTTGTCTGTTGTCTGCACAAGCCCCAAATACACAAATATCTGGAAACCGTAAAAGGAGAAAACAGCATTTTGCTCAAATACTTCAGATTCAGGGTTCTTCTTGTATCTTTCACTTGAAACACTTGACATTATAGGGGCAGGATAAAAACAAATATACTTGGGAAACAGAGAAACTTTTGCAATGAAATCCTCTGTTAATACACATTGATTTACATCATCCATGCGGAGCCTGCAAAGCAGCACTATGGAAAAATAAAAAGCTGCATATATTTCTTCTATGGAGCAATTACCAGGACTGGCCTGTATTTTGCAATAAAACACCTTATGTTTCTTCAAGTATAATGTTTTGATATTTCAGGTTGTGCTACATTTCCGTTACGGAGTCCATGGGAAGAAAATTTTCAGCTCAGAACGCATGTTGAGAAACAGACTTGTTTGTCTATAATATTAATGCATTAAAAAAATAAAGCCAAAGGATGCTTCTGAATGCAATCAAAACTTGTACATATTTTTTGAACATGTTGATATTTTCCAAGAAAGCCTCAGATCATAGTTTTCTGTAGTGCAATTTCCACACCCAAATGGTTTATTCTGAATTTTTGCTTTGACAACTGTTAGCTATTTATACCTGGAAGATATGAACTTTTGTAGCTCTAAGAAAGCAGCCATTATTTTTTTCAGTCTGACAAGCTGTTTTCTTCTGCTTCCTCATTATGTCTGTAAACTTATAGTTATTTTTTATTTTCTTGAGAAATCAGACATGTAACATCTCATGTTATTCCTATAGATAATATATTTTCTGCTTATAATTTTATGTTTTGTGCAACTTGTAGTGTGTTCTTGTATGCAAGTCATTGAGTACTCCAGTTTCCAATTTCTACATATATCTTAATTGTCAGAAGTAGATTTAATATTTCAGTGTTTACTACCTCTGGGTTAAAAAAAAAAAAAGGTATTTCTTGTTTTAATTAATATGGCAATTTTTTAAAATATTACACAGATTAAAAATCCTGTGAAGAAAACCCTGTTAGATAATAAAAAGTCTTTTAAAGAAAAGAACCATACAAATTAATGTAGTTAATGCATTTCTGAGTGGCATGTTCTGCAGCTTAAAGGAATGATATAGAACTCCACATTTTTCAATTACTATTGTTACATTCAGAAAAAAAATAAAGATAAACTTATCATAAATGGAGCAGAACTAAAAGTTTACCATCTTATTCCATTTACTCAGATGTTTTTTTTTTTCTGAAAAACACTTCAACCAGGGCTTGACAGAATATTTTATAGCAAAAATTGAACACCTGAATGATAACCATGTATGATAATAAATGTACATGTTCTGTTTGTACATGTACATGTACTCTACAATAAACAGGGGGGGAAGTTATACAGTATTGATAGATAACATCTCTTTTTCATGTGATATTTCTATTTGCTGGATTAAAATAATCATATTGTTACAATATAGAAAAAATAGTTCAACTGGTTTTTTTGCTCTTGGATGTGTCACTTCCTCCTAAATGAAATCTAGAGATCTGTTTATTACAGCCTCTCAATTGCCCAGTAAGAAAAGGTACATTGTATATTTAAGTCTGTATAAGAGAGAAATATGCTTTTTAAATGATCTTGAACTAGGACTTTGAATGCAAATTACCTTCCCACACAAATTAAAAAAGAAGAAAATAGAAGCATCATAAGTGCTTGTTAAATCAAAGTCAAAAGGGATATTTGTTCCTAATTTTTACTCAAATTGGTACAAACAATAACTTTGTTTACAAAAATTTCTATAGTAAATTAAATCCAGGTCTTCCTCCTTACCCTCTTTTCATAATAAAGTTAGCCAGCAAAATAGTCTTTTGCTGAATGAAGGTAAGCCAAAGTGCAACAGCCCTTGTTAGTTGAAGCAACTCCCCTGCATTTTGTCAGTGTGCTTCTATTTTCACTTTCCTTCTGCAGATTCCCATCCAGTTAATCTACATTTCAGTCATATTCCATTTTCTTGTCCTATTCTTCCATTAGTATTGGATCTGAGTGCAGACAAGCATTCTATACAGCCCAGACAGTGCCAACAGAGAGTTTGTTTGCATTATGCTGTCAATCACTGTGATTTATTGCAACCACTCCCAGAGTAAGGCATTAAATTTTCCTTACTGTCCACCAAGGACCAAGTTTTAGAGCTTATAGTAGAGAGCAGAGTAGAGTGGATGAAGGCTGTATGGCTTCCCACAGTCACCAAATTAATTTTTTTGTCCCTGTGATGCTGAACCACAGATTCATAAACTTAGACTGAAAGCAATGTTTTCATGAGGACATTTTAAAAACACTTGTACACAGTGTTATGTCCTCTTCTGTAAAAGATGAAAATCTCAAATGCTAATCCTCAGACTCTGACATCCTGCAGGTAGAGTAACACAAGAGGTCTATTAACTAATATTTTCTTTGCCATAAAACCCACAATGGGGAGTCAGTTCAGAGTCAGAATATTAGCACAGGAGTCATGTTGCTATCTGAAGATCCCTCAACTGCACAAAGGAAATCTCTGGATGAAATGCTTATTTAAACTATTTCTGAGTTACCTTTAATTTCTATCAAAAATTTCTTACAGGAAAGGTTTCTGTTTATCCTGCCATGGCAGCAGGTGTCTGTCATCTGCTTCAGGAAAGTGCAGTGTGCTGAGATATTCCTGCTTCTTGGTGGGAGAAGTGACTGACTGAGTCAGAAAGAGGTAGCCACCCACATCTGCATCTAAGATAGGATTATTCTTATCTCAAGAAAGCAACACAATATGATCAAAACAAACAAACAGTATTTACTAAAGGAGTAGTGACAATGCAGTGTTGACTCACTTGTAATGGTTTGGATAGCATGTCTATTTCATCACACTTTTGGGTTTTTTTCACAAGGAGGTATGCAGTAAATCTGTGAACTAGCAAAGAATGGTAGGCACATTACACAAAATTTCTGCAAAAGCAAAGATCTGAAATATGAATCAATTTAGAACAACATAAAGCCTTTATTTCTATGGTTTTGCCTTTCTTTTGTAATGTGTGCGCCAGAGAACTCAAACACAGTTTGATGTGCTGTGCTTACCTTCTTCATGACACTTTCCATCTACTTTCAGACCCAGACCACTGGACCTCCAGGTTCAATAGGTTTCAGATTTAGATATACCTAAGCCAATAAATTTATAATTCAAGCCAAACTTCAGCCACTAGTGCATGTCAAAGGAATCAAGAAATGCAGTTTTTCCTTGTGGGCGGGATTTCTGACACAACTGGGTTGCTGTGAGTAATGATAGCACTGTATGCATTTAAGGAACAGTAAACTGAAATTTCTTGTCATCTCCATTTCTAAAAGTGAATCTTTTAATACCAGTAAAGCTAAAATATAAACAACTAATTTAGATGAAGAATTATGTGCTTATTCAGAACATTGTGCATATTTTTGTTGGCATATCATATAAAGGTATTTGAGAGGTACTTCATAGTGAGACTTGAAAATAGAGAAAGCTAAAGAAGAGCAAAAAGAGGTGGTTTTAGCACAGAGGAAAGACTGTTGGAGCAGTTAACTAAGTCATTTATTTGTGGCCAGAAAACGCTGTGGACATGAACTAAGACTAACAAAAAGGAAGATAAAGATACAAAAGACATGACATAAAGCTTAGAGCACAATGGTACAAGGTAATGGAGAGAAGCTACTCCCATGCAAAGATATGAGGAAGTCTGATTGTATGGGCTGTCACACAGTGGTAACCCGTTCTCATACCTTCCTGTTTGGCATGCAGAAAAGCAAACTTTCAGCAGCACCTTGCACAAAAGCTCCTAGGTTACCATGCCCGTCTAGTAGATGTTAACCTAGTAGATGTTAGCACTGGAGTAGAGACACAGTGGAGTCCTTTCACTGCTGATAAGTTTCATTTGAGACGTGTATCTCA
The DNA here is from genome assembly GCF_048771995.1 of Taeniopygia guttata. Taxonomy (NCBI): domain Eukaryota; kingdom Metazoa; phylum Chordata; class Aves; order Passeriformes; family Estrildidae; genus Taeniopygia; species Taeniopygia guttata. The sequence continues at coordinate 69,242,871 of NC_133027.1, read as the reverse complement.
GCCACACAGAACGTCTACCGAGGCAAGGTCCCCCAGCAGCCAGCTCCAAGGATGGCTGTTTGTTACCCCCGCTCGGGGTTAGCTAGTGTGCTCCCTTGTGGGTCAGATCCAACAGGAGGGGTCCAGAGCTGACATGGGATGCTCCTGTGGAGCAAGCATTTGTCATGCTCCTTAGGAGCCTAAGAGGGTTGAAGGCTGGGGATATGGATGATTCAGAGGTCATTAATGGCAAATGAAAAAAGGGGTAGTATGGCCTACTGGAGAGTTTGCGGGAGAGATCCAGTCCCTGGTGGGGAAAAAAACATCAATTAATACTTATCTATTGATAATAATAACTGTAGTGTAATAATAGCCAATAACTGAAAGAAAGTGAGAAAGGAAATGAATTTAATATGAGTAACATTAAAGCTCCAGTTTTATATACAGCATGGGCATGGTCTATGTGATGCTGGGCAGTCACTTAAAAGAGAAAAGCTGTTCACAAAAGTTGTAAAGGAGGATATAGTGCTGCAAACAACAAATATACACAAACATAATTTAGCATTATGACTGGAGAAATATACAATAGATTTAAGGTATCTTCTCTTTATTTAAGAGTTGGTCTCTATTATTCATCCCATAAATAGCAAGATGGCTCCCTAAAATATGTTCAGGGTTCTGGAAAACAGGAATTTCAAAAGAAAAAGTGAACATCTTTCTTCAGTCTTAACAATCTTGGCCATGTGTCCATGACAACAAGAATGTGGTGACATTATCTGCCTTATGAGTTCCTGATTTCCTCCAGCATGTATTTGAATAATGTGCCCTAATTTCAGCACTTTTTTCTATATCCAGAAAACTTCTGCTTTAAAAAAAGAAATTAGAATTCATGCTCCTTAAAGGAAAGCCTTTCTGAATCATATACCTAAACCAAGTAAGGCAAAACTCACTCCTTCCCTGCAGGACTCTGTGTATTACCACGACTGCATTGAAAGTGGCAAGTAAGTCAAAATAGAGAATCATCATCTTAAGTAACTTTTCCATACATTTTTCAGGAGGTTTTTTGTATTTATATTTTATTCCATATTTGCATAGTATATGAAAATAAGCCTTTTCATACTCTCGGGCTTATTTTGCAATCTCTCATTTACTGGTTGCCTTTTACACAAGATAAAAAATACTTTGCAGGCTATATATTTAACTTCTTTAAGAACACCATGTTTCCTTTAATAATTAGGATGAATAAAATCACATTTAATACTAGGACAGAAGAATAATTTTAAAAAATGAAATAAGATGACAGAATGGATTCTCTAAGATGCTTTATAGTTTAACTCATTGTCTTGGTTTGAGACAGTTTAAAGGAGAACACTGGAATGAGTTCCCTTCCTCTAAGGGTTCCAACAATCCCTGTTCACTAATAGGGAATACTAACAGATAAAAGTGAAAAAACCTCTGACCTTGGACAGTCATCAATAATATTTGAGTTCAAAATGACATCACGAGGAAGAAAACAAACAAGCTAGACTCCACCTGTATGCCTCACACCCAGGAGGGCCAGCTGTGTCCTGGGGTTTATCAGGCACAGCCAACAGAGGGAGGTGATTGTCCTGATTTTCTTCACACTGGTGCAGCCACACCTCAACTCCTGTGTGTAGTTTTGGGCAAAACAATATAAAAAAGACTATAAGCTATCAGGGAGAGCTCAAAGAATGGCCAGAAGGATTGTGAAGGGCCTTGAGGGAAACCATATGAGGTGTGGCTGAGGTCACCTGGTCTGTTCAGCCTGGAGAAGAGGAGACTGAGGGGAGACCTCATTGCAGTTACAGCTTCCTCATGAGGGAAAGGGGAGGGACAGGCACTGATCACTTTCCTCTCACAGGGATAGGATCTGAAGGAACAACATGAAGCTGTGTCAGGGCAAGTTTAATTTGGATATTAGGACAGATTTTTTACCCAGCGAGTTGTTGGGCATTGGAACAATTTCCCCAGGAAAGTAGTCACGGCACCAAGCCTGAGAGTTCTAGAAGAGTTTTGACAATCCTCTCAGGCACATGGTGTGATTTAGGGGGCTGTGCTGTGCAGGGCCAGGAGTCAAACTGCAAGGATCCTTGTGTGTTCTTTCCAATTCAGGATATTTTATGACTATATCACTCACTGCATTCATAGCTGCATTGATAACCAGACATGGAAACACACACTATAAAAGCATTATAATCCTTTAAGTATCCAAATCTCATGTGATAAATATAAAGGAAAATATTTATATTACAAATGAACCTTCAAACACCTTCAACCTAAATTTTCAAGATGCTGCAACCTTATAATACAACTCTATATTCTTCAGAATATGTGTTAGTAGTAGACAGACTATGTTAATCTGAATTAAATTTCCCTGAGTGAGAGGATACAAAAATGAATTTTGAACTATTTTCCTATCTAAATATTGTGATAATACCCATTTCTCATGTGGCTAGGCTGTTCTCTGTTTAAAACCACATCTAAAAAAGGTTAATAAATTCAGTAAATGTCATAAATGTCTGGTTGATGTTCTTTGATTTCACATTTCATAAACTTGTGGCTTCCAGTCAGTGGCATGTGTCAGGGAAAACATTAATACCCTGCACCTCACAAATTTTAAATTCTCTGCATCACCATTGTGGTAGTACTGTTCTCTGACCCACTCATAAATAATGAAAGTAGTTTACGCACTTAGAGCTTGAAATCTATGGGCTTTCTCCACTCTCACTGAAACATTTAAACAGAGCCTAGAATTATGTGTGCTCCCATGTCATTTGCTTACCCAAAGTGGACTGGGGAAAATGCCTGGATTCTTTGCCAAATTCAGGTCTTTGCTGGTGTTAGTGGATTCATGCATATGCTGGCCCAGATGAAGGCCATGTAACTACACAAGCAGATGATTGCATGAATACAAGAATTATTAGAATCCTAGATAATACTTAGAGAGTGCTGCCAAAGAAAAGTCTTTGGGAAGAATTAAATAATTAATCAAAACTGTACTATTAACAACCCACATATATTTCACTTTCAGTTCTCAGACACTCCTCTTTAGGACTTTCTGTCCCTAAGCTCATCGTGCAGCACTTACGAAAAACAACAAAAAGCACTTGCTTCTAGATTTAGGAATTTGTGTCTTACATAAAGACACGTGGATAGATGAATGTCTAGACTCATTAAGTGAATTGGACACTGTTTTATAGGAAGTGGCAGCTGGTCTTAACTAGCTGCTCTGAAAAAGGTCTCTGTTCTGTCTTTGCTCACAAGCAGCCAATGCGTTACTGTAGGCAGGAACCATGCTTACATTAACATATTAGGCAAGATACAGCACTACCAGTGGTTGCCATATTTCTGTTTGCTTATGTTATAATAAATTACTATTTAGTTCAGGATAAAACTGAACACCAAAACCCCTTTATGAGTCTATCTATTTGACATTGGCAGGCAACCCTCAAGTAGCGGCACAGTATCTCCACGGAAGGGGACTAGTGACCTGGAAACTTCTGGTGAAGATCCTCATGTCAGTGTTTTCACAGTGACACTAACTGAGGCAAAACAAAAGGCAGCTGACTTCTTCCAAATGCAAATATAGAGTTCACGGAGAGACAAGAATATTCAAGGAAATAATTCTTATGTTAAAGTTTTGCAGGACAGAATTGGTAGCCAACTTGAATTAATTTGTCATTTTTCCATTTTCCTCTTGTGCCTTGGCAGAGATGAACCATAAAGAATTTATAATGCCACAAAGCCTCACTTTGCAGATGAAATGCTGAAGACATCACTCTGTACACAAGGAATTTATAGACCTTTAAGGAGGGACAGAGGTAAAATTTGTTTTCAATAGAAAAACATTCAGCCAATAACAATTTCCTAATTTTACTTTATTCGGGGAGAAATAAACTTTAAGGAAATATCCCTTGAGCAAAAAGAAGCAATAGTCCTTTACTCTCAAATGCTGTGTGCCAAGTGACACAGAATCATTTAGCGGACCAGCTCTCACTATGACTTAAAATTTGAGTTAAAATTTCTTGAGAATTGTCAGCAACCACACATTTTTAAATGTGAAATTTTGTTCCATTGTTTTAAAATTAATTATGTGGAATGGATATATATATGAATCACTTTATAATTTCTTCAAATATCTAAAATCATTGCTTCTCTGTCTCTCAAAAACAACCAAACCAAACCAAACCAAACCAAAAAAAAAAAAAAAAAAAAAACAACCCCCAAAAACAACAACAACAAAAAACCAACACCAAATAAGAAATCATCGACCTGTCACAAAAAATCAGTTATTTGGTTTGAATGCATCTGATGTGCTATATATTTTCAACACATTGCTACTAGATGTAAAAGGTCTCACATTTCAGGACAACCTTTTCTTTTAAAGCATCTCAGTTTATATATTCAAGTTCTGTTCCTCATTTGTGACACTTTAACAAGCCCTTAAAACTACATGAGAATCTCAGTTTAATTCTTGTACATGTTTCTGCAGGCTTTTGTGCAGGAGGACTGTGGAGAAAGGCTTAAGATTTTGAGTCAATCTTAAATCAAACATGAAGAAAATAATGCAAAATACTGTAGCTACACATTTTTCCTTTTTTTAAAGCCACTTCCAGTGAAATCTGAAAAGTTAGTGCAGGTCTTTTGACCCAGGTTCTAGTTTTACATATATCTACCTGCATAATAATGATCAGACCAAATTATCATAACATAACTACATCAAATACATCTAATCCTATTCTCAGACACAGCTTAACAAAACCTTCAACATGCTGAGAATGGATGCTACACTCTGTGCATTTCTTAGAACAGATTTCAGTGAATTTGTCTTTCCCACCTGGCTCTAAGCAACAACTCAGATATGTGCAGGGCTTTCTTGGAAGGTGTCATGGTTTAACCCCAGCCAGAAGCAAAGCCCCATTCAGCCAGTCACTCACTCTCCCACCAGCAGAATCTGGGAGAGAATCAGAAGGGTAAAAGGTAGAAAACACGTGGGTTGAGATAAAGACAGTTTAATAGGGAAAGAAAAACTGCACACACAAGCAAAGCAAAACAAGGAATTAGTTCACTGCTTCCCATGGATATGAAAGGGCTCAGCCATCTCCAGGAGGGTAGGGCCGAATCACATGTAATGGTTATTTGTGAAGACAAACATCAACAGCATTCCCCCTTTCCACCTTCTTCCCCCACTTTTTGTACTGAGCATGATGTCATATTTTCTAGATTATCTCTTCGGTCAGTTGGAGTCACCTCTCCAAGCTGCATCTTCTCCCAATTTTCTATGTATCCCCAGCCTCCTTCAGAGTGGCAGTGCAGGAAGCAAAAATTCTGCATGCACGCCCAGTTCACCAATAACAAAAATAGCCCCATATTATCAACTCTGTGTTCAGCACAAATACAAAACATAGCCTCATACTAGTCACTAGGAAGAAAATTAACTCTACCTCAAACCAGCACAGAAGAGAAAGTTATTCCTTCCCACTAGAAGAGATAAGCTTAAACTCTCACTTCCTATAAAATATGAAGAACAAGGTCAACCTTGCAATGCAGAGCAGAGTCAAGGAGCATTCTGGACTTGATTGCTCTCATTGGCAGATGAGAATAGCTGCATGGTGGCTTAAGATCTAAATTGTCTTGACTTCTCTCATAGCAGTGAATAGTGGATGACTGAATAAGCTAATCAGAACAGGATAAATTGCAGTGTAGGGATATAATGCACCAGAAGTAGATGTCCGAGTTTAACAGACTTTTGACATCCTCAACGTTTCATGGCAAGAAAGTTCACTTTAATCCTGTGAAAGAGATCTATTTACAGCCAGTTTCATTTTGAAATACAGGCATCAATTCTATACCTCCCTGAGCGAAGACTGTTACTTTTTCTGATATTTGTAACTCTCCATTTACACTTAATAAAATTATATTTTTTGAGATGGGATTCAGGATTGCAAGGAAACCACAAACCTAAAAGGTGTCTTATATATTAATGCAGTGAAAATGGGATTTTTTTTTTAATTTTCTAACATTCTTTTTTCTTTTTGAATTGCTGCTTTTCCTTTAAATACTGGCTCTCAAAATGTCTGATAAAAAAAGCAAAAATGTCATCATAATTTCTGTAATTATTCAGTTTACAATAACACCTTGAGTTCATGAAAATTGCAATCACTAAACATGTTGACTCTACACTGAAGGTAGATTTTAGCATTTGCATGTATTCCCAAAAGATCTCAGGCAGGTTGTCATCACTTCCTGAACTACCTGTTAACATTATGGTAAATCACAAATTATAAATATAGTTCCTGTCTGCTCCCAAATTGGTTGTTAGTGTCTCAGGTATGACTGTTATCTTGTTTCTGAAAAGGTACAAATATTTGTGCTGGATGAAATTTTTTTGGTGATAACTTTAATGGCACTTTAGCCTTGATATTCATACGGGGTATCCACTGATAAGATCTAAGGATAATAGAGAGAATGATTTGTCTTAATTAACGTCCATATTTTCATTATCATTTAAAGAGTAGAAATGTTTCTTGCAAGATTAATTTTGAGTATGTTAGAAACTCTCAGCATAAAAAAAGCAGAAAGACTTCTTTACCAAGCTGAAACAGTCGTTCCCTGATTATGACTTCTAAGTTGGGTTGCCAACCTACAGCAGTGGAAAATAGCATTTATGGATAGGACATAACACAGTTTCACTGAGGACAAAAGAATTTTCTCTCACCACAGGATGCTCAGGATGCTTACATTGCTAATGCATGTGAAAAACTGCTGTTGCCTGCCTCTCTACTGCATCTTCTACTTGTAAATCTTCCCACATTTCTCATCTGTAATTGCAGTGCATGCAAAGGGTGCCTTGATGCAGGCACGGCGCTGGTAACAGAGATGTAATCATAAATAGGGCTTGTGTCTGGAAGAGCAGATGACGCAGACAGCAGATCTGTGGATGGCACTAAACCCACCACATCCATCTGGGAACAGCAGAATGAATACACCATAAGGGGATTTCTGAATATTTTAGTGAAACCTGCTGAGTTTCACACCAGTGTTGTTGAAGGCCTCACAACCCCCATGCTCAGTGAACAGTAAAACTGGAAGGCTTTCTCATTATTCATGTAAAAGACCTGAGCAGTCACAATAGTTCTGGAGTTAGCCAAATGCAATAATAGTGTTTTTCCCCACAAACACATACAGAGTGGTTTTATATTCACATTTTACATTACGTTTGTCTAAACTGATGATGCCAGTGATTCCTCAAATAATTAGGAGTCATAAATGTACAATAATACTTGTGAAGAGATTATTAATATACAGATATAGCAACTATATCTAGTAATTGGGACACAGTCCAAACCCATTTCTTTCTTAGATTGATTACCCGTGCATTCGGAATGAACCTAAAGACTACTACTCCTACACAGACCTCTTAACCACAACTTCTGTGTCAACTGTAAATCCTAGAGAAGAAAAAAATTAAAAAAAAATAAGATCTCACTGTTTGATGGGCATTCTGTATCATTAGGCTGATTCACCTCTGAGAACTCTATAAGCTCACATCATGAATCTTCATTAATAGACAACACTTTTCTGTGAATCCCCAGTGCAAGGTAGACAAGAACAGAAAGTAGGTGGAAAGCAGGTGGAAAGCAGGTGGAAAGCAGTGTTAAGGGAGTGGTTATCAGTAGAAGCCTATGCTCATGGAACGACTACAATCAAAACTTTAATTTATTGTGCTGGAAGCTGAATAATCGTATTCCTTTTCATTTTCAGATGAAATGGAGCACCAGTGGATGCTGCCACCATAGTGTTGTTAGAATCCATTTTCCCTAAACAGGTCTCTGTATGCCTCACCTTTGTTCATATCCACACGTTAATACTTAGCTGCACCTTCCTGGAAAAGACTTCAATTCAAAGCATATTCAAATTAGTTTGAAATAGACTTTATTTATATAGATGTACACAGGTTATTATATTCAGGCTAGGCAACCAAGTTCTGCATGGAAACTAAGCAGTTCATTGTGGTTTACAAATTAGATGTGTATCAACAATGATGCCTGTTCTGGAAAAATAAGAAAAGTATCTCACAAATATGTAAAGAACACATATATGAGATTTGAAGTAATCCTCCAGCTTACTCAGCTGTACTTCATGGGCCAACTTTAACCTATGCTCTTATATGTAGTGCTGACCATTAAAAACAGGGTCCAGACCAAAAAACTTGTCATAAGCTTAGAAAAAATAGCTTTCAAAGAGAGAAAATGTAGTTATTCAGCATATTAAAAAGTGGAGAGAGAAAGAGAGAGAGAGAAAAATGCAAAGTATTTTAACATGTACAAAATATCTACAGAGAAAGGAAATTAACCCTCTTACCATAGGCAAAAAAACTTATAGAATTGTATATATTATATATATTGAATTACAGAAAGTTCATTACAGATGTTTTTGGGTGGGAAAAACTTTGATAGTAAAGATGATGAAGTCTGAGCATGGAAAAGGAATGTTGCAGAATATCCTGATGATAGTTTTGAAATATCAAATAAATTAAACAAGAACCTGGTGGCTTGGTCAGGTTAATACTCAAACCTCTTCTGTGTGATTTTTCACTACTTTTGCATAAGAAAAAATCCTATTCCATTTGTTATGTAAAATAGTTTTTTTTAAAAACAGTGCTGTTGATTTCCAAAACACATAGAAATATGCATACTGATGTTAATAAAGTTAACATCAGCAATGTTCTAAAACTCTCTTTCTAGATATGTTCACTTTAAGACAGAACCTGCTTTAGTTCAACCAGATGATTAGCAGACTGGAGAAAATTTGTACCTGATGGAAATCTGTTTTCTTGACATCAGAGAATCCTGATACATGCACATTGGATCTAAAACTGGCAGTGAAAGCATGACTGCTTTTCCTTTCTTAATTTTAAAGAAAATCTTTCCTAGATTCACAGGGACAAGCCCACTCATTCATTGTTCTTAGGTTTAACCCACCCATCCATTCTCCTTTCTGATCTCATTTGTTCTATTTTAACCTTCTTATCTGTACTTCCTTCTTGAATTCTAATATTTATTTTAAGGTATAAAAGCTAATAAGACCTGCCAGAAACTTAAAATTCAAAACCAGAGATTACTGCTGATTATAATGTTATCTTAATTGTTATCTAGCTGTTGGCAGGTAGTGCACAGTTACTACTGAAAACTTCAGTAACTGACTTTATTAAGCATAAAATAAACAAAATCAGTAAGTTTAAAATTAAAACATTAAAAATGTTTACATTGAAGAATGAGATACTATTAATATTTTAGTAAGATATAAAACGAACATGAATTTTCTCCACTGGAATACCTTTATATTATTACATACAAATAACTGGTCATACATGTGCTCATGTGTGTCCACATGCAGTAGATGCAAAATGAATGCAAAAAAAAAAAAATCCAGATTAAATGCCATTACTGATAACTGGATCATTGCATAGAAAAATAATAAAAGATACATTCAGCAGATTTCAGTTTCATAAATGTACTTCATCTCCTGCAGCTTTAGGATCAACAGTTCCAATTGAGTCACATGAATAAGTTGTATCCTGTTATTGTACTTCTGATTCACCATGCCTTTGGTGAAAGAATTATTTTTTGATACAAGAAAATTCATTTTATTCAGCACCTGTAATGTGCTAAGACCATGGCTACAACCAGCTTTGATGGTTTATCTAGAAAACAATAGTTTAGTTGATTGCAATCATTCTTTTTATCCTAAGGTAAACACAAGGTATTAGTATTAGGGCTTTTCTATGACAGACAGGAGCTACAGACAATGTTATATTTATGACTAATAAAATTTGATAGGCAGTCACTGGGCTGAAAATAAGGATTTTAATGTTGAACATAAACCCATGAACACTGAGATTTCTGATTTGAACTGTCTTGCAAAGATGCTTCTGAACCTCCTTTGTATACTGTGATTACAGAGATCATCACTGGCAGAGGCTAAACAAAATACTGTGGGCCCAGCAGACACCTTATTTCTATTCCTTGGTCAAGAGCAATCTCTGTCCTTTGGTGACAACAGATTGCTGTTCTGAAAAATAATAAACTATACCAGCATCTCTTAATCTTAAATTGCGAATCTATTTTTTCTATTGTGTAATCCCTCTGTCCCCTGAATCAGCATAAATACACAATGCATGGCATTCCTTATGGTTTTCTGTTTCTCTCATGGTTCATCTCAGGAGCTATAGGAAAATTCTGCCAAAAAATATCATTTGAGAATAATTAGGAAAATCAAGAATTGGATTTTCTAATGGCAACTACACTTTTTTTTTAAACTGGCAATTTTAGTAAATAAATATGATCACATGTTAAGTGTGATGTTATTTTAATTTTATTGACTGTAATAGGTACGCAACTAAATTTAAAAATAATGCCACAAGAACCCCTGACAGCATCAATTGCTCTTGATCACTCTTGCACTCCAGGGCTAGACCACCCTCTCACACACAGGTTAACATTCTAATATTTGTCCTTCTCAGAGCCTATTTCACAGAGGACTCACACTGTTACTGCAGACTAATTATATGCATATGTTTTTCTGAATCATCAAATTAGTGTAGGAGACAGTTCCAGTTTGCAAAGGGAATTATGAATTTTTGGCCCAGATTTCACCTACATGATCTTGAAAAGGATTGGACTTGGAGAAAAAGGACAGAAATTATATAGGGAGAAGTAGGGTTGAGAACATGCAAGTCATGATAAAGGAATTGTTAGAGTGTAGACTACTAAGATGGAAAAAGAGAATACCTTTAAATACTGAGCAACTACAAGCAGATAATACTGTAACAACCTTCAGATAGTAATTAAGACCCATGGCAATGCAGTAATGGGAAAGAGATTTTGTTTCTCTTCACAATTTTTTCTGAAATGTCACTGTGCATCATGAAAGCCTCATTGTTATTTTAAAAATTAATTTTCATATATATGTGGTGTGTGTTTAAAGAAAGAAATCTGCAGACTGATATGAGCAATTTCAGAACTTTTGGAAGAAGAACCTCAAGCGTGCATGACAATTTAAGGAATTTTAACTAAATGATCATAGTTTTTCTGGTTACCTAGTCCACAGAAATTTCTTACAGCTGGAATTGTGCCTTTCAGTCGCAGGAAAGAAGCAACAATATATTTTATTGATACACCATAATTCAGTGGTAAATGCTTCAATGGTAAGGTACACTTACTTACTGCCTAGAAGACAGGACCAGACAAAACTGCCAAGAAGACCCTCTCATTGTTGTTCAGAAAGGACATCCTTGCTTTCTAAATTCCTTCTCAGAGAGGATTGTGAGTGTGTCTGGATCCACTCCTGGTTCCAGACTTGGTCAAGGGTTAATACCTAAAGGATTATATATGTGTAATCAATCCTCTAGATTACATAGCTAAGATTTCAAAGTTTAACATGCTATCACTTACTGACACCATAAGGATTCTCTTAGCCTCAAGTAGTAACCTTAAGAGGTGTCCCTACTTGGAAATATTCTTGTGTGCCTCCTGCTATAGTTCATGGGAGCTCAATGGTCCCATGGCAACTATTTATGGAGTAAGATGATTAATTTTAGTTATATTTGCCATATTTGCAAGATGCCTGGATCACCCTTGCAGCCCAGCTTCAAGGTTGTCATCTGTCCCCCAGAGTAAGGTGGATGCAACCATCACAATCCCCACTGGTGATTATGACATAAGATGGGGGGCAGGCCATCACATACTTGTACTTTTAAAGATATGCTCCAATCCTAGTATCCATGTGAAAAATAATGAGATAGAGAGACAGAAAGTAACCTATTTCCAAAGCAAATTTTGAGAAACTCACTGTGGAGCAGACAAGAGTCTTCTAACTACGTAAGTCCCTGGGATGTGAAAGAATTAAATTAAAGCCCCTGGTCCAAATTATTAAGTTAGGTTTTCCTTATTTGACTAATCTAAATGAATCCAGAGCCTCCTGTTGTCACAAAAGTGGAGCTTTTGATAAAATTAATATAAATTCACTGAAATACTGCTTTATCTGAACAGCCACAGAATTGTAAAGGTTAAAGTTTATCTATTTGTATCTTCTCAAAACTTCTAAATCCCATAAAATCAGAACATAGAGGTGTCCCAGTGCCTGACTGGCTTGTTTGGGTACAGAGGATAATGAATAGCTTTTAATTTAATTAATGTTATTTTGCTATTTCTTTCATAATTTCTGAATGTTTCCTAGACTCTACCTCTTGGAAAAGGATTTTCTAGTTAGTGCCAACCTGGCCCGCTTTACTAAAGCCAGTGATTTTCTTAAATTTCTTATAGCAACTCCTATGACTTCAATCAAGTTTAACATCTTAGATTTTCTTTTTCAGTTACCATAGTGGAATAAATTTGCTGCTTTCCTACACTGAAATTTTCTTTTTTTATTGTCATCTTGGTAAATAGCAAGATCCTAAATGTTTAGTTAATATACTACAGAAAGATTTTAAATTTTAACAGCGGTATTACTTGCTAGGCAAGAATTGTGGTTGCCTTGTAAAACTGTTAAATTATTTAATATTAATATGTGTTATAATAACATACATTCTTAGGGCAGTGGTTTCATAGAATAATTAATTTTATCAAAACTCTGAGCTGTAAAATTTGTGCCAATAATAATTCAGTTGGTCAAAAAGTCCTTTCAGTCTTTTGTTAAGCAAGCAGTCATAAGAGATCTGAAATGCACATAAAGTAGCAGTGCTGCTCTACCTTAGAGTTGCTCCCCATTTTATAGTAATGCTCTGTTTAGTTCACAAATATGCCCCTCCTGAACAGGCATGGCACCAATTGAAGGACACAATCTATTATACAGGTCAGCTCTCACTGCTCATGCAGTAGGAAGGCTTCTGTAAACCTGCAACAAATATGTTGCTGTCAGGCAGGAATTCCCTGTTTGTGCCCTGCTCTGCCTGCTTGTCTCTCAAAGCTGTCAGAAGGGCTGCTAAGAAGGAAAAAGTATAAGAAAGAAGACATGCACTTGTTCTCCACTGACATGGAGAACAACCCTGGAGAAGATTCTGGGCTGCTTCAGTGTGTTTCAAATACAAATTCTGGCTCCATGTGTAAAAAAATCACAGCAGGCTTATTGAAATGCATTTATTCACTGCAAACTGCCCTAGCTGGAAAAAAAGGAGATAAAAGAATCTGTTTTGAAATCTTTGCACACTGATCTTGATCACTGATTCCACAGAAACCAGAGAATGTTTGGGACATTTGTAAAGAACTTCTTCCCACAGTCTTTTTTTAAAATAAAAATAAAAATGCAGTTATATGCATGAGTTCTGATTTTGTCATGGGAGCATTGTTAGGAATAGCTGATAACATATGAGAATATAATGAGCATTAAAAATATAAAAATATGAGTCAAGCAATTGGTTGCCTTTTCAGCGGAACTCACTCCTAAATGTGTTACTTCTCAGAAATGCCCGTATCCTCTTTCAAAAATTATTGAGGTGTGCATATTTGTTTGCACACATTCTTTGTAAATAAAAAGGATTATGTCAAAGTCTAATCCCTCTGAAAGCAACAGGAATCAAAGATAAAAGAAAGGTTTTCGTCCCTATACCAATATTTTATAACAAGTAATATACAAGACTTGAGCTTAATTTCAGGTTAATCCATAGGTGTTCTTTTGGCTGCCCACTATTTTTTGCTGCTTTTTTTTTTTTTTTTTTTTTTTTGTCTCTGCTGTTTTTCAGATACAAGTACTCTGCTGCAATTCATCCATATTGATATCTCACCCCATCTCTGTTAGCAGAACTTCTGGATCTCCTCATGGCCATGGCTTGAATCCTGTTGCATTCTATTGTACATAATCTATTTTGACAATAAAACCATATTGCTTTGGATTAATATTTTAATGGAAAATACAATTTTCTAATTTCTCTAAACAAAATTTTGCCTAACAGTTTTCATTATATTTTTTTACCTTAATTTTCTTTTCTATTGATTAACGGCAAGTCCTCTAAGCTAAAAAGTTCTAAGGGATTTATCTATCTTTGTCATTTACTCACTGTGGTCAGAAGAAGAGAGGACTGATTGATTACAGATGGTCTACATTCTGCTATTTTCAGGAGTTCCTCAGTAACACATAGTGATGGATCAACCTGCTGGTTGACAGAAACAATTTACTTTATCTTCTTGAAAGGATGTCAGTCAGTGCACAGTGGAAGGTGGTGAGGGGAATCTCAGCCATACTAATGGTTTAACATTCTTCTGAAGCAAATGAAGAAATCTGGAGATCTGAAAAGATAGAACAGGGCAGAGGATTTTGCCCTTCCCTGACTGGGCAAGTGATATTCAGCTGCAGAGCTGCAAGGCAGGTAAAGACATTTCCCTATTCAAAATGCCAGTGGTGTAAAGCCTGATACAGTTACCTTTTCCTGGAGCATTTCATGAATTTCAAATTTGAAAATGGCTAAGTTGGTTAAAAGCGTGTGTTCACTCGTTCACTAAAATGATACATTAAAAAAAAATAATTTACAGTCAATATCATTAAAAGCCAAATCTTCACTAATATGGAAATAAATTGACCTTGGAATAACTTATTGGATGACACACTGAGAATAGATCAGACAAATACATAGTGAATGTTATACTGACCTTTATGCTTAAACTCCAGTTAATCAATTACATCAGAAGCTCTGCTTCTAAACAGGTCAAATGCATCTGTCTGCCTCTGGCTTAAAATAATCACAAGTAAGATTTTTCAAGTTTGAGGAGAAATAACTACACAACACAAACTATTAAGGGAATATGAGAAAAAGTGGAATTGCCAAATATAAATTTTACACCAGCTCCTTCTTCATTTGACTTGGGTTTAGGAAAAGCTAATGTTTCTTTTCAGATTATTTCCTAGGCAGAATTGAGCAAATATAAAGACACATTCTTTTCCTGGCACAACTGCTTAAATTCACATGAAAATTAACAGATTCTGTTTATAGCAGCAGATAATTTTATCCCAAATATTTGCTCAAAATCAATGCATTTCCTGAGTGCTCCATATTTATTCTACTGCAGCAAATCTGCTAAGAGTCAGTATGCCTTATTCTGCAGATAGGATGACGCCTAAAAAAATAATTTTCTCTTTTGAAAAAGATGACCTTTCCAGACTCTTTGTATCTGGCTGGCAAAAAACGTACAAATTCCAGCTCATTAATTCTTCCATTATCCACATGGATCATCCTGGAATTAATTTATTCCTTCTGTCTAGGGTACACTTCATAAGGCTAATTTCCACCCTGTTGCTCCAGCTATAACAAGGCATTCACAAAACTTGGGTCTTACTCCAATTCTGTCAGGAAGCTCCTGCTTCTCCTCTAATATCACCCTTTTTTAAACCCTAGTGCTTGTGAAACATTTATGCACCAAAATGGAGTTTCCAAGACATGTATGTGATAGTATTAACAAATCAGGGC
Organism: Taeniopygia guttata; assembly: GCF_048771995.1. Lineage (NCBI taxonomy): Eukaryota > Metazoa > Chordata > Aves > Passeriformes > Estrildidae > Taeniopygia > Taeniopygia guttata. Next base: position 69,227,411 of record NC_133027.1, on the reverse strand, counting down.
CCAAGCCATTCCCAGTTATGAATTCTCCCTGATGCATTTAATTTGCATTTAAATCTTGCAAAAACTTGTTTGAAAGAAGAAGTGAGGCAATTAATATTTTAATTCCCTATTAACAAATTGCCTTAAGAATTGAAGCTGGTAATCAGCACTTTCACCACTTCGTGTACTTAGCGTACACAGTCTGTGTTAAGCATTAAGTGTGTGTAGCCAGTTTGGTTTAGTCTCGTCTGGAAAACTGCCAGTGAAGCTCAAACCAGCCTTTTGACACATTCAGAATGGCAGGAAACCTCTTCATGAATAATTATTTCTACAGAATTTTTTACATGCAGAGGTTTTAAATATATATAACAGTTTAAGTAGAACCACATTTGTCTTAGCATGCAGTTCAAGTGCATATAAATCATAATTTACCTTTGCTGCACAACCTAATGCAATCTATTAAGGAAATAGTTCTTTTAATAACAAGACTACAGGAAACAGAGAGCTCAATCACACATAAAAAGACAATTAGATTACTGTTAATACACTTTTAACCTTTTAATAAATCATCCTTATTAGCACACAGAGCTGAAAGGATCAGTGGTTGTTTTCCTACAAACCCCCTTTATTGACTTAAAATTTTGCCACCCTACAAAACCCACAGAATATGGTGGCCCTACTCATTCCTTCATCCTTCTGCTAAAAAGACTGGTATGTCTCATTCACAGCCAATATTTTTATAATTAACAGAAATAATTTTTTAAAGGGAGAAAAGGATGCAAATCCTATATTGATCTGTGGTTCAAAACGCTAAACTAAGTCTGAAATACAAAACTCAGAAGACAAATTGATAATTCAATGGTATTCAAAAATTGTAAAATGTTAATATTTTGAAACTATTTACTAATTTTTTTGTTTTGGAGAAAACGTCCAGTCAAGTGCAATCAATGACGCACTAAGCTAATTGTGCTATATAGTGTAATATATGTAATTTGGTCATATAGTTGAACAAAAGGCATACTGATACAAAGAATTCTAACCTTCACATCAGTCTAAAATTTTTTAGCCCTGAACAGTTATAAGGAATGGAAAGTTTATAGTATTTTTTTTTAATCAGAACAGAATTATAACATGCTACTGGCAAGTAGAAGACTATTCAAAGTTTAAATTCTGGATCAATATGAAAAATACTTGTAATCTGAAGCAATTTTACTTCAAGCATCTGCAGAGCAAACTTGCTCCTAGTACTGAGAGTACCTTTCACTTCTGGTCTCTGGCCAGTCCAACCTGGTTCCAATGCCAAACAAATAATGTCTCTGAGGCTTTCTTCACAAAGCCTTAGCCATATTTGCAAATATGGCAAAAAAAAAAGTTTTTTCAAGTGGATTGTTGGATTCAGGACTAAAAACTAGTTCTCATTTGAGTATTGTCTTGAAAATTCTTTTCTTTCTTGTTTCAAATAACTTGGTTAAACTATTGATAGACCTCAGGAAACCTTGAAGTTTGTTTCAGAGATGCAAACAACTTTCTAATCTCTCTCTGATTTATTACCTGAGTGGTTGCTGACAGCTAAATAGACAGTAAACATACAGATTAATATCTCACAAGCAAAATAAAAAATAAATAAGAAAAAAACAGCCTCAAAAAGACACTTTTGATATCTAGGGGTGGTACACATAGATTTTTACAGTTTTGTGTTGTTTTGGTTTTTAAACCATACATGCATGATTCATGATTTTTAACTTCCTTCCAGGAAAAGGATGTATTCATTAGATGTACCCAAGGAGTACATAGACTGCAGTGAACCAGATCACACTTTGTTCTGGCTTACATTGTGCTCCTCCCATATTTTGCTGAAGGGTTTTGTTTAGCCACCTGTTTGTCTGGTGACATCATCAGTATAGCTCTTTGGCCTTTAACAATAAAGCTCAAACAAAACCTTATGGATGGCAGTTTGCTTGGAAAGTGGGCCTTAACAAAGCAATTTCTATCTTTCTGTTGCTATATGGACTGTCCCTGAGCTGCAGATTTTGAATTCACTTACTCCAAACAGACCCTGCTTTGTAGCTGGGCACCCGGCTAACTCTGCAGGACGCACTGAGCGTTTCAGAGCCTTTCACAGCACTCTCAAAGACCAACCTGCTCCCACACGTGCCAGTCCTTCCTGGTGCCTCCTCTGGGCTTTTGTGGCCCACAACAGCATGCACAGGGTGCACATCCATGCACATCCATGCACATCCATGCACATCCATGCACATCAGCACTGCTGCAGGGACACCCTGCACACTGGGCTGTGGCTCCACAAGGAACACTCTGAAATAAGCCACCAACAGCAAGAGAGAAGGCTGTGGCTGTTCGATGTAGATGAAAGCTAGTACAGAGCACCATCCAGGAAAGAGAGCCCTAAGGAAACCTGTGATTTGCTGAAACATTATAATATTTTACATGGAGATTTGGAGGAAGGCAACAACTTCATCAGCTGATGGACTTCAGTCATTAGTGTTCAGCACAGGAACCTCAAGGAGCAGCACTAGCCAGCTCCTACCAACACCTGATCTTTTCCTGGTGTCATGTAGACTTTAGAAGCCTGATCTTTATAACAAATTTTGTTTACTTTTGTATCCATGACAAACAACAAAAGCTGACCATGTGATGTTTGTGCAATCAAAAGGATTGATAAGACCGCCAGCACACAGAGAAAGAGCAAAGCAAAATTAAGCTTTGGTTAAAAATTAATTATATATATATATAGATATATATATACCTGATAAATACATGCAAACAAACATTTATTATATCGTAAAAGCTCCTGATGAAAAGAAAAAGCTTAGAGTTTAAAAAATAACCAAGAGAATATTTAGACACATTTAAATGTAGATCTTGCTCCATTACTATAGGACAGTTTGGCTCCCAGCTTTGACTTCTTCATGACTGATCCTTTCATCTCAAATCAGGCCATACACTTGATGTGAATATTGTCGTGGTTCTGTCTGAATACATATTCACAGAAGGCCCTGGTAATAATCTTCTCATAATGACATAAAAAAAAAAAATAAAAGAGCGTATTTAGAAATTAGTCAGAAGTATTTTTGTTGTAATGCTCACATACTCTTCCTGTCAAGAGAAACAGGTGAAATTGTTACCATAATCCAACATATTCTGAAGTTTTTCTCAAATACTAGCTAAAAAACAGATCTCTGAACTGCTGGATTTAAGTCTTCTTTCCTCTTTAGTGGAAAAAGAAACCAAGGCTAAGTAGCAGAGCAAAATACTTGTAGTGGTCCCACATCTCTGTCCAACGTCAAATTTAAACATCACACCAGAAAAAAGTAACCCACTAATACCGTAGCAGGTTAATTTTTCTTCCCTTTTTACAAAATCATTTGGAAATGCCACATTTTCAAATCTGAAATTATTGTGCAGGATCATAGCAGCTTAAATTTAACTGAGTCTGCCACAGAATTGCTGACCAACATGGAAGTGGCAGATGCCAGGACAAAAGGTAACCTGCTCGGTTTCAGGCTTGGAACATGCTTGGCTGAGATGCAAAGGTTTTTGAAACTGAAAATAAAAAATGTCTTGTACTGTTTCCTCTCTCCTGATCAGAAAACTGTGCTCTTCACAAGTTCTCACTGTCTTTGGAGGTAGTCTCCTAATTCTAAAAAGTAACTGGCATTTCCTGACTACTAAAATGGAGGAAATAGATGCTCCTTAACTCATAAAATTCATGCTTGGATGACTACCTGTACTTTATCTCTTTACCATGTGCAGCTTTTTAGAAAACCTTAGTTAATTTTTAATACTATTATTTTCTAGAATGTTCTTAGAAGAATATAGTTCCTTTCTTATAATAAACTTTTGGCATTTAAAGACAGTTTTTTTAACTTAAAAGAGAACACAAACTCTATATAAATGCTGAATAATAAAGATCACTAAATTTAAAGTTTAGGAATTATGAAATGGCTATAAAACCACCATAAAGTTCCCTTTTCTGTTGACTGAAGGGTGCTTTGAAACAATTAGTTCACTTTATGAGCACCATACCTGGTGTCATTTCAGAGAGGAAGACAATTCTTATTTTCTTCATTTCCAGTATAGCTTCTCTGATTTGCATTAATGTGTTTTAGGATGACTGTTCTTGGAGCTGTTCTCTATTTTGTTAAGATGATATATGGAACGATGATGTAATCTTCTCAGCCTATAGACCACACACAGCAAACAGAAATATTAACTTTTTCTGCACATTTAGTTCTTTCTCAGCTAAATATCATATGATTGTGTTGTAGTCCAGTTTGCAGTCCAAACAAGGCATCACCAGGAAAATAGAGCAGAGTAATACAGGGAATAATGCATAACTCAGATAATATATCAGCATAGTAAAAATACCTCTAGGTGGCATAACATAATGACTTTTCCTGACATGCAAGGCCAGTTGATAGGAACCAGATGCCATCACCTTGTCAAGAAGAATTTAGAAATTATGTGAAACACTGACCTAATGCAATTGTATTAATATTTTTTCTAAATGTTAGAAGATATTAAGTGAATTTCTTGACATAAAATAACTTTTTGTTTATGACTATTTCTGTAGCAGAAATTCCATAATTGTCAAAATATAGCAATAAGCAAAATTTAGGAAGTTCACAGGGCAACTTTTAGAAAATGTAATGCAGGAACTACTGTGTTATTTTCATTCCATATCTTTATCTTTAAAAAATAGAAGTTTTGGTAGAGAAGTTATGTATGTATTGTTATGAAGTTATGAATGGCTATTTTCCTGGATGTATCAATTACAGCAGTTGGGACTGGCTGCTATGATCTCTGTCATTTAGAAAGATGCCTGTACAAATAGTGTGTCTTTTCCTGTCCCAACAGTTCATTGTAATGCACTGTCAAAGTTTGCAGCTTCCTCCAAAGAAAGCAAGCAGGAATCAGATAGATCTCCCATTTGTCCTCTCTGTGTCTTCTGCTCATAAAGGATAATTTCCATTATGATAATATAATTTCCACTTATGAAATTCCTCACCATGAGGTTACTTTTAGAGGCTTCTTTTAGGTGTTCCATAGCTTTCCCATGGTCTGTCTATATTGGCCACAAGCCATGTGTTTTTGTTAAAATGGTGCTAAGCCAATGCTAATAGTATTTTCCTTTCCAGTAGATTTTATTAGATTGGGTTAACCTTAGTCACACAGCTTCCCATTCACATCTGGCTCAGATTTGGTGCTTTGTGTACAGGATAAAAATACATGCTTACAAAATTTCATTTAACTGTAGTCTCCATTAAAGCACATGGTTACATTATTTTACTGGCTCTAGTGTTGGAATTTTTTTAATTGAGATCTGCTACTTGTGATTTCGAAGCACCAAGTTTCACAGTTATCTATCATTTAAAGTAAGAGATCTAAATTATATTTCAAAAGATTTTTCATACAGAGCAGACTGACTATTCACAAAAGAGATTGTGAATGTCATAAAATATGATATTTTGCTTAGAAGAGAATTAAAGACTCATGTACCCACATCCCTCTTACCTGTACCAAAATGTATCCTTTTCTCAGCTACCGTATATTCTGTGCTTTTTATTTACTTCTTGCAGCTTCTTACTACCTGTCTCTAATGCTTCTGCTTTCTCCGTGTATGCTCTGCAGGAAAAACCCTTGGGAAATGCTCTTGAAAGCAAAGTCAAAATAATTTATCTAAAAGTAGTTGAACATATGTATACAAAGGTTCACTTTCAATCAAGTGACTGTTGTAAATATCTATCCACAGGGAGCCATTTAAATATTATTTCAGTTAATTAAGTTGGTGCTTCCAGTGATAAAATAAAAATTTATTACTTTCCATGTTATCCAGTTATTTTCTCACATTTTAGTTCTCATTTTCTAAACTCCACTGACCTTTGTAAGAGTTTAGTGACTATGCTAAAATTTACCAATTTTTGCCTGTGATTACTAGAAATTATATATCCTAAACATGTTGTTGCCTTACTTCTCCCCAACTAAGTTATTTTAATCTACAGGTACTTAAACTGGCTTGACTTAGTTTATTAAATCCCTGACATGTTATGCCTAATAATTGTCCTTTCCAAAAGCATCCAAATATGTCATTACTTTCAACACATATCTGCTCAACAAATATCTTGGTGTAGTGGGATTTCTATCAGGTTTTCTTGTTTCTCAATGACCCACTTACTTCCTTACAACAGATAATTGCATTATGCAATTACAATATTTTGCGTAGGAGCAGTCCATTGCCATGTATAAACTCCAACACCCATCAGAGCAGGTGAGGGACATGAGATTGACTTAATTGTGCTTTTTATACCACAGTGTGGTACGGTGCCGAAAGGTATGTAAATAATAGAACACTGTGTGGGACTGAGTTTATATAAGTCTGACTGGTTCACAGAGTTTGATATGAAGATACATATGCATGGGTACTCACTAAAGCAATACAGCATATTTATCTTCAAACTGTTTATACAGCACTAGCAAAAGGCAGGAAGAGTTGTCTCTTGTTAGCAAAGGAATTACATGTATTTATATATACACACAAAGAAATCCAAATGAAATGATTGTTAATGCTTGAATTTCACATCCAAAGCATATAGCCATTCATCCATGAGGAATAGGCAGTGTGTGCAGAAGCAAAAAAGCTTTCAGTTTTTTAATTAATAAACAATTCATCCTGATCCCTGGAAAACTTTGAATTCTAAATATTGCCTATAGTATACAAGGAGTAATTGAAATTCAGTCTGTTTGAGATCAAACCCAAGGGAAATTTCCTGAACTTGAGTACACTAGTCCGTTCCATTTAAAACAGCCTTCTGAAGAGAACATGGGCTTTGTTTGCCTGCTTGTTTACTTTTTAATGGACCATCTTCTTACCAATTGTTTGGTAAAAGCCTCTAATTAAAGGTGGGTGTAATTGTGAACAGCAAGATTGCTTTCATGAATAAGCAGTTTCTAGGAAAAGTCTATTATGAGCAGCATAGAAGGAAGCTGCACATTTGTCTGTCAATTTTTTTTTCTCCTTGTTGATAAAATAGAGTCATTTCAAAGCCAGACATTGAAGCTCAGGGAGAGTAATGTCAGGCATACTTTGTATCACAAATGCAGGGCAAGTAATTGCAACTGCCTTTAGAAAAATCCTAACAGGACATCTGCCTGTGTGCCAAGTGTAGGCGTCTTTCTAGAAGCACACAGACATACTTTTCAGGACACTTTATGTAACTTTCATACGCTGCAGAAAGTTAAGAAAAGAATGAAATGACAGTGAGAACAGTTCTCTAACATTTTCCCTCTTCTCCACAGTACAAAGGACTCTATAGGCTGGAAACCAGTTGATATGATGCCTGCCTAGCCAATGCTTAGCACAACAATGCCCAGAAAATTATCTTAATGGGCTTTTTAACTTGTGTTTGGTCATTACAATTCTATCCTAGCTACATTTACTGGCAAACTTACTAAACAAACAAGCCTGTCCAAACTCTCCATCTCATACGCTGACAGAAAGTGGAAGTTTGATTTTACACGCCCTTGTTATGGACTGATTGTTATCTCCTCACACACGGTTTGTGGGGTGCTATTTTGTGAGACAGACAGGGCCAACAGAATCACATAGAAGTACAGTCTGTAAGATTTCTATCTTCTGCCAGCTAATTGTTAGCAATATATCTAGTAAAAGATCTAGTGCCTCACATTAATTTTTGGGAAAACAGTGATTACACCATGTGCATCTTTCAGTGGAGAGAAAGAAAAGAAGCCAGAAGCAGACAACTGCTTTAAGCCCTCTGGAGGAAATATACATGAACCCACATGTAAAACCTCACTCGAGCTGTGTATTCTGAAGCTGAGATGTAATACTGGTTAGCAGGACTACACAGGAATACCTATGTGTTTTAGATATACCCTGCCAGTTAAGTCCCTTATTTCAAATTAATGATGATGCTTGAACCGAACTCCTGCTTGGAGCAGAAGTGTGAAAAAGCTTCAGAAAGGGATAGAGAAGCATCACTATTGCAATGCCTAAGAATAAATTCTTTCACATATTCTATCATAAAGCATATATCTAAATTAAAGTATTCATTTAGATTATTTCTTTTTACTCGGTGAAACTCTGCCACTATGAAACTGCAGTTAAGATCGAAGGATGAAAGGAATACAGAAGTAGAATCACTGAAGTTGGAGGAACTGAATCAGAACCATGAAAGGCTGTCCAAGTTACCACAGTGGCCAAATGATTCTTAGAAATTTTCTTAAACACATTAAAAATTACTGGTGCCTTGGGCCAGATTTTAAAGTTGTACCATGTACAGTGTGTACTTCAGATTTCAGATTTGACTTTTCATGCTGATTACAGATGCATAACTGAGGGTTTTTTTTAATACCACAATACTGCATCATATCCTGATCTTTGCAGTTTCCCAGAAAGTCATTCCTAGGAAACTAGATTCAGGGAAAACTATAGGAGAGTTCTGTATGCTTCTCCATACATAAAGCTAGGTGTCCAATATGAAGTCATCTAAGAGATAATCTGTAGATGGTGTTCAAACCCACTCTAGTCCCAGATGCAATTCTTTCAAAGAAGATGTATTGTGCCCAAATTTAGGGAGAAAAGCAAATGGGGACAAGAGCTATTTTCCTATGTTTGGCATTTGACTAGGCTGTTTCATGTCCCCATGGCCAAAAAGACCACAGTTATGGGAGCAATTCATTGTTGAACTCAGTCCTGAAAAAACATGTTAGGACCATTTCCCAAGTAGAGAGTGGCTCAGGGGCCATTGCAAACAGGAGCAAAATAGTCCAGGACAGACTGGGAATTCAGCTGAGTTTTGTACTTGTTTGCTCCTGGGCTACAAACAGATGATTAAAAAGCCAGAGCTGCATCCTAACAACCATTACTGTGATATGGACTGGGAGGGAGGAGGTGGAAATTTCTCCTCTTTCTGGACCTTGTCTGTGCTGAATGATCCCTCTCTGTAATCCTCAGAGCACAAACCTAGATTTCTCTGTTTTGTAGGACTGCAAGGCTGTCACCCTCAAGACTTTCTCTATTTTATAGTTTATTCCACTCTGGTGTTTACATAGTTAGACTCTCTTCTAGCATCTCAGAATTGAAACAATTTTAACTCCCTGTATCATATCCTTAACAATTTTACACTATTTATCCCAGGAATGCAATATTAATGGGCAGGCAACCCAACTTTTGCACATCAATGCAGTTGAACAGTTGTGATTAGAGTCTGTCTTGAAAAGATTATGATATGCCTTTGATTACAAACAGCAATTTTAATGCTTAAATGACAAGTTATACATGTAATAGCCCCAAATGAAAACCTGAAAAAAAGGCACATGGCAACAAAATAAAATATGAAAGGTAAATTTATTATTCAACAGATACTGAATAGCAAAATACTAAAAAGACAGTTCAACTATAAATTGCTATCATCAAAAAGTAAACTATGAAAAAGGTATGGAAAAGCAGCAGTGGATCCATGTAACTAGATACCTCCTGTTTAGTGCAATGAATTGGTAGAAAACAAAGATAGAAAAACACTAGACACTGAACTACACTGCTCAACTATTCACTGGAATTATCATTTTATTTTTATGTCACTTTCCATTCGATCAGAAAAATGGGATTTTACATGCACAACCTATTTACATTTCAAAATAAGTATTGCATGCTGAAATGGTTAATTTAATGTATATTTTGAAAAGTAGATTAATGGCCCATCTGAGAAAGAGATGAAAACTAAAATTCAAATCTTGGTTTTTAAGAGTAATGAGAAATTTCCTGTCTATAATCTACAATCCACAAGAGCAGAGTTAACTCAACACTAAATTCTGAGTTAGCACCAATGAAATAGGCAGGCTCTGCTGGCAGTCTGGTCAGGAAAGAAGCAGGTTGATATAGTTAAAACTGAATCACTAAATATATTACTACACTGTAAGTATTGCAAAATAATAGTGATCCCAGTATTCATATGACTGTGTTTTTGCAAAAGACAGAAAAGAAAAAATGCTCATGGTTTGGTGCACATAAATATTTCATAGATTTACTATAACATCCTAGCTCTTCCTAGACTGATGTTTGGATAATTTGCTGACCTACCAATATTTTGTGGGGTGGATGTCCCTGCTCACTGGAACTGGAAATGCAAAGGCATTTGGGGCCCATCAGAGAGACAAAGAACCACAGAATCCCAGAATATGCTGAGCTGGAGGGGACCTACAAGGATCATGAAGTCCAAGACCCTGTCCTGCATAGGATACCCCAAGAGTCACACCCCGTGCCCAAGAATACTGTCTAAGTGCTTCTTGAACTCTGTCAGGCTGGTGTTGTGACCACTTCCCTGGGGACCCTGTTCCACTGCCCAACCACAGGAACCTTTTCCTGATATCCAGCTAAATCTCCCCTGACTCAGTTTCAGGCCATTCCCCTTGGTCCTGTCACTGTCACCACAGAGAAGAGATCAGTGTCTGCCCCTTCTCTTCCCCTCACAAGAGAGTTGTAACTGCAGTGAGGTCTCCCCTCAGTCTCACCTTCTCCAGGCTGAACAGATCAAGTAACCTCAGCTGCTCCTCATACAGCTTCCCCTCAAAGCCATTCCCATCTTTCCAGCCCTCCTTTGGACTCTAATTGTTTCATGACTTTCTTATATTGTGGCACCCAAAACTGCCCCCAGCACTCGAGGTGAGGCTGCCCCAGTGCAGAGCAGAAGGGGGACAATCCCCTCCCTTGCCATGCTGGCAGTGCTGTGTCAGATGCCCCCCCCGGACAGGGCCGGTCCTCCTGGTTTGCCATGGACCAGGATCCCCAGGTCTTCCTTTCCAAGGCTCTGCTCTCCAGCATTGGATGTCCTGGTCTGTCCATAAGTCCAGGGATGCCCATCCCAGGTGGAGAATCCATTCCTTTGCCTGGTTGTACTTCATAGGGTTGGTTATTTCTCAGGCTCATACTTTGTCCAGGTCTGTCTGCAGAGCATCCCTACCATCCAGGGAATCAGCAGCTCCTCCCAGTTTTGTCTGTAAACTTGCTCTGTATCCCTTTCAGTCCTGCATGCAAGTCATTTATGAAGATGATGAAGAGCACAGGGCTGGAGCCCTGAAAAACTCCACTAGTGACAGGGAGACACCATTCTTGGAGAAGGGAGTGCAAAGCTCAAAGGTCTTCCTGACCAAAAAGGTCCCAACATCTTTCCTGCACTGGGGACAGAAGGATGAATTGTGAATCAGCACCTCAAATAGCTGGAAAATTCTGCAGCATGGCTGCTCAGAAGAAGGCTTCATGTTGTTTCAGAAAGATTTGTTCCTGATTTTCCAAAGAAACTCTTTATGAAAAAATTTCCTTTTTGTGGAAAATGTAGATATTAACAGTCCTCAATCCCACTCAAATCAGAAGCTTCAAGATACTGGAGTTACACCCAGGTTGAAAAGTCCAGGCTTTAGTAAGCAGGTCACTTTTTATATTTTCTTTTGTTAAATCTCTTCTTTGTTTTGGATTTCATTTTTTTCATATGAGCTGGACAATTGTTTCTTGTGCAGCTCAGTAGAAGGGCTCTGCAGAGCAACTGTTCTTTTATCATTTGAATTTTCAAAGTAATGGATGTTATTGGACTGATGCAGAAATTTCATTCAGAAAATGAAAAATATATTTTCAGCTACTAAATACATTCCAAAATACTAGCTAGGGGGGAAAGGTGAGTTAAGTTGATTTTCTTTTTAACAATATCTTGTCCCAAATTTACATTTTCTCACTTCTCATGTTTGATTGCACAAGAATATGAGTTTTTCCAGACATCAGATGAGCATGATTCTTGCTCATTCCTGTTCCATAATGGACATCTGTCACCTTAGCATCAGTCAGATCTATTTCTGACAGGTAAAGGTTTTTGAAAAAAAATTTACATATATTTTAAGTTCTTGAACTTTCTGGAGTTATCTCACTGCTGCAGTGAAAATATGCATGGTGACAAAGTGGTCAAACAGGCTAATGAGCCCTCCTTGGGATTTAGCCCACAGTATTAGCCATGGTCTCTTCCTCATATATAAATACTTCCATCCCTCCTGCAAAAACAAAAGTGTGAAACCTGGCTTAACAGCAAGCACAAGCTCTGGCCCTGTGACATTTAAATCTTCATCATAGCTGACCTTTTGTTAACAAGAGCTAGCCCTTCATGTTGTTTGAATAAAAGCTTGCTTTAACAACTTACTCTTCAAAACAGTAAAACACTTCATGCTTGCTTCTTTAAAATTACTTTCATGTTACATTTCAAAGTTACCAATGATGAAAAAAAATCTACAAACCTCAAAGCAAATGAAAGGCAAAGACAAAGAAAACAAAGCATTTTTGGAAAGGTTATACAAATAACTGTAAGAATTGTTATAGCTTTTTTTCCTTTGGCTAGAAAGTTTGGGGTTTATTCTTAGCTCAGTCAAGGACAGCACACAGAGGTATTTTAAAACAAGTTTTAAAGTAGGGAACTCAGATATCTTACAGTAGACTTGTACACTGCTGGATATTGAGCAGCCCACACTGCTTTGTTAAATGCAGTCAAGAAGGCTTTACTCAACACTGTGGCTTTGGAGAACAGTACCAGCTATTTTTCATTTGAATATCCACCTATGTTCATATCCTGGCACTCAAAGGTTTCCTTGATTGCAGCATCTTATTCCAAAACTTCAGGGCTTCTCCACCTTCCTTTTTGCCCCACCACTAGGGACTGTGCCCATCTATGCCCTGAGCTGTGTGGGGGCCAAGTGGGGCACACAGCCCCAGGGAGTCTCTGGTGCAGCACGAGCATGCAGGGGTTCCCAGACTCCTCTTCATCCTCCTGAGTATTCCTGTGCCCCCACATCTACTTCTCTCTCTGAAGCAAGATGTTGATGACAAGCCTTTATAGCATAGCTTTGTGTTTTGTGATTTCTCTCTTTTCTTCACACTTTAAACTTCTGCCTTCAAAGCCCCCTGAATGCTCAGAGTTTCATATTGATTCCTTTCATTATTAGATTTATTTTCATTTCCCTCTCATTCTTGCAGTTTAACCCACTGTTCTCTGCTAATAAAATCACTCTGGCAACCTCATCTTGCAGTCTTGTTTCATTTGTGACAATTCCTGCTGTTTGCTTGCTTATTCTTAAGTCCATTACTAGGTCTAAACCAATGCCTTTTAGAGTCCATCTTTCACTTTAAATGTCTTTTAACTGACCATGACACCTACTGGGTTGCATTTTAATATTCTGGTTCCCTCGTTTCCAAGTTGAAATGCTAAGTTATTCCTTATTCTCTTTTTTTTTTTGACACATTCCACATGAGGAACCAGGTTAATATGATCTGAATTTCTTTTGGTCAATCCCTTGTGTGACTCTTTCAAAATTTCCTTTATAAAAGCCAGCTCCTTATCCTTTTCTGATAGTCTCCTTCCTAGTTCTCCATGTAATGTTGCTACACTTCCTTAGAGTTTCACTTCAACACATGGCCCAGCTGCTGAAACAATACCCTATGACTGAATGTTGTGCTTTAAACCAATAATGCAGGTACAAGTTGCCAGCACTGAATAAACACTATATTGAGGTTTATGGTTTGCACTGCTGCATTTTTTTTTCTTAATTTCTCCTAGTTCTTTAAAACTGCTACAACTTCTAGTTCTTTATTACTGCTTTCTAACTTTCTCTTATTGCAAAAAAATCTTCCAAAGTGCATGCTCTGCTGTAGCATGCTTACACTGTGCAAGGTAGGAGAAGATGCAAGCAGGGAAAGTCTCTGGCTACAAATTCAGGCTCTGTATATTATTTAATGCTCTCTGACTAGGATCATTCATCTGCTGCCTAGCCTCCTTTTATGCCAAGCAGACACCGTGGATTATTGCAAGGTAAATCCAGAGGCACCTGGGTGAGGGGAGAATGGCCAGAATCCATCCCACCCCAGATTCTGCTCCAAGAACAAGCCAACAAGGAAAACGTCACCCTTCCCCTTTAGGAGGATTATTCACAAAGCAAGTAGTGAGAAGGAATGTTAAAGCATTTGTTTTAAACATCTGGCTGGGTATCCTTTCTTTGAGCTGTGGTCAAGCAGTGGAGATGCCCAGGGTGCCTTGACAGTGCCACTGAAGCACCAACACCAGCAGAGCACCTGCCTGGGATGGACATTCCAGCTCTGAGCCCTGACTTCCCCATGACCACCTGAGACTCATAAGTACTTACTGACAACTGGCTCTGAGAGTCACAATCTTTAGGGCTCTGTCACTTAAAAGAAAAGAGTCATAGCACAATTAAAATCCTTTGAAACATAGCGGGTGTGTGATCCATTTCTGGTTTGAAACCTCAGAGGGACATCAGAGTGAGAAGTAACCAGTCCTTATCCAGGGAGCTGAAAAGTCGGAGCTGAGGGGAGGAGGTTGTGACTCCTCTTATTTTAATTCTTTTCTTTATAGTATTGTCATTTTCATGCTGATTTTCTCCCTTTTGGAAAATGTTTTAATTTAAAAAAAAAAAAAAAACAACAACAACACAAAATCAAAAAAATATAGCATATACCACCACCATCAATTCAGGAAAATAACCAAAGTGAAAAAAAGATTCCAAATACAAAATATTTAAGTGCTCCTTATGCAACAAAAACAACAAAGAAAAATTGAAAAATTGCAAGAAGATAAGAAAAATACATTAATTTATGTTGTCAACACAGCAGTACTGCAAATCAGTGATATCTGAAATATGGTCAGAATAAATCCCTCTAATATTGCAGCAATAAGTCTTCTGTGAATAAAATTATTTCTTAACAAAACTTTTAAGGTTTTTTGCAAATCAAGCCTGAAATGAAACACTCATTTTCAAAAATGCATGATCCCCAGAATGTGGATAACCTCAAGGGTCCTGACTGATTTATCAAATTTAACTATTTTTATTTTAATGTAATACGAGGCACGCAGGTGGGTCGAGATTGGTGTTTCTGTCTCTGTGTGCTATTAAGTGAATTCTTGGTGGGGTGATTTCACACACATCTGGTCTCCGGCTCCGGCTGTGACCACTGTGAACCCTCTTGGTCTCTTATTTGAACATACAGAGAAATTAAGGGGAAAAACTCGTGTATATATGCTATTGGCATAACCCACTGTTTTTAACCTTTTGAAAACTGGGGGAATGTTGGTAAGCTACCCAGAATGTGTGGGAGGCTGCCGCAGGAACTGCAGGGTCACATCCAGGAAAGCACCTCACAGGTGACTTCTGTCCCCCTTTTCTCCTACCCCAGGTACTCAAAGATGCACTATCCTCAAGGACATATGTCCCCAAATGGCTGTTGATTCTCCATTTAATTGTCTCCTGTCTGTTCCCCTTGAGCATTCAAGCTCAAAACAATTTTTAAAAGCTGTCCCAGAAACCTCAAGTAACAAATTGCTCATGACAAGGACAACCAAAAGTTAACATTTTCTGGAAACACTATGATTCCATGAGTTTGGGTGTTAGAGATAAGCATTGTTGCAAAATTTTGTGAAAACTGTGTGAAATGTGTTTGGACTGCAAGCTGGAAGATGTGGTTAGGGAGTCATCCAAAGATTTTGCATGCTTACAACAGAGCTTGTTCTCAGCTATCATCAAGTACAGCCACAGACACTAGTGACAGACAGAGGCGGTGGTGGATAGAGTGAAGTCTCTCAACTCAGTCTATTTTCACCATGTTGGAAAGTTTTTTTTATGAAATCATAAAGCTCCTAAACTAAGGTATTCCCCTGATGTTTTTTCCTATGTATATCCGCAAACACTTTGCAGGGTTTGCTCTACAGTTCTTTTTCAGTGCAAGAAGATCAAAATAAAAATAAACAATGCTGGAATACTTGGCTGGTGGAATAATTTCTTTAAAATACAGGACTGCACCAAAATGCCTCCTCTTCTTTACTCTGCCCAGGCATTTGCACTGGGCTACTTAATGTTCTTTAATGTATTGATATCCATGTGTTTCTTCATAAAAATTAAAAATCAAAACATTTAACAATTTTTATTTAATCTCTGAGGCAATTTTGCAAAATAACCCAAACCTTTTGTTTGAAATTCTTCTGGCACAATGTTGACAGGAAGCAGTGCCCATCTTTGCTGTAAGCAGAAGCTAGAAAGGAAAAGTGGTTCACCCAGGAAGCCAAGGGCAGACCTTGAACCTGAGTCCATCAAAATTTGCTCGATGCCTTGGCACATTGCCTCTCACCAGCCTTCTCTATTTGCCGTTCACAGGCTGAAAGCCCAGTCCTTTGTGCCTGTGGATACAGCTCTGCTTTGGCTTCAATGGCTCTGCACAATCCTGCCTGCCCACACTCCTTGGGAAGGGGTTAATGGGAATAAGAGAACACACAAAGTAAAGTCAATCCCATCAAACACGAGTCTTCAAAGGGAAGTCTCTGTTCTCAAAGCCAGAACTCTGCTGGCAGTAGTGTCACACTATAGAATATATTCTGTTTTCTTGACCTTTTTCTACTTCCATGGTCACAATCCAGAAAAGGTTTAGAAAAGTCATAAGATTGCCTTATTTTCTTTTGATGAGTATAGATGATGGTGAATATTTCCATGTGCTAATATTCACACTTTCACAAGAAAAGGCTTCTAGAGAAAAATTAAATTAAGCGTGTGTGTAGTAGACACAGGTAATTTCCTTGTATACTTTTTTTTGGTAAAGAAATAGTCTTCTGTAAATTTAAAGTGGGGTTATTTTGAAAACCTTGAATTCCTGTATGCCAACATTACCTCTTTTAGTTAAGAAAAAAGCAAATCACATTTCAGAGGCAAAACTCCAACAATAGTAGATTGACTTTAATGGCAGTTGGCCTCTCTTATAGACAATGAGAGGAACTGACAGATCATGATTATCTTGCTACAGTTGCTTGAAAATATGTCAGGTGAGGGAACCTGGAATTCCTGGATGCCATTCCCATGCTGACAGTGGCTATCATGCCAGCCCTTTCACCCACATATAGCTCTTCAGAAGTAGGGGCTTTCTCTTCTGCCTGCACCTTCTTCTACCCAGTCATCCCCTTCCCACACCATGTCACCTTCCCAGTAAGTGCCTGGGGCACTCTCACAGCTTTTTCACCTTCTGGCACATCATTGCTTTTCAGCTTTACACTATTTCATGACAATTGTAAGTGTAGAAGTAAAATCTGCCTCCTGGCCAGGTACTGTGATTCTTAAATGCATTTTACTATCTACTAAAAAGAGGATTGGACCCTTCACTATATATAACTGAGGCAGGTGGCAATGCCAGCAAATTTTACTCTTCTTTTAGCCCCAGTACTCACCTCCTCAGCATGGCATTTTATGGGTTTGCTTCAATTACCTATATGGAGGTTTCTTGGTTTGTTTTTTGGGGTTTTTTTTGTTTTGTTTTTTTTGGGTTTTTTTGGTTTTTTTTTACATTCAACTATGGTACACACATAAATTGTTTGAATACAATTTGGTATAAAGGAGTACCACATTTTCAAAACACTCAGTTCGGAAACACATCTGCTTGAACACAGCTGTATAAATGGGTCTTTAGATTATATGGGTGTCCAAAAGCAGAAAAATATATTTTCAGAGACAAGTTTGTTCAGTCAAAAAAAGTCATATTAAGCACAATATTTCAGTTTTATTTAAAATACACTTAATAAAACAAATAGATTTCTAGACAGAACATTGTGCTCAGGTTTTATCACAAAAAGAATTCAGGATATTTTGACAAAATAAATCTAAGTATTTAAAGTTTTAGCAGTTAAATTTGTTGTGAAATATTATTATGAATTCATTCACTCTTATTCATCAGCCTAAGTCTTGGATTATGATTTTTTAAAACATCTAACCTTTTTTGAAGTAGATCTATATCATGATTTTTATTTCAATACAAAGCTCAAAATGGCATAAAGAGTCTTTCTAAAGGCATTATATTTGCAAAGAGATTCCAATAAGTTATTGCAAAGAAAAGTTTAAAGAAATTTAAAACAGTAAAAAGACAATGTAGCTCTTTTTTTGGTAGAACTAAATTAGCATTGTGTTTAACCTAGAGTATTTTTCTGTCCAGACAGCAAACTGAAAACTTAGTTATTGCAAAGTGTAATAAGAGTAATTGCTATATCTTGTAAAGCATTTCTCAGTCCTTGACATAAAACACTTTGCAAGGAATATAATTTCCAGTTGCTGGCAATAATAGTGTTAAAATGTTACTGGTTGAGAGACTTTGCCAGGCAAGGTGATGGCAAGGCAAGGAAATGTAAGGCAAGGTGGGGGAGGGATCCATTCGGTCAAAAGGGCAGTGCATGAAGAGGACTAACAGAATCCTGCTGAAAATGTGTATTTGACATTTGGGTCTGTTTCTGAAAAGCAGGGGTTTTTAGGTGTTAGGGAAGTGACTAGATTTTAAAAAGCTAATCTCCATAGAGAGGCCTTATAGATCAGTTTCTATTTCAATGTATATGCTGACTTGGTATGTAGGGACTAATACAAAAGCTTTGCATTTTTACTTGCTTAATTTAGTAATAAAACATGTTCATGAGATCACTGTTGAGTGTCTAAAAAATTAGGAAAATATCAGACAAATACCTTCTTCCATTGAAATATCTAGAAAATTGTACTCTGTTATATCTGAAATATTTATAAATATTTGGCTCCCTTGCATGAAGAAACAAACACATTAATGGCCAGGTTTAAGAAATTATTAATTAAGAAATTAAGAATTTTAGGCATTTCAAAGATAAGAAGTTACTGGATCAGTAGGGTTAGCCAAATTCTCCAGTAAAATACTTTCAAATTAGCAGAAAAGACCTTTTTTGTCATCCATGGTAACTGAATTAACAGTGCCTGAAACTCTACTCATAAACATCACACTGATTTATGTGAGAACAGGAAAACAAACAGTGCTAAAGACTCTCAAGGACTTTTTAAATGTTTTTAACATGTTTTACATGTTCCAAAAAGAAATGCTAATAAAAGAAAATCAGTCCTAAAGCTAACATTTGCTTCCATAGCTGTAATGTAAATCATATTGCCTATAATCCAATAATTTCAAGGTTGATCTTTCCAGAATACTTTCACAGATGGGAGTATTTGCTCTCTTATTCTGCTAAATAAGAGAAGTGGAGGTCACTGTCTGTCTGTCAAGAGACACACACTGCCTAAAATTATCTCCATCCAGAATAGACTGCTTCTTCACCTTGCTCCTGGATCTCCTCTGGTACTCTGTGTTCCTTAAACAGAAAAAATTTTATTTTTTAAGATGTTGAAAGTGGTGTTGAAGCCCATCAAATCTTGCTCCTGATGCAAGAATCTGAGGCTTTGTGTTGCATGCCCTGAGATCTGGCATGAAGGGATAGGAGGGCACAAAGCTTTCTAGACATGTGGCACAGGACCTCAGGAAGCCAAATCAGTGTTGAGTCTTGGGAACACTGTCATTTAGAATCCATCCTTGGAGTGAGCTACCTTCAGACTGTATTTGGAGAGAGCTAGGTGATGTCACTCTGCAGGAGAACTGAAGAAAAAGCCAATATTGAGGTCAGAAAGACACGGGTCCAGTACAACACTTAACCTCAGCCTTCTTTTATTTTGCAGCACAAAAAGCTTCTGGAGTCATTTAAAAAAAGAGCTTCATCATAGTCATCCATGACAGTCTTTGAAGTGCACAGCCACAGCAGCACTTGCACCGAAAAGTGATGCACAGGGTAACCCACCCTCACCTCCTTCCCTTGAAAAAAGCAAGCACAACACCTACATGCAGTTTATATCCTGGCTGCATTTTACTCTGGCCTGAATGCAATTGAGATACATACTTTGTATTACAAGGACAATTTCTTAGCTCAATAATGAAATTAAATTCTAGGGGACAAGCTGTATGATATGGTTTTTAAATTCTGAGACTTATGTTAAGGCTCTATCCAAGACCTGCCAGGTGTAACATGAGCTCTTTATATGATCCTCTCCTCTATTCATATACAGCATTAAATGCTGGTCTGGAAGTGGTGACTTTTATGCTTTTTGCTGTTGAAATCAGAGCTATGACTCCCCACCAGAGGTATAGCTCCTGAGCTCCTGCAGTGTCTCAAGCACCTCTGCTGCAGTGTTGCATGTCAAGGTTTTAACAGTTGCTAATGGCTTTGCTATTACTTATTTTATTTTGGGAAGACAATGATAGATATTTGCTTTAAATATAGATGTACTTATTCCAGTGAGCTGAAGTGTAATGTCTAAACCACTTGGAAGTATCTCTTTAACACATATGTAGGGACAAAAGACTTCTGCATTGAAAAGGAACAAATTTTACTGAGTGAAGAGAAAAACACAGCAAAGAAAACATATTTAATCAGTTCTAGAAATACAAAAATATTCTGACACAATACAAGATAAAAAATTTTCCTGCCTTTTCTATAAATTAAAGATCTTAAAACAGTAAAGTGGTTTGGGATTTTGGACAATGGCACATTAATTCTTGGTCCTTGTTTCGCCAAGCTCTGTACAAGCCCATCAACATGTTGCAATCAACATGTGCATTTCCAAACTATGTTATCTCCCTGTGGCTTGAGAGCTGCATTCAATACAAATGGGCATGGGGGAAACCTGCTGCTGCAGAGACCTTGCAGCAAGTGTTCTCTCTGGTCACATTCCCTTCTTGCTAAAGGCACCCCACACACAGCTCTGAGGAGCTTAAGCCTCTTTCATGGAGAGCTCCATGTGCCACCTTTCTGCCTGGAGGGCTGCATTTGGTGGCTGGGTGCTGAGCAGATACGCTCAGCAGTCATTGTAAGGCCAAAGTCTGCTTTCAGCCATTGCACCACTAATTCATGCAAGATGGGGAAAAAGGGGCTGCTTTACTAAACACATTTTTATTAAAATCTCTGAGATGAAGAATTGACGGAGAGTAATTCACTTTAAGTGTAGAGTATAATATAACCCCCACGAAAACTGGGGCTTTGAAGTATAATCACTGATATATTTTTCCTACATAAAAAATGGCTTGCAGATAATGAATAAATAAAATGAAGCAAATTGAAACTTAAAAAAAAAGTTCCCAGCATGCAATGTCTTTGAGAACAGTAAGTCTTAAATAAAGACCTTTATTTAAGAAGATAATTTATTGTAGGGATATGTTTAATTATACAGTAAATGACATGTTACTGTGGGAACCCAGGGCAAGGGGAATATCCCCCTGTCTGTCCTGGGGTGCTCTGACTCCCAGAAAAACACTGACTTTGACCCTCATTCATGGAGAAAACTTCCAAAACCTCAAGGTAAACTAGAAACCACAAAAGTGTGAAATAGATTGTAGAGATTGTAGACAGTAGTGTAGTATGTTACATGGGTGAGAAATTTAGGTTTTAGGATTTTTAGTATGTTATAGATGGGTTCAAGGTGGAGGATATAGGGTGTTGTCTTGAGTTCCTTTCTTCTCTCTTCTTCCTTTTTCTTCTTGGGTTTAGGTGGTATCTTGTAATTGGGTAGAAAAATCTGCATTGTGGTTCTTTAGGGGTCAGTTATTGGGTTAGAAAGGAAAATAATTTAGGTGTCACTTCTTAATTGGGTAGTTTAGTTTTTGATTAGACTTAAAAATGTTTTACAGCACGAGGATGTTGGCCATTTTTGTGCTGTTTTCACGCATGCAAGGTCTGGGCACAGACAGTGTGCTGAAGTCAGGATAAGATAACAATAAACAGAAGCTGAAGACCAAAAAAGTCCAATGTGACTCTCGTTCCTGACACAGAACTGCTCCTGGAGGGTCTCCCCTGCCAGGAGAGACCCCAGGGAGTCGCCCAGCTTGGGGCCCACAAACTCACATGTTACTATGCCTAATAATAAAAATTAGGTCCATGCTATCTCAAATGTTGCAATAAGACAGCCTAAGGAAGTGAAGATGGTGGAAATCCCTGTTTCTCGTCCTTTGACACTGTCAGTCAGCCTGCTGCTGGCAAGGAGGGTTGTAGAGAGGTCCTGATCAATCTCTCTGCTCTCAAGTCTGTCCAGGCATAGGCCAGCTCTGGTCCAAAACCTACAGCCTTGAGGCAGGGTCACACAGAGCACAGGCTTCACTCACGTCAGCAGCTGGATCAAGTCCAGGCATTTATAATGCAGAAGCAAAGCAAGTTCCTGCCCATCTTATAAGATCTCTGCAAACATGGAAAGTAAATCCTTTGGATGTCTGTTTTCACTGTAGGGTGTGTGTGGTGTAATTCATTTGCTCTCATTTGCTGAGAGCAAAACACCTGACAGGTTCCTCAGATTGATTTTTTCTGCGTGTCACAATTACCCACATTTTTGGGGTCTTTGAACATTAAAAGGAGTACCTAAAGATAACACAAGTGTCCACCATGTGAGTAACAAACAGATCGCTTAAGAGATAAGAATGGCATATATTCTTTAGCTGATCCTAGGAGTAGCTACAAATTTCACTCCAATAAGACAAAAATAGGAATTTGTGCAAAACTAACATAGCCCTTTAATTTTTTAAAATTTATTTATTTTGTACTTTGTTAATTTTTTTCTTCAGAAAATGAAGAAATCACTAACATATTTTAAATTAGAATAATACTGCTAATTTTTTCATTGCCCATAATACTGAGATTTTGTGGTTTGCAATTAATTTGAAATTAATAGCTGTATTGAGGATCAAATACGTATGACCTGTGTTACATTGCCAGATCTGCCCAGAAAATCTTGTTAGGAATTTTTCAATTAAGTAATTTTTAATTCAATAAAGCTTTTCCTGAGAAAGATTCAGTTTAGAATTCCAATTAAAGAAAGGGAAAAAAAGTGAACAAATAGTATAGTAAATACCACAGGAGTAAGTAGTCATGTTATCCTTCAGGACAAGGGAAACTCTCGTTCATGTCCTTCCTGTACTCCTGAGCCCATTTTTTCTTATTATTGACATAGTGATTTCTAAAATCATTGAATAGGAATTTAAAAAATATTTTAAATATTGTTGTGTGGGATAGAGAGATTATCCATTCTGCAGTGTCTGTAACCTGTCTACCTGAAAAAAACTATAGAGACATAGAGCACATGTGTTGAACTCAAAACATTTCCTTTTACTGAATAAGAGTAATCATCAAGCCTAGAGAAAAAAATTTGGGTCAATAAGATCTGTGTCATAATTTCATTCCTTTCCAGACTGCCTTTATGCATCAGACAAAAAAATAACACCGCAGCTACTGCTAGCTAATATTTGATTGGTGTAATTTCATGTAGAGATGTGTAGCACCAGCAAAGCAAATGATGGTAGCAAAACAGTGGGAAAATGGTTAATCTTCCTTTATTCTTAGAAGGTTATATGTGGAAAAGATAACTTGTTTTACTGGTTGTTTTTAAAAGGAGCCACAGTATAAACACTCAGCTACCTCCAGTGTTTTATACTTAATTCAGTATCAAATCTTTCTCTAGCAAACAGGAACTCAGTATTTACCTAAATGGCACAGCAGATATGGAACAAAATTTTGTTTGAGTATTAGATATAATGTTTACCTGCATGACCAGAACTCGTATGATTATGTGACAATAAGGAAAAGAGCATCCAACAGGAATATTTCTTTTCACAATCTTCAGTGTTTTGAAAAATATATTTACCTGTGAGATGCAGACTTTGCCATATCAACTCCTGCTTTTTTCCCCAGTTCAAGTCATTCCTTGGGAAAAATTACTCTAAGCCATCTACAAACGCTGCTGAGAATGACCAGGAAGTGTCTCTATACTTCCAAACCATATAAAAGAGCAAGAGCAACCCATGCCTGTGAATCAGGGAGCACTGCTCAGAGGACTTGCTTGAGAGATAAATAATTTGGTCAAGAGATATTCCAGAGACCTCATCTTCGCTGGCTACTGCTGCCAAGAGGCCATATTCTTAAAATTCAAAGCCACTGTTCATTTGTCTTAATTCAATCATATCAGTTAGAAAACACAACATATTTCAGAAGCTTAGCAGGGGGAAAGAAATTTTAAAAGCCTGGGAAGCTTCCAGCAATGTGATGCAGGACTATCTCATCATCTGCTGCTGTTGACAAATTAACTGAGGAAACTGCCTGTATTCCTTGAGCCTATGACAGTATGGATGTTTCTCAGAAACAGAAATTACAGAAAATATCAGGGTGGGGTTAGTATATGACACTCTCTCTCCCATCTTCAATAAAAAGTAAACCACACTCAAACCATTCCTAATGGAGAAATATCTTCCAAATGAAAGCATAGTGGATTCTCCCTTTGATGGCCATCCCTCAGGCATTCTGGCCAGCCTGTCCCATGCTCTGCTAGGCAGCCACCCAGGAGCAGCTGGGGTGGAAAGCTGTGAGATTGGAAAGCTGTGAGATTTCTCTGTAC
Source organism: Taeniopygia guttata (assembly GCF_048771995.1). Taxonomy (NCBI): domain Eukaryota; kingdom Metazoa; phylum Chordata; class Aves; order Passeriformes; family Estrildidae; genus Taeniopygia; species Taeniopygia guttata. The sequence continues at coordinate 69,203,114 of NC_133027.1, read as the reverse complement.
CTGAGGAGAGGAAGAAGGAAAGGGCCAGCCTGTAAGGCTTTTCTTCTCAGCACTTAAAGACAAGCATGGATGGAGGGCAGGATCAGTTCCTGCCATGCAGTAGTCTCACCAGCAGCCACAGCAGCAATGGCAGTCTCTTTGCAGTCCCCTCTCGCTTGCTTCATCCCAGCTTTCTCTACCCGCTGTAGTAGGATGAGACTCTGGCTGGTTTAGGAATTGAATCAATTTCAAACACTCCCAGGCTCAGGGGAATGGCCAGTCTCTTGGAAAGGGTAGTCCAGCCCTTCAGTGTCTTTTACAGAAGCTCAAACATATTCCTGAGATCCGGCAGCCTCAGGACACCCCCATTAAACTGTTTCACCCTTTTTTTGTCACTTGCAGGCCTCCAGGGACATCTTTTCACATTGCAAGATCCCACATGTGAGCCAGCAGCTCCCACATGCCCTAGCAGCTTCACCTTTGCTGTGTCTGATCCTTACCCAGGAAGGTCCTTTTTCCAATGGTGTACCTGTACCAGAGCTTCACTCCGAGCACGGCACATTGATTTCCCTATCACACTTGTACAAAGAGCCCATTAACAGAGACATATGTCTGCACTTCCATAACACCTTATCTAACAGAAGCTATCTTTCCTCTTAATAAATTGTACATGGCACAGCCATTAAGAGTGAAGGCTTTGCAGCACTGCTATTTGTTTTCAGAATGCGTTAACATTTGCTTCTACACTTTCAGTGTTTGCTCCTTCACCCACTCTCCTTTGTGTTTGAGCTTTGGCTGAGCACAGGAAACAGTTCAAGTAATTATTCCTCGATTTGGACAATAATGGATAGCCTCTCTATAGTTACAATTGAAATCAGTTGGTCTTTTTTTATACTTCTACAATTTCAATTCCACAAAATTAGTTTGACATGCAATTTTAATCCAGTATTACCTCCAGATTCAGAGAGAAATAATTAAGCTGTCTTTAAGCTAAATTTGAAGAGCACAAGGGAAAAGGCAGTAAAAACTGGTACAAGTTTTGCATTTTCAAGCAACTTTCCTTTGTCTACCTCAAGCTTCTTAAAAATTCATGCTTAAGGTATACTTGGCAGTAGTTTTATAATTACAAAGCTATTAAGCTTTCATAAGGAACAAGTGAAACTGTTTTTTTCCTAATTAGCTAATCATAAATTTTTCAAGGAAATAGTCTTCTACTGGAAAATGATGTTTTGAAGAGGAAAAATCTTCAACAGCAGTATGCTGATTATAATATATTCTTACAAAAATCAGTACATCTCCCCAGTTAATTAAAGTCTGTCCTTTGATAGCAAGTTGACTTCTCTGTCTGCATAACTCATATCTTACCTCCCACTACTGCCTTTATATATGCTGCACAGTGAGATGTCAGGAAATCAAGCAGTTACAGTGCTCACCACCTTAATAATTCCATTCTGAAAAGTTGAGAGAAACTTCTGAATCGTCATATCTCAGTGAATTTTCTAGATTCAGGGGGACATATTTATGTCTACAAAAGAGTATTTAGTGATTTGAAGAAATTCTTCTGAAACAGATCTCTGATCTCTCCACCTAATGCAATATAATTGTACTTTAGGCTTGTAATTAATTTTCCCAAAGACCATATAGATCTTATGAATATTAGCTTTCTGTTGCAGACATCTGAAGGCCAGACTAAGAACACATTTATAAAAATGATAGTCACTGCAAAGGAGGTACTAATATCTGGCCTCATGATTATAATGTTTCATTACAGAAAATTACCAGCAGACTGGAAAAGTACCTTGTTGTTTAACTGCAAAGTGATTATTTGGTGTATTTTCTTCAATACACACAAGCCCTTCCTTCTGCCTGCAGAGCCTGTCTTAAAGATATAAAAATAATTTTTCTCCAGATATTTTACAACTCAGACTGAGATGCATATGTTTCAGGTGGGTTTTAGACATTAATTTAAAAAAAAAAAAAAAGGTTTTAAAGGAGAACAAGGTGGCTGTATTTAATATACAGAACCAACAAAACCTTTTCTACACCCATTCAGTCACATCCCCCATACTTGCATGCATCAACAGTAACCAAATTTCCTGTCACAAAGAATTTCTGCTTTTGCAAGATATTATGAGAACTCTTACTTGAAACATATATTTGATATCTGATCTCAAGCTGCCAAAGAGCTCCTTCAGCTGTTTGAGGCTCAAAGCAAAATCTTTTCTGTTTTTATTACCTAAACTGACTTAGGGATCTCGCTAGCAATTACTTGATTGATTCTTGAATACCTAAAATACAGCAACAGCCATCTTTCTTCCTAATCTGTAAAACTAAAGTTGAATGTAGCAAGCAGGGAGAGAAAAGGGAAAATTACAAGAAATTAGTGAATGTCCTGTGGGAACAGTTTCTACTGCTCAGTAGAGTGAGAGCTGGGAAGTGAAGAGAGGAAACCTTATGAGACATTCTTCTGAACCCCAGAATGAAGAGGGGACTTTTGCTGCCATTCGCTATTCCCAGAACAGACTTATCCCATTTCTCAGGGCTATAGTCCAAGCTGATCTCAATCCTTTTCCTATGTACCTCAAATAAACACTAAGAGAGAAGCGCCATTTCCTTTGCCTAGCAGTAGTCAGAAAGGAGTTGTTTCCAGCAGCTGAAGATGTGTCTTGCAGAGAGTTCACAAGCTGCAGGGTGCTGGTTGCCCATCGTGAGGCTGGAAGAGGGCAGAATTTTTAATATTGTTTCAGCATGAGATAGATGAATCATTTCTTCCATAGGGTGAAAAGGAGTTTAAAGTGGATAGGACTCATAGGAGGACAGAAAGCAAGCCTGTTGCTCAGGGGACTCATTCCCTTCTTTCAGAGCCTGAACAGCTGTGCACCACCCTCTGTCTTTCTATTCCTTGCCAGGTTTCCCATTGCCAGTCTCTTTTTCCAGCGCCTCCACATAGAACTCCAAGCAAGTGACATTCTGTGTCCTACACATGGGCTTGCTTAAGCAGCCCTCGGCAGTCGCATTCATGGAAAAGATTAATTTTCCCTCAGAACAGGATAGAGCATAAAGATGAGGGCTTGCAAATGAAGGGAATGGGTAATGCAGGCTTACTGAGTGGCTCCTCTGAAAGAGGTGAAGATACTTGGGAGTGAAGTTCAACCTTCTCACATCTCCATGTGAGAAAGCCCAGGGGTGAGCATTCAAAAGTTGCAAAGATATGACTTCTTGTCCAAATGAAAATGTGGGATGTGAAGATAGGTTGAGGAAATTCTGTAACTTTGATATAAAAGTAAAATAGCCTCTGCCTGAGGCAGAGATCATGACATGATCATTGATAAGATCATGTCAGGCTCTGTCATTTTCCTTAGGAAGAATTTTACTCTCTGAAAGATGTGAGAGTTGCAGAAAAATCAGGTTGGAAGAGTAAGTTCAAGGTTGTGAAAAGATTTCTTCAATAAAGCAGCAAAAAGAGAGTTTTTTGTAGTTATGAAGAGAGTAAAATCAAGAGTACGTGGGGGCTCCTTTCCTTAAAGAATAATAGAAGGAAAAATAGTTCTGCAGGAGAATATTTGGCAGTCCTATGTCAGCATTATTAATTTTTCAGATTATATAAATTAATTCTTATGTAAATATCTATTTAAACTAAATGGCAAGTCACTGTGATTTATTATGAACACTATATGTGTAACCATAGACGCACTGCCAGCTTGACTCTGATGGAATAATCAAGGCCCAAATTAATAAATGATGATGAGAGATATTGTTGACTGATATGTCTCCAATATTGGAGGCTGTCTTTAGCCAATTTGGCCTTAAATGAAAGAGAAATAATTTTCAATCTACATATTCATTCTGTTTTGTTAGCAGATTGTCTACTTTTGTTTGCAGATTTGCATGAGTTCCTGATGACAGCTGACTCACACATATTGTAAACCAAGAAATATCAAGTAAAATGCTGTTTGGCAGCAAAGTAACTAAAACATATAATGATGTAAATATTGACACTTGACTTTTGTCAGCATATTTTTACATGTGTTTTTCTTCTTTTAAAAAGAAAAAACTAAAATTCTTAAGATCCTGTTGGTGATTAATATTTTGTCTACCATGCTTGATCATGCAATGGGCACAGCAGCATTCAAGTTAAACAGGGAATTGAAGGTAGCCTGAAGCTGCTCAGACCAAGTACCAAAACACTCAGATTCTCCATATTGCTTTAGAGATGGAAAAAACAGACAGAAAGTATAAAGTATCAAAAACTAGTCGTTCCTAGTTCAATAGTATCTGCTATTTAATTGGAACATGTGAGGACATGTTTCCAAAGAACTGGAGGAGAATGATGGACCAATCGGTTTTCTCATCCATATAAGGAAAGAAAGATTCCTTATGCATCACGTTATCTTTAAAAGAAAAATGCCCTTAAAGATCTGATACAAGCATCATGCTTTTACAGATTGTATTTATTTTTCAAATATCATTATTTTTATAACATTATTATACAGAAATTATTAAAGGGAGTTTTATACAAAAAGAGAAGCTTCAGAGTCAGTTAAATAGAAAGGTTTTTTGAGCTCTGTTTGCCATTCATGAGTGTGGAAAGTGGATGTGCAGATGTGAACTGAGGAGCCAATCATCTTAATATGCCTAAGAAATTATTTTGCACTTTGAACTGTTTAAGGAAAATTATTTTAACTAAACAGTTTGGGGATTTTTTTATGAGAGTTAGATTCAATGAAATGGAAAATTATTTAATTCATTTTAATTTTACCAATTCATTTTAATTTTATCATTCATTTTTGTGTTATAATATTTTTTCACATTTTGATGAAATTCCCTTCAATTTTAATGTAAAGACTTCTAATAAAACTTACTAAAATAAAAAAATATAATACTTGTGAATTTTCAAAAAGTTCCTTGGTTTTGACCTGATTTGAGTTGAGATTTTGCCAGCCAAACAACCAATCAACCAACTAAAGAAACCAATTAATTTCACGCACTTAACTTGGAAGAGCAACAGGAAAGCCATTTTGTATGTCTCTCATGGTATAGTAATGGATAAATGCTAATGACATAGTAAAGTTTATTCTCTTCTCACATGCTTCATACATCCTAGTTGACTTTTTCTTTTCTGTTGTACCACTAACATATCTAACCATTACAGAAATTATACAGTGTAATACTCCCTTAAATGATACACTCCACACTTCATTTTCTTTTTTTTTCCCCTCCATATTATCATATGAGGCTGTAAATATGTGACCACTGTTGCCAAAATGATGTCAAATTAAGTTAGTCTTGAGTCTAAGTCCTTCGCCCCTTTGTTTGGATAATTGTCTCAAAGGATAGAGACCTTGAAGAGCTACTAGTAAAGTGAAAGATGTGTTGCTGTTCTTAGACAGGACTACTTTTCTTCCATTTCCTACCAGAACTCAGTAGCAACTCCTCTGACTAAATGGATTTAGCAATCAGAACTTGACTGACAATAGCTCAAATGGCTTTACTGGGAATAAAGTCAAATGACCAAAGTAACTTACAGAAGAAAACTGTATTCTGAATACAGAAAACTTTATTCAAGTATTTTCCTAACTGCTGAAGATTCTAGGCTATTGCATTATAAAGGTAAAGAAATATTTTCAAGTACAGTTTTGACTTTCAAAACACTGAAAATTCTGTGAAATATATGTTTTAATATTTTTGCTGTTGAGAGTCTGTGTAAGAAGTTTATATAGAAGGGTTTTGTTTAAGTTTAAATTTAAAAACCTCAGGCAGTCCTAAAATATCTGAAGGGCATATCAAGCTTTTCTGGTTATTAATACTGACCCACACACATCTGATCTGGGCTATGCTATGCTTCCTACAAGAAGCACAGTAGAAATAAATGTCCTTAAGGAAGAACTGGTATGTCTCAACTAGGTGTTATTTTTCCTCCTACTCCTTGTTTGTGCTTGAAGATACAAAATCATAGCATCCCTTCATAAGTAAGCACTGTTTTGCCATGACAATGAGCAAACAACAGACCACCAGCAACTTTTTGGTGTAAGGCTGCCACAACTGCCCAAGATGTTCAGTCTTTGTTGTCCTTGAGCATCACAGACCATAAGCATGCCAGGAGTAGAAAAAGAAGCAAGAATTGGATAGAAATGGTAATTCCTAATGCATGGTCATGTTTGTTAGAGGTAGGCTCATCTGGAAATGCTACTTTTTCTGAGAATTTATATTTCATATAGTGTTTCATTAAGTGAAAGAATAGGTTTTAGTCATTGCTCCTAATATAACAGCTTCTTGCCCGGCTGCAGAGGAAGCTAAACATTGCTGCAACTGCTTTTTGTTGCTGTGAAAACTATAGCACATTCACCTTCACATAGTTTACACAAGTATGATAAGAAATACCTATAAAAACAGTTTTCTCTTTCTCTTGCCTCTAATGTCAATATGTTGTGTGAGGGAGGAAGCTGGGAGGAAATTGAAGATTTCCTCTGAAAGATCACAAATCTGTTACTCATTAATGAGCTCCATGTAGCTCTTAATTGCCAGTAGATTTGCTGTGTAGAAAAAGAGCACAGCAGACATCCAGGAAGACACACAGGCTGCAGGTGACCATCGGTGTAACTGGTGCTTTCCCTACTGTAACTTGCTAAGGTGTCTGATAAATATGCCAAAAGGGTGTAAAATTTTTGATGGAACATGGCCTGCATTTTTTCATCAAATTGATATTAAAACCACAAGTATTTTCTACTTAGGACAAGCCCTCAGAGGAAAAGAACCCTCTGCCTGTTAGGATAAGTTTGGTGATGAAGTTGGCTACCACATTGCTTTATCAGCTGCTGGGTTTGTGAGGGCTGGTTCTTAGTTTGTGGTCACTTTTGTGAAAACTGCTGAAAGAAATCATCATAAACACAAAGCAATTTTTTACAAATTCAAACACCTTGGCCATAACATGGGGAGTTGTAAGCCATAAGTAGCTATTTTAATTAGCTGTATGAAATATACAATTGCAAAATGCTAGTATGTCCTATCACTGGGAATTATGGCCTTGGCACCCGTGAAAATCACAGAATCATCTAGGTTAGGAAAGATCTTTAAAATCTTGGTACCAAGTGTAATCTATTTAGAATGGCTAAAATGTGAAAAGTTGATCTTGCTTGGGATGTACATGAAGAAACAGCATGTTTTTCATTTTGATAAGAGGTACTAAAATAACACATACAGAAACAACAGGAGGGAGATGAACTGTTGAATGACAGAAGACAACAGGGTTGTTGGGGTTTTTTACATTGCCATTTGAATCTAACAGACCTGTTATTGGCAAGAAAATAAGGAAACATATTTTTCTAAAATTTCTTACCATATCCAGTGGGTACAGGCTAGAAGAACTAAAATTTCTAACCCAAACAAATATGTGCTGTTTCCAAAGGCAGGCCAGTTAGTTTTCACATCAGTACTTTTTAGCAATGACAGTGAGAACTCTGTTGTATCACACTTGGGTTTATGCCTGACAGCAGGCAAGGGAGAGTGATGTGAAAACCCTGTATCTGGTATGCTTTATGATACTCAAATTGCTGCTAGGCACTGGATGATGGGAGTTCTGTATGAAGCAGCACTCTGCAACATGAATGCTCCCTGTCTCAGGCTACTGCCCAGACTCCAGTGTGCATCACCCACAAGGCAACACAAAGCAGAATTCACCTAATGCCTCATCTTGCTTAAAACACACTGTGTGCTTTGTTTTAATCAGGATCTTAATGCTAAATCATACAAAAACTGTTTGGATGCCTAATACATACCTTTTTTTTTTTTTTTTAATCAGGAGAGTCATATAGAAAATATTAAACAGATAAACACTGTAAAGGGTCCTGCAGTTGGGACAGCTGGGGGGTCATGGTTCTTTCCGGCTGTGCATGGATAGGCTTCATTGTTCTGGAGTAGCCAGATGAGCAGGCTGCCATGAAATGTCAACATTTTGTTACTTCCTTTTCTTTGGCTTATATTTTAAATAATTTGCATTGAACCAATTGATAAATTAAGTTGGAGCTGAAACAACAATAGATATATGACCACGTCTTCAGGACAAATATCTGGCATGTCTGGGTATGGCTTATCTGAACAAAACCTATTTATTTGCTTGACAGCAGGACAGGACATACAGGTGTTACAAAGGAAGTGGACATCTTGAACATATGGTGCACCTCATGTTTGCTTTTCCCCTGCAGAGCAGACTTAGCCTTTGATTTCTGCTTCCAGCTCAGCTGTGGCTCAGCTTTGATTTATTCCCTTGTTTTCATCTACTATCCTTTCTCTTTGTTTTCACTATCATTTTGCAGAAAAAAAAAAGCTAAATTTAAGCATGTGTTTAGTGTTTATCTTTCAGTCATTCCTTCTGATTGTTTATTCTTCAGCTTCCAGAACTTTATAGTCTCTTTTGTAATTTTCAATTCTTCTTCTCTTTTTTTTTCTGTTGATCTTGATACCACTTGAGCCAGGAATACTTTTCCTGCTCCTTGGGCTCTCTTCTTAAACGAGGAGAGGAGAGGAGAGGAGAGGAGAGGAGAGGAGAGGAGAGGAGAGGAGAGGAGAGGAGAGGAGAGGAGAGGAGAGGAGAGGAGAGGAGAGGAGAGGAGAGGAGAGGAGAGGAGAGGAGAGGAGAGGAGAGGAGAGGAGAGGAGAGGAGAGGAGAGGAGAGGAGAGGAGAGGAGAGGAGAGGAGAGGAGAGGAGAGGAGAGGAGAGGAGAGGAGAGGAGAGGAGAGGAGAGGAGAGGAGAGGAGAGGAGAGGAGAGGAGAGGAGAGGAGAGGAGAGGAGAGGAGAGGAGAGGAGAGGAGAGGAGAGGAGAGGAGAGGAGAGGAGAGGAGAGGAGAGGAGAGGAGAGGAGAGGAGAGGAGAGGAGAGGAGAGGAGAGGAGAGGAGAGGAGAGGAGAGGAGAGGAGAGGAGAGGAGAGGAGAGGAGAGGAGAGGAGAGGAGAGGAGAGGAGAGGAGAGGAGAGGAGAGGAGAGGAGAGGAGAGGAGAGGAGAGGAGAGGAGAGGAGAGGAGAGGAGAGGAGAGGAGAGGAGAGGAGAGGAGAGGAGAGGAGAGGAGAGGAGAGGAGAGGAGAGGAGAGGAGAGGAGAGGAGAGGAGAGGAGAGGAGAGGAGAGGAGAGGAGAGGAGAGGAGAGGAGAGGAGAGGAGAGGAGAGGAGAGGAGAGGAGAGGAGAGGAGAGGAGAGGAGAGGAGAGGAGAGGAGAGGAGAGGAGAGGAGAGGAGAGGAGAGGAGAGGAGAGGAGAGGAGAGGAGAGGAGAGGAGAGGAGAGGAGAGGAGAGGAGAGGAGAGGAGAGGAGAGGAGAGGAGAGGAGAGGAGAGGAGAGGAGAGGAGAGGAGAGGAGAGGAGAGGAGAGGAGAGGAGAGGAGAGGAGAGGAGAGGAGAGGAGAGGAGAGGAGAGGAGAGGAGAGGAGAGGAGAGGAGAGGAGAGGAGAGGAGAGGAGAGGAGAGGAGAGGAGAGGAGAGGAGAGGAGAGGAGAGGAGAGGAGAGGAGAGGAGAGGAGAGGAGAGGAGAGGAGAGGAGAGGAGAGGAGAGGAGAGGAGAGGAGAGGAGAGGAGAGGAGAGGAGAGGAGAGGAGAGGAGAGGAGAGGAGAGGAGAGGAGAGGAGAGGAGAGGAGAGGAGAGGAGAGGAGAGGAGAGGAGAGGAGAGGAGAGGAGAGGAGAGGAGAGGAGAGGAGAGGAGAGGAGAGGAGAGGAGAGGAGAGGAGAGGAGAAACAAAAGAAACCTATCAAACAACCCCAAAATACTATAAGCGTATATAAGGATAGCAGAATGTGTGATTATTGATTGCTCAGTTCTGATTTATCCCAGGTTAGAACACTGTGCCTACATTTAAAATGATGCTATATATCACATTTTGATACGCTACACATCTTATATTTAGTGATCATAGACACATTCTTTAGAAGAATTCTTTCTTAAATGTCTTTTTTCCTTTTGTAGAAGTTCCAGATCTATTCTCATTTTTTAGATTTTCTTAAAAGACCACAAACTTCCATTACTAGACAGTTAAGCTGTGTAGAAGCAAACATTCTTGCCAGAATTTTCTTCAGACAGTTAAAGACTGCTGTCTGTTGGATTTATCTAATTAATTTCAGTTGCCCCAACTAACTATATCAACAGGCAATTTTTCTTACATATCAAAGATGGTTAGAGCTGTTATAGTTACACAGTCCTATTGCAAAATGGCATGGTGTAATTCATGTGTGAAAAAAGTAACCTTGCCACTGTTATTGAAATACTCAAGTGTCCAAAATACTAGCTAAGCAGAAACATGGAATAATTTCTGTAGCTTCTGTACACTGACAAGTCTTTCATACAAACTTCTGGTTTTAATCCTAGCCAGCAAAGCAACACACAGCAGTATTTATTTTCCATAGATGAAAAGCAGGTGACCTCTGATGAAACTCATAATTTGCCATGCTGGAAAATGAAAGGCATATCTGTAGCCATGGTTGTGTAAATGTGTTGGTGAGCCCCCTTAGTGCCTCGTAAGATGTTCAGACCAAGTTTACTCTGCTGTGGGTAATGCATCAGAGAGTTTCCAAGCAGCTCAGCAAAAAATGTTTCTGACTTCATTCACTTTTAGGACAAAACCAGAGAGACAATCCTAGAAAAGATTACTGTAGATAGTGTGAAAGTTTTTCAGATAGGGAAAATGCAACACAACAAAAACCTTAAGTAACTGCAGAGCAAAGAGGCCATAAATATAGGAAAAAAAGTTCAATTCTACTATTGTTAAGCTAAGTCTAACATCTTATTCATTCCACTTCTCTCTGTAGTTCCATCTATATTAAAACAGAAAATTTAGGATTAAAATAAACTTTTTACTAAGATGAATAAGACAGGATCATTTACCATCTCATACCTTTTTTGTTCTCCTTGAGGTTTAGGAAGATATCCCAAGAAAATTAATTTTACTCTGCTCTAAATTTATATAACACATAATAGAGTTGTCTACAGAGCAGCATCACATCTAAGCCAGAATATGAATGATACATGTTATAGGTTCTCAACACTGTTTTCTACTGCACTGTTTTTACTTAAGCGTTTTTAAACCATTTCATCCTCAGGTCCTCCTCTTGTTAATTAATAAACATGGGCATTTGGAGTTTTCTGCATCTCCTTATTGAGCTGTATGGAAAAAATGTAAAACTGAGTTAGGAATTTGATTTTTTCACCATTTTAGGTTGCTGAGGACTAAGATTTGTATTCAGATTGATTTTCAGTTATGTGGATCTACAAGACAATAACGTTGCTGATAAAGTATGCTTTCAAAATAGCAGGATATTAAGTCTGTGTTAAAGAACAATTTGAATGCAAGAATCAGACTGTTCTTTTGAAAAGATAAGAGATTCAATAAAGCTCAAAGACATCAAATGAAGCAAAACTTTTACAATTGTTATGCTTCTTATTACCATAGAATTCATTGGCAATGACTAATTGATTCATTACTTTCTTTTTCTCATCTGGAAACAAACACATGAACTTGGTTGCAGGTGGAGAAATTTTACTTGTGCTGGCATAGGAAAAGATTTTAAACTTTGTCATTGCAAAGTGCATGCTCCCATATGAAAAGTTGTTCTAAGTTGTTCTAAGCTTCATGAGCAAAATGCCTGCAAAAATTAAAGTTCAGTGAAATGCAACACCATAAATGCCTGAGTCACGTTTAAATAAATCAGCAAATCAATACTGGTTCTGAACACACCCATGGATCAGAGAGAGGTGGGCATAACTCTTGCCTCCCGCACAGCTGCACATTTCAAATTCATCCAGAAGAAAAAAGTGCTTGATCTCAAGTTGCTGTAAGCAGAGGCTGGCTCCCCACATTCTAGACAGGCCAGTCTGGCAGGCAAATGGCTCTTCCCAACATCTTCCATTTCTCAGTCAGACATCTGTGTTCCTCACCAAAAATAGTCATGATGTCTGAAGTGGGGTAAAGACCCTTGCTGTTTGATTTGAAAAAAAATTAATAGTTTATCTCATATTTATCACTTAAATATGAAAATTACAAATAAGTTCACTGAGAGAGGCCTACAAAAGACTATGGAATTTTTTGGGATATATGATCAAATATTTGCCTATTGTCTCAGTCACAAGTCTGTCATTGTTGAAGGGTCATGTACAGTACATGGAGAGTCAGTTCATGGACCCAGACTCCCTTGAACATGTTGTTCATGCAGGTATACAAATCCACTGCCCAGAGATAACTGCTGTCCTCCCCTGCCCTGATAACTAATTTCAGCATTTTACATATTATTCAGTTTGAACACATTTTTTAAAAATATGGATAAAAATGTTACCTGATTTTGGTTTTGGGTTTGTTTTTTTTTTTTATAATGATATACAATTAAAGGCAAACAAAAATGCAAACATTCATTACCTTTCACTGCCCTTCAAAATGCACAGACTTTCTTTGACTTCAGTTACAGAGATTTGGCAAGGTTTTCTTACTTCTGTATAAAAGCAACCTCTTTCTGTCTTTATCAGTGTATGAACAGATTCTTACTCATCTGTCTGGGTAAACCAGGCAAAAGAAGGCCTGAAAAAGCACTGAAGAATAGTCACCTGTAAGTTTCCTTGCTAGTAATCTGTTCTCATTTATCTGTGTTTTTTCCCTTCTGTAGTTCAATTTTCTTAGGCCCTTTCAGTAAGGGCTGATACATCTTCTTACTCTAAAGTTTTCTTTTAGAACATAATTTAGTTCAGTGGTTAAACAAAATCAAAAACAAAACCAAAAATCCCATAGGCAGATATGTTTTTTTTAAAGACTTATCTTTGATTATCAGATAATGTAAATCAATTTACACAGATCCACAATGTTACTAAATCTGTTCCAGTAACTTACTGGGAATGATTCTAATGTGCTTCCTGCAGACTTACGTTGATGCCACCACAAAAATGTACAAAAACACATACTGAGATTAAATGGAAAAAGTAATTATATGGAGTTATCAAGGTAAAATCATTCCTGAGATATTGGATAATGAAGAAAGTGATTAATTTCCAGAGAATATTCACATTTTCTGCGCAAGGTTTCCTTTGGAAATATTTTGTTCACACACTTTGTTTGGGTTTGGAAAAAACCATAAATTAAATAAATGTTGTCCTTTCTTCTCTTTTTTTGCTTTTTATCTTTTTAATTATTTCTTTCTCTTCTTCTGATGCTTTCTGCTCTGTACTATAGAACTGCAGGGATTCTCTTTGCTTTGTCTTTTATTTTCCCATACTTATTCTTCCTACTTACTACTACTAGTTCTTTAACTGTTGGAAAGTTGCAGAATACTATGAAGAATAAAAGAGTGTAAGGATAAAACATTTTTTTTCATCACTTGTATTTGTGGCATGCTGATAAAATGCATTTATGCATAAATCATTTTGTACAATTGTTTCTTTCTCCCTTTCAGTACATTAATATGTGTATAAAATACCTTTAAAAGCATTTTAAACAATCCTTATAGTAATTGATATTTCTCATCTCAGGCTGTGACAACGTGGGATTTTTATTATTATAGAAGTTGTATTCAGTTCTAGAGTCTGATTTATAAGCACCTATGAAATGCAGGTGTTGCATTAGTTACAACCAGGCAGATACAAGAAAATACAGCCTTGCTATATTGTGATGAAGTTCAGGTTCAAAGAGGCAAAAAGGTGATGTGATATCTTTCTTTATCATGAAATAATGGTGCAGACAGTCTTTCCTTTTGTGTCTAGTGGTAACTTAATTTCATGGTCTACTGTGTAACCAGACTCTACAGACTACTAGAAAGTATGTGAGAAATTAAATTATTGATGTCAGCATGTTCCTCCTACAGATGTTTACAGAGAAAGAATTACTTGAGAAAACAATTATTGTCTTCTAAAACCATGAGGGAAAATCCATTCCACAAGGCATAACTTTGGAAACACAAGAGCCTGCATAACCTAATTTTTTGTCGGGCTTGAAAGAAGTTCACTTGGAGGAGACCTGTGGAGGGTAAGAGCTAAAACTCGCTGGATTCCTTCTGCAGTATATTAGGCCTTACTGCAAAATACTGCTTCCAAAATTCCCTACCTCTCTCCAAACTTATTTGCCATATTTTAAAAACAAGTCTATGTACTACTGCCTTTTTTGCTGCCTGCTGCCAACAGGGGATGTAATAAACCCCAAAGCAAAATTTATAAATTTATCCTCTTCTCTACATCTTACTGTGTATACATAGAGACTTGCAAAACCTGCACCTCTACCTGCATACAAAAAGTCTTTAAATATTTAAATATTTCTGTATAATTTATGCAAAGTGCCCTGGCTCAAAAGGTAATTGAAAAAAAAATAAAGGAATTCTGCTGTAAGACTTTTATTCAGCTGAAACCTGAGGGGTTTTTAGGAATTTTTTTCTTTTTTTTCTTTTTTTTCTTTTTTTGCTAAGTAAGGATAAAGTTAGTTCAGAAAGACCTTGCTGAAGGAAGGTGGGAATGTTGTCATTAGCCACCATTTAGCAGGTTGGCTTTGGCTAAAATATATATTTTGGCTTTCTCCTTCAAAAGCCAGGAAAAGAGATTTTGTACTTCATATTGCAAATTTTTAGCAATGTTTGATACATAGTGGAATAAGGTCATCCTAGTTAACTAAGAAATTTATATCAGTAACTGTAATAAATATGTACTTTAAAAACTTGAATAAATATTTATTTGGTGGCAAGTATTTGTAGTGTTTGCTAAGAAGGTAGGGAGCCTAATGTCTCATTAACTTTGTGCGTAAGAAGTTAATTACAAAAATTATATAAGCTTTGAGCTTCTAACTGAAATGTGAGGTCTTGGTCATATAGATCTTTATCTTAAAAATGAGTCAAAAGGTAAACTTCTGTTTCATCTACTAGAAACACCTGACCTTTCAGTTTACTGGGGAAGATGGACTTCTGCTGGCCTGTCTGCTTTTCACACCAAAGTTTCTGAAATCCAGGGTTCATAGGTAATTTTTCTTAGATAGGACTAAGATGCGTTGGGAGTTCTATTTGAACAAATTTGTATTTAAATTAAAATGAGGGCCTTTAATATGCAGCGGCTCTAGGGATCCACCAACTATAATCTTTGAACTGCAAAATCAAAAATAAATTATCCAGCAATGGACCATGACAGAAAATCTGGACCAATATCAGATGAGCTGGATCCTACCCACTGATTTTTCCCGTTGGGAAAAGTGCCATCATCAGAGGAGTGAAAAGACCATTACAAAAACAGTCTGTTGGACGTAAAAGAGAATTTTTATTGTGGTTAATAAGAACAAGAAAAAAAATTAGCTAGTTACCTTGTTACCTATTTTGTTAACAAGAACAGGAAAAAAATTTTACCTATATGCATAAAGAAGAGTATTGGACCTTAAAGTGGGAGCAGTCCTGCACTGTTTTATAATGTTTAACATCTGATGAACTGAGATTCAAAACCAGCAGGATGGTTGACGAGACTTTATAGACATTAACTCTCATAATACCAAGGTATCAGTTGGTGCTATCAATAACAATGAATTCTAAGATTAATATACAGAACAATGAAAATGTGATGTCCCAACCAGTCTTTATAGAAATACTGTGTTGCATATGAAATGAAATTAAGATGTTCACATTTGGAAGCTGTTTAAATGCACCACACCAATTATATACATCTACATGCCATATGGTGAATATTTTTTTCTACTTTATTTCTTTTCTTTTTTTCTCCATCCTTAAGTGTGTATCTAACTCTGAACAAAGGTTAAGGAAGCATCAGGAACTACATGTATCACTTGGCATCTGTTCCCTGACCCTGCCATGGCTTTTGCAGAGTCTAATTTGGATGAAAGACACATGAAGAGAAGGCACATTTCACAGGTAAGCGATTTTTACTTTTTTCACTATCATAATTTCTTTCACCCAAAAAAAAAAAAACCCACAACAAAACAAACAAACAAAAAACCCACAAAAAACCCACAAAAAACCCCAACCCACTCAAACTATACTTTTCCCTTTTTCTGTTATTCAGAAGTAATGGTTCAAATTTCAACTAGTGATATTGAGCTAATGAAGTCTAAATATTGGTTTTGTTTTTTTTTTACTTTTTAGCTACCTGAATGTACAGTGAGTTTTTTCTACTTCAATGGAATAATTAAGTAGCATGCACTGTGTTCTTTGTGGATTTCCATGTGCCATCCTAAAAATGATATCTTCCTCACTTACTGTGTGAAAATAGTGTGGTATTTTCTGTAAGTGGATGATTTGCTACTACGCCTTTGTGGAGAGTTTCTCCATTGCTGCTAGGATCTCTAAACTGACTGGTTTTCCACTCCAGAAATGTTTTCACTCCAGAACACTTCCTCAATACTGTGTGATGAAGGCTTCCTTACCTCAAGGAAGCAATCTTCTGAATTGTCGGGATGCCTAGTAATAATAATTTTGATCATAAAAAATTGAATTATTACAACATTTATCATATTTTTAATTATACTAATGATTTAAAATATGGACATATTATTAACATGCAGTACAGCATACTACAAAATTCTCAATTGTAAAACACAGACTACAGTTTTCTGATGTAGTAAATCAATATACTGTTCTCCAGAAAAGTTGCACCTTTTTATTAAGAAAATCCATGTAAAAAGTGATGCCAAATATTATCAAATATAAGCTCCAGTAAAATACAAGTGGCAGAATCAGTCACTTCACCTATTTTAAAATTTGACCTGGTCAGATATAGCCTGGCAGAAAAATTTTCATCTAAAATAATACAAAAATTTCTGCAAGCATGCCTGCATTTTATGTCTCCATGTGTCTCTACACATGTGTACCAAACAAGTGCTCAAAGAAGGCCAACAAAGCTGGAGAAGGGAGAAGGGTCTAGAGCACAAGTCTTAGGAGTAGTGGGTGAAGGAGGTGGGGTTGTTTAGTCTGAGAAAAGGGGGCTCAGTGAGACCTAGAAACTTCATCTCATCATTATGAAATTAATCGTTCCATTAATTACATAGACGCACTCAGAGTTTTTTTGGTAGAAGTTTTATCTCTCCTTTAGTTTCTTTTGTTGAGGATGATTTACTTTACATCAATAAACTAAATATTCATTGGTCTAAATGAAGAAAGGCTGATTTCCTGCAAATCCAGCAGTTGCATCACATCTCAGAAACAGAGGAAACCAAGATTCAAGTCCTTGCTCTGGTTAATGCACATGTGCCAAACTTGTTTTTAACAAAAAGTGGGACTTGCAATCCTTAAATATCATAGTATATCTTAGTGCAGACACTGGAAAATCCACTGCTGGTTTGACACTGTATTGCTTTCAAATCCTCAGAGCAAGCCTTTGGGCAAAGGACGAAGGGTGCTGCTATAAACTTCCCCTTGCCACGTGTGCTGTGAGCTGCAGTAGTCCATGCTGCACTTACCAAATGCTGCCTTTCAGCTGAGCTGCTAACTTATCACCTGCCTCCAGCACCTTCTGCAATGAAACAGGGTTTGTTTTTTTTTCCAGTGGGAAGAAATGAATAATTAGACCAGTGCAGTGCATTTAGCAATGAACTAGAAAGAAGGTATATATTAAATTAAATAAGACATCCAACAAGGATTTACTTCTTTCCTTCAACTGAAAAAGAAAAAACCCAAAAAAAACCCCTACAAAACCACCAAAAAAACCCTGACCAAAATAGAAGGCATTCCAAAACTTTCTGATTTCACATTTTCAGATATTTGCATTTCCATTCAAATCATGACCACAAATTTAGAACCATGTGCTTAATATTTTGTTTTGATTTTGATTCTCTATAATTCAAAAGGGAAGTCTTGCATCTAAAAACATGGACTTGAAAAAGAAAACGGAGAATGTCGGAAAGTTAATACTTATAAACAATGTGAAAATTAAAAATTATTCACAGATATCCCAATTAAAATATAAAATTTTTATACAGGTTTTTCTTTTAAGATGAGGGACAGTAAATCATTCTTGGTTTTCAGAACTCAGGTAGGTTTCTATTTCTTTAGAATATTTTGTTTTTCTAATATTGAGGTGGAGCTTAAATCTGCCAGGCTGTGTTTCTCATGGCATAGACTGATGGCATAAAACTGATGAGTAATAGATGAGTGTAAACTTGCTTTTGTCTAAGTGAATACTCATGGAATACCTTCTGAGCATAGAAAGGTAACAAAGGTTGGGATGCAAAAGTATATGTGGGAAGGCAGATGTGTTGCAAAAACCTTATCCTGAAGAAACACATATTACAGGTTCAATAAGGCCCAAAATCAAGAAATTTTCAGCTTTTTTACTGAGAAAATTAAAATTTCTATAATTCAGAGTTTGATTAAATATGCAAGCTGAGAAAATAGTCTTGGGAAGACCCTTTGTTCTTTTTGCAATAGAAGTGGCATTTAAACGATAGAAGTGGCCTTTTCTCAAACACTACAGCTTCCAGGCTTCAATTTTCAGCCTGCTCAGGGACTCCTGATCATGCAAACTAAATTGAGCTATTGCATGAACGATTTAAAAGGTGCTTTTATCCAGGGCTGAATACTCTAGCTGAAATGCCCTAAATTAGACCATTTTACTGGCATTATCGTGTCTACCTCCAAAACCCTCCATGGCTATTTGCATTCCCAAGTTAAATAGGGACTATACTGGAAAGGATGTAGGGCAAAAGATGGAAACAAAAGAGATTTTGCACTATTAAAAAATATTATTTTTAAATTACCAGAAGATATATCTGAATTTCAATTCCATTGCTGAACTGAAAAATTAGTTTGTAGAGTTCTGACCAGAAATATCATATTGCCCTAGCAAAAGATTTTCATCCTACAAAGTCAGCCTCACTACTATAATTAAGCTTTTTGATAGGTGATCTGTCTCAAAACATCTTCTTAACTTTGCCTTTTGCTCACTTAAAAGCAGTGGCATGCTAAATCCAGAGTTTATGAAACTCCTGTGCCAGCCCGCCTGCATAACATCCATGTCATTCTCTGTAATAATTAATTAATAAATAATTAATTAACATATAAATTTGGCATATTTTGTGCTTCAGAATCAAAGCTTACATTAAGTCTCAAGAAATTAAATACTCATACATTTGATTTGCTGCATATTTTGGTACTGTATTTACCTTTCCAGCCTTCATGATATTTTGTTTTATTTTTTAGTTACAGACAATTCCTAAGCTCAAGCTAGACCCAGCAGAGGGAGGTTCTGCAGCCAGTGGTAGACAATTGGGAGAGATAAATTAACAGCTCCTGTCCATATAAAATCTATATTTCTGAAAAATGTTTTATGTTTTGACTACACGTGTTGGTATGAGGGAGAATCCAGAGATAAAAAAAACCATAACACAATAAATCACGTTTAGTTAGCTAATAAATGAAGCTTTAACTCGTACACCAATTCATTCTTGCTGCACAAATATAGTCCTAAGCAGGCATTTTTTTCTCTGGATAATAAAATAATTCTGTGAAGAATTTGATTGATACAGCTGTGGGAATGAAACATGCTACAAAGTAACACATGCTGAAATATGTAGTTTTCTTGCAGCAAAAAGTAAACACAGAAACATTTACATGTCCAGAGCACCAATTTGTGCCTAAATTCAAGAAAGAACTCTATCCAAAAGTAAAGCTTTGGATGTGCAAGTCATAGGAAATAGTAATCCTTTTCCCTGCTGCTTCCTAAAGAGTAGTTTGCTTCAACACATTTGCATTCTGCTTGGATCTCCCAAGCTAGCCCCGAGGAAGCCGGGGGATCATGCCTTCAGCAATTGCTGGCTCAAAGAAGAGTGGGCTGCTCTCCTACTTTGTTGCCATGGCACCTGGAAAATAATTGGCATGTTCTCACAAATGGTGGCTTTCAGCAGCTGTGGCATGCAAGGATTACAGCCTTAGCAGATATATCAGTTCCCCAGCTGACATTTTCAGGAGGGCTTCATGATGCATGAGCAGTATTGAAATGTGGGCTCAGAGCTAAGAGAGAAGCCTCATATTTTCATCTGGAGTGACAAAACTGCTTCTGACATGTAAGAGAGCAAGGAGCTGGCTTTCAGATTACTTATTTTTCCTGAATTAGGATGCCCAGTGGTCACCACTGACATCATCCATGAGCTTAGTTGCTCAGGTGAATAAAGACTCTATTAGTGGCCCTGGTTTTCAATGGAAAATTTTCCTTTCTGTTCAACAGCTGTTCTTGCAACAAAGTTTTGCATGAACTCAGTCTGCTTCAGCTTGATCATCTCTGTAGAAACTGTACCAAAAACTTCTCTACCAAGGAGGGAGAATTTTGAAACCATTATTATTTTGATCCAACCTGTTTATTATCCAAAATTCAGTCATTGGTGTATAATTTATATGGGCTCCTTTAAATCATACAATTTGTTTATCAAATTTTCACAGTGAAAAGTCATGAAAAAATAAGCTCCCTAGCTAAAGTCTGGATAAGAACATAATGCAAAAAAATCATTCAACTCTTATGTCTCCAGACTTTTATTTTAGGGTTTTTGGTGATTTTTTTTTTTTAATTTTAATTGCAAATTCTTTGGAATAAGGGTCATATTATATGTGTGCATGGTCTCATAGTAAATAAACCTGAATTTTAGGCTTGGCTAGATTTTCAGAAAGACCTATCTGCTCAAATCTCTCTGTTAGAGAGGTCTGCTTCCATATTAGAGGAGCAATCAAGTCTGCAATAACTATATAGTCTGAAGCACACTGATGATGACAATTTAAAATATAATTACATATCTTCCCACATTTCTACCCCACTTCTCATGTTCTAATCAGACACAGCAGAATGGAAGGAAGGTGGGACAGAATTATTAAATTCTCATTTGCCTCTATTGTGCCATTTTAATGACAGGTTCACCTTTCACGTTCCTCTGTGAAACAGAGCAAGACAACAGAAGATCAAGTGAAATAAAGTAGTAGTGAAAGTGCAAAATAAGTCAGAATAAAGTAGACCATGGGCAACCTCTAGAATAGATTAAATGGGGAGAGGGGGAACAGAAGGGGACAGCTGGAAGTGGACTGAAAAGTTAAGTGGATAAATCTTGATGAAACCTGAGGAATTGCAGCAAATTTAAAGGTGCAGCAACTGAGATGGAAAAAGTAAACATTAAAAAGAAGAAGACTGTTTTCTCAGAGTACAGAATCAGAAAATAAATGGTGTCTAAGAAAGTGTAGGAGAATTATTCATCAAACAAAGGCACAAGGGGAGAGGAAACAGGAGTAAGAAATGATAATAGCAAAAAGATTGGAAATCAAGAATGTCATTGAAGAATTGTAAAGAAATTAAAAATATGCCAAAGAGATGGAGGTAGGAAAGCGTATAGTGTCAAGAAGTGAATGAGAGCATAAGTAACAAAGAACACATTTCATAAGTAGAAACAAAATACAGAATAAATAAAATATATAAGCACACATATAAAGAATAACCACAATAGACAATAGTCTTGTGCCATGTGTGTATGACTTAACAAAGACTGTGTGTCTTTATTGTATGAACAGGTAGGGGTTTTTTTCCCCATTGCTGGTGTGGAA
Source organism: Taeniopygia guttata (assembly GCF_048771995.1). Classification (NCBI taxonomy): domain Eukaryota; kingdom Metazoa; phylum Chordata; class Aves; order Passeriformes; family Estrildidae; genus Taeniopygia; species Taeniopygia guttata. The sequence goes on along the minus strand of NC_133027.1, from coordinate 69,181,621 downwards.
TTTGTTGATTGAAAGTATTAATATATTATACTAGTGAAAATATATTTCACAGTGAAAATATGTGAAATCTGCACTTTTCACAGTGAAATGCTGGGCATCCAGAATATAAATGGATTTGCTATCTACAGAGCCTGAGGACATAACTTGTTTTCTGCACTTCTTTATGCTCCCTTACCCGTGGCTTTATCCTATCATGCTGATGCATGCTGAGTGGTATCATGACCTGTAAGTGATTTGAGTGAAACCAATAGGAGCTCTTGCTGAGTAAGGACAGGATTGTTGCTTTTCCTAGGTTCGACAGCAGAATTTCCATTACATCCTGAATAATGATTAGGCAGTAAGATAATAGTTGTGAGAAAGAAGGATACTGTACATAATGAGTACATGCACTGGTATGGGTGCACAGCACACCTTATGTTTTATATAAATATAAGCTATCAATAGCTCTTGGCAATGCTTCCCCTTTCCACCACAAAGTGCAGGTGAAAACCAAGGCAGAGCAATAGGACATTGAATGAATGCCTTACTTTTCAAAACTATTGCAGTGATAAACCCTAGCCGGGTATCATGTCCAAAAGGTACAATGTGTTCTTCAACACACCCTATTTTTAATCTAATGTTTAAAAAAATTATATTCACTTTGAAATGTATAAAAGACTTCTATGAAAATCATATACTAGATAGAGAGAAGATTATGGATGGAAAGTAAATACAAGTCCCTTTTTCTTAATACAGTCTAAATAAATAGAATAGGTCCTAAGGAAGAGTACCTGGAATGCATTTAATTACACTTAGATAACAAGCCTCCACTGGCATCCTGAAATTATTTTTTCACTAAATCAGCAGAACATTTAAAGATCTTTGTAATGTAAACAATAGTCTATTGACAACTTTTTTAAAATATGACACTTCTGGCCTTACCATGTCTTCTGTCTTATATGAATAAAAAGGAAATATTATCTGACTTAATGCCACTTAAAAAAATCCGGACATTTTTGCAGAACTGGTTTCACTGCCCTGAAATGAGTGAGAATATTAGAATATTCTTTTGATTCATCTGTAACTTTCTTTCCACTTCATGTAGTAAGTCAAATATTGATAGAGGATGGTTTCTCTTTTTGGCTGAACCTCTCCTTTTATGATACTTGTCAGTCTCTTAATATTTCAGAGGTTCATTTCTGAGCACACAGACCCCACTAAAGGTTTTAAGTTTTCATAATGAATGATCAAATTACATTTGTACCTAACAGATATGTTTACTAAACTTAATTTTCAGAATACACCTCTAGGGGAAAAAAAACCCTGAAGGTCACTCAAAAAACAAAGCAAGTAGATCCATAATGGTGAAACCAGAGAGTTCAAATAGCATGATTAATCAAAGAAGACTGCAAAGACTAGATAAAGATGTGTCTAGGCTTATAACAGCTGGAAGTTTTCTGAAAATTCAAATTAGCTGTCTTTTAATATCCATACTATAAAATACTGAAACTTATGGGTTTTGTTAGCATGACTAGAAAATTGCACATAAGGGAACATTTGGAATAATGAATCAAGGGGAGCAAAATGAGAAATAGTAGCAAGAAATAAATGCAAGTTTTGTACTACCCACCCTGTCACAAACTGCCTCCTTCTTAACTTCATTCTATTGGAAATCCATCTGAGCTCATGTTTTTTAACTGACAAAAAAAATCACACAAGGAACTTCTTTCCAGATAGATCTTTGCTAAATGGATCTTCTATGCCTAGATATAACTTTTTTTACAGTTTTGCTTGCAATGAGCCAGCACACAATGGAGATGTATTCATGAGAGAAAGTAGCTTCATATACCTTCATATATGGCTACAGTCATGCAGAAAATAGCAATCAGTCATAATAAAAATAAATTTTAAAAAATAATGCCAGAAATTAATGTAGTGCTATGAATTCTGTCACACTGTCTGAGTTTGTGATTCAGCAAGATTTCACAAAATAAATAAGCTGTGGACTAGTATAATAAACTTGTGTGCTTACAGACAGATTAATTTACCAGATCCATCATGTAGGCACCTCATGAGTCACCTCATGTACTCCAGTCCTTCTACCCCAAAACCACAACCTCTTGGGCATACAGGGAGTGGGCTAGTTGCCTACACGTGCTCATATACCCTCGTCTTCTCTAGTGCCAGAAAAGCAAAATCTTCCAGCGTGACTTCCCTGAATTCTGAAAAAACATTTTTATTATTTTTTTAAGAAGGTCTGTAAATGGAGGTGAGGTTTCTTTTTAGTTCAGCAGAAATGTGCTGCTGTTGCACCGCCTTCAAGAGAGGGCAACTGCTGTGGTGGTGTCCTAGCTAATTGGGGCAGCAGATCCCAGGGTATTCCCACCATGATTACTGGGCTTTAACTCATACTCTATCTTAAATATATGTCTGGGAAAAAAACATTGAGCCCCCCTTAAATTCTGCAGCAGTGATTTGATAATTCATTCTCAGGAGTAAACTTGCTTGAGGTAAAGTACTAGGTGTGGTATCTCAATGCAGAATAATAGATGCATGAACTCCCTCCATTATATTCTGCATTAAATAAAAACAAATCCTTCTTGGTTTGTTCAGAAAACTGTTCTTCCATTTATCCTCTGCCAGTTTGCATCTGTATCTAAAAATTCTTCCAGTTTCATCAACTGAGAAAGCATATAGCTCTCATATGCCTCATCCTACAACAGAGCCTACGTTTAATTTTTTTATCTGTAAGAGAAATGCAAACAAGCATCCTGAGGACTTTTAGACACTCTCTTTTCAAATTTGGTATCTGATGATGTATTTTCTATAAGACTATCTCATTTCTGCAGCTCTAGAGTATCTCACATGTGGTTATGAAATTGAATATATTCTGTAGACTGTTCTTTTGTTATAAATAAAATATCCATGGGGGGGATTACAGAACAAAAGAAATCCTGGCATTCATCAGCATCTCTTCCACAAGATCCTCAAATATGCTAAAGTATCTAAATCCTGTTATAAATACATTATATCTAATGCAAAGACTAGAAAAACAACACAGCAAATATGAAGGCAACAAAATCAGAGTATATTTAATACACTCTGTCACTGAGGTTGATACATTTGCACTTTGTTGGCTTAGTGCCCACAGTGGCATGCCACAAATGACAGAGAATGTTGAGGAGTATTTTTAAAAGGTTGATGTTCCAAATGCATCTTCAGTTCTTTGCAGCTCATTCCAAAACTTAGACATGCAAGGCTGTTACTAGAAAACTTGCTGTCTTTTGTGAGCAGGGCCATTCCTAATACTAACTCCATATAGCTATCAAAATATTTTCTGCTAGACATGTTTTATCTAATGAGAAGAATCACTTTGGAGAGAATTAGAAGCTAAATTTATGAATCAGAACCATAAATCTTTGTAAGGTATTTTATAAATCACACAAAAAATGTGCAAATTTCAGTGTATATTTTTAGAAATTAAAAAATCATGGTGTAGAAGTAATTATCCTTTGCAGTACCAGCATCCTGTCTCCTTTAAAACAACAATGCTTAATAGCTCCTAATTCATTGCGCAGCAATGGAATTCAATATATAGTGAGACAACATATGATTTTCCTGATCCCTTGGAGACTATTATTTATACCTCTTTTCCAAGCTCTAAAATCTCTGTAAATACACATCTCTGCATTTTGTCGTGCATGTTGGATCAATGTGCAGGATGGTCTGACTAAGAAAAATCCATTTGCCCTGGAAAAAATTCAGAAAACATAATTTATCCTTTATCCACACTCTACACTACAGTCACTTGGTGTTCCAACAGGGCACTAGAGTTATTCTCTCTTACAGAAAAAAGTAAGGTTATTGCCATGCAGTAAGATTACAAGCCAGGGAGAGGAAGTTATTTTTAGCAGGCTCTGCAATCCATAGGTTCTCCCATATTTCTTTTACTATTCCATCTGTTATTTCTATGTGCCATTGTATTATTCACTTCCCTAAATCTTTGTTCTAGATGTCCTAGAACAAACCATCACCCTAGGAGCCCAGCTCCATTGAATTCAGGAGAAATACTTATATTGCTTAGTTTAAGATTGCCCAGATCTATTGCTACCTGGTTAGTAGCATCAAAGAATTTTGCTGCAAAACAAAGGACACTTCTAAGTATCTAGTTTTTGGACCAAAGTGTTTTCAATACTGGTATGAATTTACATCACTCGTTGATTTTCATACATATGTTATAGCCCTTCTTTGTTAAGTACTGTAAAAATATGTACCTAATTTCTCTGTTTCTCTTCTCTCCTTGTGTAATGCTTTCAATCACTCTATTACATAATTTCACTTTAATTATAAAAGCTTAAAAAAAAACCCCATTCACAGCAATAATAATACCAACAATAAAAATCCAACCCTGAGGATCTTTTCCTTCAATGTTTCAAAATTTATGAGCAACAGTAATCTAATCAGGGATATTAGGAACTGGCAAATCAGGATCCCTCATTGTTTTTAATTGCAACCTTGTATCAAGTTGTCTATCTCAATAAAAATCCTCCTGAACTCTTGGAATCATTTCATGTGTCTTTAACAGGAGGTTTGGATATATCTGCATATTTTGTAACCAGTGCTGGCCTTTGCTATTTCAGTCCCCTTAAGAATGGGAATGCATCCACTCTCTCCTCTGTATCGCTATAATTTACTGTGTTCACCAATCAAAAACCTCTACATGAAATTGTGGAAGGGGAGCCACACGTATGTAGCTATATGTATGTATTTGAAGCTGTATGTATGTATGTTATGTATGTATATGTATGTATTTTCCAGAATTATGTAGCTGGAAAACCCAATAACATAAATTTGAGTGTATTTCAGGAACAGAACAAGCAAATAAAAAATTCACCCTCCAAGTGAAGAGTTTTGTTGTTTTGGTGTGGAGTCCTCACATCATCCTAAACACACACATTTTTCATGAGACTCTTCAAGTCACACCACACTCACCCCTGGGGGAAAAGCACTTTATGGAAAGACAAGAAATTTCCTTTTAGTTGCTTTGCTTCTTCATTATGCTAATAGCAGAAGGCAGCTAAAAGAAAACATTTATAAGGCAGCTCAGCTGTAATTCAGAGTGTACACTCCTCCCCAGTCCCAGACATGTCACCTTTGTGTTTCCAGAGGTTCCCATGAAGCACAAACATGAGCAGCACAAACTTCTTCCCTCCAGCAGACTGCCTGGGTCACCAAAGGGCAATTTGCATTTAAGAACAGTTTTTCATTGATCAGATTTATCAAATGAAGCTCCACATGAGTTAAAGTAGCAACAGCCATGTAAGGCGCTGAGTGTGTGAGCTAAGGCACACATGAGCCCTTAGACATGCTCGTGAACTTTGTATTGCTATTGCTACTCTTGGGGTGAAAGGAGGAGGCTAATTGCTGGAAAAGGATTACAGCTACAATTTGGTTAGATATTACTTTTCTTGATCTTCAGAGAAACAGAGAGACCCGAACTGATGATACATTAACATAATCTAGCTTTGTCTTATGGACTATGGTCCTGTGTAAACATATCCCAGAGCAGGATTCTGTAAAGTGAAAAGAGTATTGGAATGACTGCCACTAGGGAAAAGGAAACTGAAATCCTGATAGATTATAAGCAGATATATATTAGAGCACCAAATGATATAGAAAACCTGTGTGTGTATATATATACACACTGGTTTTCACTGGAATAGAGTTGATTTTCTTCATAGCAGCTCATGTGATGCTGTTCCAGATTTGTGACCAAATCAGTGTTGATAATACACCAGGGTTTTAATTGCTGCTTAGCAGGTTATACATGGATAAGTAGTTTTTGGATGGAGGCTTGAAAATAAGAATCAAAATGCTGGAAATTTGACTTTTCATCTATTACGTTATTTAAGAACCTTAGTTTGTTTTAAAGTCATTTTGTATGCTAAAAGTAGCTATTTATCAATGTTAAATAATCTCATTGTGATATCATACCAAAAAATCAACATAACTGAACATTTTGGATTTTTCAATGTCTTTTTTTTCCCTTTTTATATGCATGTAAGTTGCTGTATCATAAGTTAATTAAGTGATTTATCTTTTCCTGGATAAAATATTGATGAAAGAGTCAGCAGCTATGAGTGATAAAGGTCATGGAAACAGTGTGAATTTTGTAAGCAATAGCAAATTTTGTAAGACCATTAGCAAGTTGAGAAACAAAGAAATAGCTGTACTTCCATTTAACTGGCATTTAGCTCTCTCTAGATTAAAAAGTATGCCTTGGAGCCCAAATGTATTACTTACATATATTTCATGAATTTTTTGCTGCTGATTTTAAGAACAAAATAACGATTGTTGTCACCTCCCACTGTGTGTGTGCATGCACTCGGAATCATACATGTGTCCCAGGTGGAAAACAGAGGAATAACAAAAATATTTTTTTTTAATAATAAAGTTTTCCTTTTCTTTCAATCTTCATTCTAGTGCAAGGTTGATGATAATAATGCCTGACTAAGACATCTGCTTTTTTTATCCATTTGAAAACATGCTTTTTCTTTCTTTTAAGTTGAAGCTAAATGATACAAATTTTCAAAATTGATTTTTTTTGGTTTTTTGTGACTGAAAAATCAAAGAGACTGGTGGAGGAGAACAGAAAGAAAGGATGCAGAGTGGGAAAAAAGGAGTGAGTTTTCCAATAAAGTAACATTCTCATCAGAGATTGTTCTGTGATTCATTTGTTTAGAGACACAACAATAAAGTAGGACAGTGGGATGCTGAGATGCTAATCAGGAATAGAGACTGTTCTTTCCCATATGCTGCAGTGTCACTGCAGTTCTCTTCTTATCTCTGAAACTCAGTCCTCAAGACATACATTCAGTTGGGTGATATAAAAATAAGTCTTAAATTACAGCCTTTACCATGTTAATTTTTTCTTCCTAAGTTTTATATCTTGGTGCTCTTCTTCTTTCCATGCATCTGTCATTGCCTTTGTTCTTGCTGCAACAGGGGGACCAGAATTATTCCCAAAAAAGGAAGAAGTCAAATAGTCTAAGTTGTCTTAGTCTTCTTTTTATTTAAGCCTTTATTCTCAGACATAATAATGTCTCCTCAATTACTGCTGTGCTTTGGTGGGATCTGACTCAGGATCAGTCTTTTATCTGCTGTCTCGGTACTCAATATCACATAGGCTTTATGTGATCACATACAAATTTGTCTAACCTTTGTAGTGGTTTTGATACTAGCATCTCTTCTAATGTATCTTTATTCATTAACTTTTCAATATTTTGCTCCAAAAGCTGCACTGAGTGTTGCTCATTTTGCCTTCCACCTTATTATTTTATGTCACAGTTCATTTTTTCATCATGTGTTTTTCTCACACAGGTTATAGAAACTTAAACACACATGTTACTCCTACAATGGTTGTAGCCAAAGTGGCTGGAGTGGTGACTGACATAAAATAACACACAGTAGAGGATCAAAGGAAAATAAGCATGCAGCATGAATTGAACAGAATCTATTTGTATTTCCACACAAACAATTCCTAATACCAACTGCCTGTCTGGCAGACTTATGCGCCTGTATATGGAAAATCAAACTAAGTAGGTGTAAGAAATCACACAACGGATTTTAAAGTTTATCTCCTAAAGATCTTTGTCATAGCTTAGCAATAATATCTTTTCCCTATTTTATTGGCAACCATGTAGAGGATATACTTTCTGTTCACATGCAAAAAAATGAAATCAAAGCAATCAGTAGAAGGTCCAAACCAAAAGTTTTCCATAAAATTCAGTGTCCACTACTTAGCTAGAAAATCAATGCTTGTCACATATAGGAAGACAAAAGTTGAAGCTTAAGGTCCAAATTATCTGGAGATAGAAGTTCAAAACTGTCATTCACTGATTTTTCATTCCAGCTCTTTCCTTGAGTAGCAGTCTGATTTCCTTTGTGAGCATAACTCAAAGCCAGTCATACATGGGCTGAGAAGGGCAGTAACTGCAGGTGGATGCTGTGCTGGCTACTGTCCCCCAGAGCCCGGGGACCTGACCTGATGATGGTTGTGAAAAAAGCTTGGAAGAAGACTGGGATGCTGGTGTGCTTCAAGTTCCAAAATATTCTGCTAAATCCTATAGATTTTTTCTAGGAAAGACAATTATGGATTCAAGGGAAAACAGAAAACTAGCCATGGCTCTCTGATCATAGCAGTTTGGTGCAGGTCTTGTTAAATGTTGACAGATCAGGTTTATGGTTTGGGATGACAGTCTAAGTGTTTATGTGGACATTCTCAATACCTCAAATGTCAGGTATCTCCCCAAGATCCATGTTTCTGGGCAGCAGCTGCACCCTGTCATTCTATGCAATGAAGTTATGAAGACACTGTTTTCATCTAAATGCTGTATGATTGTGTTGTGGTTTAACACCAGCCTCAATTAAGACAAATAAAATAGATGGGGATCTGGATTAGATGAGTGACCAGATTGCAGGACACTAGGCCAAAGGGCATCAGGCTCTATCTCCATCCCCACCTGCTTGAGAATTACCTGGGAGTAATACCATATGGCATGGAATATTATTAGGTCACTTGGTCACAGCAACTGTCCTGGCTTTGTCCCCTCCAAACAGACTCTTAATGCCATGGGACATAGGCCTGACAGAGAAAATAATAACCAACATTTAGAGAACTGGAAATAAAACCCAGGTATTTATTAGAAACAATCAGGACTGCAGCTGGATAGATCTGGATGTACTCAGATCTGGAAAGGACAAAGCTTTTTTTTTTTTTTTTTTTTTTCCCACACAATCATTCAATCATTGAAGATATATTTATTGTACTTTTCTGTGGCTGAACTTTCCTGCAAACTTAAACCGATATCATGTACATTTCAATAGTCATTGCATTCATTAAGGACCAGCTGTCAAGCAAACTAGCAGCTCTGGGTATGTAATTGAGACAGACTCTCAGCAGTTGTGCCAGTTATGATGAAGAGCCTTTACCAGGACTGAAATGAGGGGATTGTTTTTGTTACATTTGTCAACTTGTGCCTTCCTGAAATACTTCTACAGACTCTCATAATCCCTTGGTTAAACCCTGACTTTAATTCAAAATACATAAATCAATGAAGAGATACTTTTTTATTGTTTTGGAAGATAAATTGTCTCATTGCTTTCTTAACTGCTTCATAGAAAAATATTTCTTATTTATTATCCTTTGCATTTCATTCTGAGAAACAAGGTGTGTGAAAGTGACTTGCCTCAGAAATCCTTATAGTTCAGAGGAGTAACTAAAAGAATTCTCTCTTGTTCCTGCCCCTCCAGCACTCTCAGTGAAAGCAGTGGAAAATGTGACTTTACTTGGAAAGAAAGAGAGATCAATATTTCAAATTATTTATTTGTATAATTAACTATCTTGAAATAAATCAAGCTGTAGTTCCAAAAAGCTTCATATTTCTTACAGACAGCTGATCAGATACTTGCAGTGAAAGCCATTAGCAAATCCCATGTGCAGTATTCACCATTTGTGCCCTGCATTTACAGTTCTTTCCTGAGCAAGTTGTGGAAGGGTAAATAATTTGCCTTGCAGAGCAATCTGAGACTGTTTTTCATTAAATGCAGAGCTACATGAGCTGCTTACAGAAGGGAAACAAATTGCAACTGGAGTTAAATCTCCAGGGAGAAAGTAATTGCTCCAGCATGAGAGACATTTTGAAAAATTTCCTAAAACATGAGTGTAAAAACCTCAGTGCACCAGACACACCAGATTTCAGTTGCCCTATGGATTGTTCATTGTGCTCACCACAGCCTGGATTTTGGAGAGTTATGTACAAGTGTGGCACAATGGTTGGACCATAAAGTCCCACTGAAGGTTCTGCTGCCACCCGTCCAAGCTCTCAGCTGAGGCACAGCTTAAAAATTCCCTGTGCCAGAATTAGAGCAATACACAGCATTCTTAAAGCCTAAGTGCAGGTGAGGCGTCCAAGGTCACCAGTAGGAAATAATGGGAAGAAAGGCTACATCTAAACCCTCTTGAAGAGAGATTTAAAGGACAGGGACCCATTTGGACCAATTAGAGAGGAGAGTATTCAATATGTAAGAAACACCCTGGAAGAAAGCACAAAGAGGTTTGCAAAGTCAAGAGGAAGAGATGAAGGACAGTGTCACTGGCAAAGCAACACTGATTTCCTTTTCTGTATAAAAATACAGAAGTTGATTTCCATGTGGAACAATCCATTAAATATTCATGAAGAAAACATCTTATATGCCCAAGTCATATAAGAAAACCTCAAAATATAAGGTATACTTTCAGCTCTGTGTGCCTGCTGTCTTTGAGGCACAGAAGAAGCACATGGACTGTGAGCTCAGTTACCTTCCTCAGGGCCTGTGCAGCTTCACCTGGGACTTGGTCCCAGCTGTCTGTGCTCAGAAAGGACATCAAGCAGACATGGCATTGAAACACCACCTGATGAGGCAAAATTACTAGGTACAGAAAATAAAGCAGTATCTTCATGTATAACAACCTAAGCATCCAACCCTAGATACAAATTACCAAGTTCTCCCTGGAGAAATTAAGTGAGGTCAACCTAATTGCTTAGTGTTTGGTCCAGGGTCACGTTTCAAGTTACGCTAACCTGCCTTGGTTCAGTTCATCTGATCAAAAAAATAATGTGAAAAAAATTTTTAAGAGATTATAAGCAATTCTGTAATGGATAAACCAAGAGTCAGGATGCATTCTGGTAATGCTGAAAGACATAGACATAATTATAGATATATAAAATATTATATTTATGGAATACGTTCATTTGCTGAAAATTGTTACCAGAGATCGTTGTGTACAGATTGAAGACTGACATTTTAATTGCTTGTGACTTTTCTATACACCAACTCTTCATGTTTTTAGCTCTATGTCTGCAACTCAAATGGAGAGGGAAAGTTCACAGTGTGGTAAAAGTAGAAGGCAAAGTGTCTCTATTCCTGGAATTCATTCACAGGAATGCCTCCTCTATAAATAAATTCCCTGGAAAGAAAAGAGAAGGGGGAGAGGAGGTAAGCAACAATTGTTTCATTTATCAATTAAAAATTAATAGTGACATATATGCAGCATATAATCATAAATATCTCAAGATTTATTATGTTTCTCACATCAAAATAAGTTGTGAAGCATATTTGCTATGATCATGGGCTTTTCTGGGATCTTTTCCTTTACTTGGATTAACACTCTCCTATAACAATGGAAGCAGCTATAAAAATGAGTACAAGAAAGAATGAGAACATGTGAAAGAACAGGAATCTAAAGAGAAAGGAAATAGAGGAGCTGAAACTAGAAATGCAGCTGATTTTATAATAAAGTGATTTTGGAAAAAAAAATCTGAAAAATTTAAAAGAAATTAAGAGGAAGAAAGTTGACATGAAAGTCTTGTTGAGCTGCTGATACCAAGCTCTAAATTGGAACTAATTTTTAGATTCATTTGCAGTGTTTTTTATTTATTTTTTAGCTTAATCAGATTTAGTTGCTTTAGTTGCTTAGTTGCTTTCCTGCTCAGCAGGAAAGCAATAGAACAATTGCCCCCTTTATATTATTTGCTCCCCTCTACATTTACTTTATAGCATATCTTTCTAGGACATCTCCTCTTACTCATTCTCTAAATGAGACAATATTTCAATTTCCTTCCATAGAGTAGCCTTTTTGATAACACTGATTTTCTGTTTGTGAACCTTTTATTGCTGTCACATCTTTTTCTGAGATAGAAAGATAAGAAGTGAGCCAAATATTGTGAAGAAGAATCTATAATTGATCTTCCTAATGATAGTATCAGTTTCTTTATTTTTTGCATCTTTTTCTTGCAAGCGATGTTTGGACTTGAACAATTATAGGAGCAGAAGACATGAGCACCTTAAATTTCCTTTCACTTGTACAACAGACTGATTTTTTCAATCATTCAACTAACTGTCAGCTTCATACCCTTCCTTCAAGCATTCTGACCTCTGTGAAGGTGTTCAGAGCTTTCTCTAATTATTTACAGCTCAATGTTTGCTCCTCAAATATCCATGCTGAAGTAGACCACCCTGCATCACAAGATGCATGAAAATCTCCTTTCTCCTCTCAGCTCCCATACAGTGAGTTGCATTTCATAACTTTCCAAAAATGTTTTTTTTTAAAACCCAAAAGCTCAGAACAAAACCAAGGATGTGGGATTTCAGGTTCACCGTCCATTGTAACTGTCTGAGGAGATGCAAATACATCAGCTCAAGTTCATTTTACTAACTTTGTTCACCAGCTGTGAGAAGGAGAGAGTATTTGCCATCAAATGTTCTGAAAGACTCAAAATATTATTTATACATGATAATAAAAGACAATTTTTGAAAACAGTACTCCAGAATTAGTCTCCTCCTTCCCTTATCTAGAAGCCCTTACCCAGAGACTCATGGTAGCTATGCCAAGGGAAAACATATGTGCCTGTCTTGTGCATATCTTCCTTCCTGGCGCCTGACCAAGCCCTCTCTCTAGATGCTCATGTAATGAGGTGCTGCTCTTCTCTTTCCCCCTCTTACTTCCCTTCCCATTTCTGCAGTCTTTCATCCTCAGTAGCCCTTGGCTCCTCCTCCTCGTCCCCAACTCTCGCCTCCCACTACACGGGGATAGAAGTGTCTGAGGAAGGGGCCCACACCTCCAACCTGTCCCCTCCATCACTCCTGCTGACCTTGGTCCCAACAGGGCCCTGATCTTGGCATGAGCCCTCCTGCTGGTGTCACCCCAAGAAGAGCTTGGTGAACCTTTTTATTTGTACAACCACTTTAGCCTTTTGTTCCCCCCAGACTTTCTCATTCAGAAAGTGCACACAGATAACACAATTAGCACTGCTTTCCTGTAGCCTTTTGCAATTCACTGCATTCACTGCCTTTTCAATTGTTTCACAGTATAACACTTGCTGTTTTTTCTCCAAGTAGGATTTCTAAAATTCCCGTAGAAGAAATCAGGGAAAATTTATGTTGCTTGTTGCTTACAAGTCTATAATTTTCCGTTTATATTCAAGGGCTATTCTGTTGTCATTTTCCTTACAGAGTGGAATTTTATAAATGTACAAATATATTAGATATGTTTGTTGTAAAGTGTTGCCTACATTTACATGCTGGTGCACTCTCAGTTAAATGACTCATACAGATCAATGACTCAAAGGCATTTTACATGCAGATATATTCTGTGTTTATCCTGCAGACCACCCACTGCCAGAAAATACAATTATAATTTCGTAATTGGAAGAAAGCTAGAGAGATGCAGGGTGTGTCTGCCTTGCTTGATGTGTATATATGTGTATGCTGCATAAAATGCATTTGTGCATACTTACTGAGGGTGAAAAAAAGAGGAAATTAAGTGAATTAAAATGTCCTGGGTAATATGATTGCAACACATCCAAAAAGGAACATATTTTCACCAAGTGCACTGAGAATGCACTTGGTGCATTATGGAGGTCTCCATTAAGTGCAAGGCTAATGCTACTCTAAGACACCTGTGTTGGCTTGCCTGGCTTTGGTAGAAAATTTAAAGCCCAGCACACAAGGGATGGGATGGGGGAAGGGCAGTGCTAAGGTTCTGCCTCACCCACAAGCACACTTTTCTGTCACATCATATCTTTTACACAGTTAAGATTAATTAAGGAAATAATTGCAGAGGATTAAATAATATAATTAAATTCTGCGGAATGTGTTTTTCCAGGCTTTTAAAAGTAAGGCAGTACGAGAGCAGCAGAATAATATAATTAGAAATAATAATTTTGAAAGAAGACACCTTGCTGTGATGCGATTTGTAGAAACAGTGAAAATGACTAAGTGTTTGCAGTGTTACTAGGCGTTTACTTCCATACAGAGATGGCTGTGAATTTTTCATCAAAACATCTTTTGAAATAATCATGCTGATTTTGTCAAAATCAAAGTTCAATTTTCTTGAAAAAAAATAAATGTAACATAAATTTTCTGTCAATTTCAAAAGGGCATAATAACTTTTTCGTAAAATACTCTTCTCTCTTCTGGTACCTCATTTTCTCCTAAATATAAAAGTAATTTGTGTTTACATGGCCATTAAAACTGAACACTGAAATAAACAAGTGAAGAAAAAGGATGTGCTTGCTCTGAAAAAATAAGAGAAATGTTTCCATGAGATAACAGCTCTCCTTAGCCACATTAATGAAATTGAAGCAGAACATCCTAACTGCATTAACAAGAACTAGCATTATGGTAGTGACTGCAGTTTCTGACAGTAAAGAGAGTGAAATAAGAGGCATGATTTAGAAGTTTGAAACAATTTTGAATTTTTCTCAATAAATTTGAATTTTTTCCAAACAACTCAAAATCTAAATGTTGAGTTTCTTTTTAAAGAATTTTTCTGTAATATCAGAACTGGAAATATATTTGAAAGAGAGTGGAAATGAAAACAGTAACTCTTAATTTCACTATTTATTTTACATACATATTTGCAGACAGACATTGCATCATGAACACAAATGTATTGCATAAAGTAGATTACTATCATTCTCCTGCCAGTAGAAGAGACTTTTTCAGGCTTTATAGCAAAGCTATCCCAGGGAAGAGGAATGTATCTCATGGAGCTGGGAAGCAGAAAACAGTTTTGACAGCCAAGACCTACAGTGCTTGGGTAGAGCAGAGTGGGAGCCCCATGGCTCTTCCCTTTCATGGAGAAATCCTGGGTGCAGCTGTGACCTCCCAGGCAGCACACAAAGTACCAGGGGATTGAGACAAGCACAATGCTGCAGCTTTATATGTGAGATTGGGACCGGAAATGTAAAATTACAGGTGTGTACATGCAAGTGTGGTGCATGTCTCTGTGTTTCTCTTTTATAGATAATCATTTTTCAGTGACTTTTTAAAAATAGTAAGCTAGAAAATTTTCAGTCAGCTGATAGGTACTCATGACAAATTTCAGTGTAGCTGATTACATGTGTATTTCAGGGCATATATTAAGCGTGTTAGGTATAAGCAGCAACATTTTTTAATGCATGTATTCTTAAGTTATCTCACCAGATAAATCTGCTGTCAAGGGCTGGTCTCTCTCATAGTCCCATGTGGTTTCTAGAGGCAGAAATTTAGCAAGCAAAAGTTGAGTTGATTCTCTTATAAGCATTGCTAGATTTTCAGTTCATGTCATTTGGATAATTATTTTCCCATTTTTCCAGCTAATCACTTTTGAAGTTAGAGGTCTGCACTGGACTCATGTGATAGTGTTTCTGAGAGTGGACACCATGATCTGCACATACCCATAGCAGTGGAGAAACACACTTAGCGTCTGGGACTGGAGATTTTGTTTTCCTCTCATGCACCTTTCCATCCAGTTGTCTATTTAAATAAGTTGCTGAGGCTAAGAAAACAACCAACCCCAAGCATTTCTTTTCCTACCAAAAAATCCCCTAATAAAAACAGCTGATGGAGTGCACACAACGGATTTTATATTATGAGATTTTGTTGTCACTTTTCATTTATTTTCAGCTATTTGAAAATGCAATGCAGATACTATGACCATGGGTTTAGAACAAAATATCTGCTTTATTTAAAAAGCATGAAAAAGTGATATATGCTCTTATATTAATGAAAACTACCATCTTATTTTCATGAAAGTTAGACTAACTATTCAAGACTGAGATTTTGGACATATAAGGTTAGAAGAAATCTTCCAAACTACTTAAAATAACTTATATATTCATATAAAAATGCACACTTTCTGCAAACAGCCTGTTAACATCATATTCCTAGTGCCTGCCAAACTGCAGCAATTTCTTTTTTTTCCTTTTTTAATTTAAGATTCACTCTTTCAAGTCATTTATGTCAGTGTCTGGAGAAGGTGACACACAGTGATTCCAGTGAAATCCTGAGTGTTGTGTCAAATCTACTGCCTGCTGTGCCTCATCAACCATAGCATTCATTTCACATCTTATACATTGTGTTATTGTAAAGGGAAAATATTTTCTCTTCTGTTTCCCTGGGTTATAGTGTCAGTGCATCACTGTATCACTCAGAGTATGCCACAGACCACACTCCAGTAAAGGTAAAGAAGTGAGATCACCCACATCACGATTTTCAGGAGTTAAATCCATATGCCTGAGAAATAAATCAAGCATGTCAGCTGTTTGCCAGCAACATTATTTAAACCTTATTTAACAGGCTACAAGGGTCCCGCCAAGAGGGTCATCAAAATGTAAATGAGCATCTTGAACTGAGAGGCTTCCTAGGGATGGACAATTAAAAACTTGCAGTCTTCATAAAGGGAACAATATAGGCAGTGGTGGCAAAGCATTGAATTGGTGTGTGTCAGCCTCAGACTGCATGGATCACCCACAGGGGTGCGAGGAGAAGCAATTTTTCATGCTTATCTTTCAAGTCCTGACTGTGGCCATGAGTTTCGATTAATATGGGCCACTAGAAACTGTTTATTTACACAGGCATGCTTTCTGATAAGCTATCTCCATGTTTTTCATCTTTGTGGCATCACATTGGGGCAAAACACTGAAAAGTCCCAACAGAATTAATTGCTGCAGAAATAGCTCTTGACAATGACCTACCTGTGAAAACATATTCATGTTGAAACTCCCAAGCAAAGGAGTAATTTACCTGATTAATGCTGGCTATTTCTCCTCTTCCTCTTACTTCTCTGAAGCCTGTCCTTACATCTTGCTGAAATGTAGCAAAACCCCCACTGACAGGTTATGGTCATGCATTATACATTTCAAAGAGCTTTCTTGAATTTTTGACTAGCTTAATCTAGACTTAAATTGGGTGCTGCACACAAAAAATTGCATGCTATTTTTAATCAGTCTACTGAAACATCTGGTTCTATCCAAGAGCTTCCTTCACATGCAGTTATTAAAATACGGTGTGGTGTAAAAATGTCTTCTTCCTACATGACAGCCCACACCATGAGGCTACCAAGGAATTTTATGAATATTTTCAAAATATTTGCAAAACCACCTTTCACTTTGGCAAGAACTACTCAGAACTTCACCCAGAACAGTCTGTGACACAAAAAGCCTAATGGCTGCTGCTTGCTGTGGTATAAGAAGGAAACATTTTCCAGACTAAATGCAAACAATAAAGCTCACAGGCAAGGTGAACCAAGCAGCTCCTTTCAACTTTTAAATTATTTTTACTGTTTTAATTGGCCTTTGCTCTTTTGCAGTTCTTCAGTCAGATTTTTCACTTGCATCAGCCTTACTTTAAACACTTTTCTCTCTTCTGTTGCTCTGATGTTCTGATCAAGATTGCCATGAAGAAAACATGGTTAGTTTAACCAGACATTGTTCTGTGCCCACCATCTTTCTGGTTTGTGCTCTTTGCTGCAGTCACTAGGTACAGGCATATTTGGCCTGGAAAAAACAAACCAAAACAAAATTTTTCACTGACTAACCTGTTGGGGTTTTTTACAGTTAAGTATATGAGTAAAAGAAGCTTGAAATTACATCCATTTCTCTTGACCTTTTGGGCAACTTCTATTTGCAGATTCGTGACTTGAAGATTTCCTATGACTGCAAGAGCTTTGTCCAAGACATTACTGCGTCATACTGTAGGACTTTGATCACTCTTCAGTCAGCCTCGTTTACTACACCGTGCTGTGTTCTTATTGTACTTGCCTTCAAATTTTTAATTTGCACCCTCCAGTTAAGTTAACAGTTGAGTTAACAACTGTCCTCAATTATAGCTTTTCTTTGTACATGATTGGTGATGACAATAATTCAGGAAGAGTGATAGAAATCAGACAAAGGTGGCTGTGATGACTCTGAGTGCTTGTTCCAGTTTTGGCTGGAATTAAGTAACTTTCCTCATGGTAGCTGGTACAAGGCCATGTTTTGTACTTGTGCTGGAAACAGTGTTGATAACACAGGGATGTTTTAGGTATTGCTGGTCAGGGCTTGCTGAGAAGGCCTTTTCTCCTTCTCAGCCCACCCCACCAGCAAGAAGACAGGGGGGCAGACAAGAAGGTGGGAGGGGACACAACCAGGACAGCTGACCCCAGCTGACCCAAGGGATGTTCCAGCCCATGTGGCATCATGCTCAGGATATAAAGCTGGAGGTACAAGAAGGAAGGGGGATTTGTTTAGAGGGACAATGTTTGTCTCCTCAAGTATCCATTATTTGTGACAGAGACCTGCTTCTCTACAAATACTGAGCACCTGCCTGCTTGTGAGAAATGGTGGATAAAGCCCTTGTTTTGCTTTGCTTGTGTATATGGCTTTTGCTTTACCTACACACTGTCTTTATCTCAACCAACAAGTTTTTTCACTTTTACCCTTCTGTTCACCCCCCGCATCCCATTGAAGGGGCATAAGCAAGTGGCTGTGTGGGACATAGCTGCTGTTCAGGAATTAACCATAATGATGTTTTTTAAAACAGTTACATTTTCAGCCAGAAACATAAGAAAAATCTTTGTTTGTGGCCTTAATCTTGAACTGTCCTCTAGATGACATGTACTTTTAATTTTGGATGTATAGTTCCTTGCAAAGCATTAGTGCTTTTGTGGCTAACCACTACCTTCCTCTTGCCAAATTATTAATTATACAATTTTTCAAAGCAAGTAGTCAGATAAATGGTTTGTCCTGTCTCCTTTGCCTTTTTACTCTGTCAGATTTTCTTCCCACTCACATGGAAGGATAAATATCACAACATATTCTTCTTCAGCCTTAACGCAAAAGAATTTGGGGTTTGGTGTTTATTACTTAAGATTGGGAGGAAGAAATGAGCTCTTGAAGCAGCCTTTACATGGAAAGCTAATGTGGTATACAGTGCTGTTAACTGTTCTGAACCTGAATTTTCTGATAGGAGGAAAGCCTGCAGGGAGTTTTGGAAGGAGACATACCCAATCATAATTTTTTCTGTACTGTTGTGACCCTCATTTCTCTACCATTGCCAGCTCATTTGACCCTGATGAACTGGTGGAATAAGCTTTTCAGAAATTAAGTTATTAGCAATTTAAAAATAAAAATTGGTACTTTGGTTCTAATTCAGCACTAAGAAAATTATTCTTCTTCTAAAACAAAGGGATCTAACGTCTGGCAATTTATATTTCACAGTTCTTGATTGAACAGCAGAACTCTGCCCCCTAGGACTCTGAAGAACTCCTTCCAGTGTAATACTACTGCAATACTACTAATAACACTATTCTAGAATCCATTCTGTCTTAAATTCTTCTGCTGTTTGTTCAAAATCATTCAAATCACACACAGCTCAAAGCTAAGTTAAAATCTTTGCCTCTGTCCCTATGCACAGCCACTAGCTATCCAATTTGATCAGCTTTCAGAGAGAAAATAAGAATTATTCATTTTGTTTGCTACTCCTCTTTTCATTATTCTCCTTACAAAAATAGTATTTCCCTGTAGTCTCCAAAAAACTTCATAAAGTAGTTTAATTCTGTGAGATCAGCAGAAATTCAACTCTTAATAGTTCCTTCTGGGCCAAGGAATAAGTAATGAACTCAATCCCACTACACCTCTTCTTTATTAGGAGTGTGTTTTGGAAAGTGTAAAATACAGTCTGTCTTGCTTGATTGCTCGAAATACACACCAGGTCTGAGTTTTAATTTTGATCTGATTATTATAAAAAATGCATCTGGATAAGTGAGGAATTTTCCAAGTGTTTTCTCTTCTTACACTGTGTTCAGCACCAAGTGACTCTTTCCCAGACCTGTGTCCTGCTCTGCTTGAAGCTCAGCCCTGATGATGACATGACCACCTCCAGGTACACAACACACTGACATCACCTAATGAACCATCCCCTCATCCTACACAATAAAAATGATAAAACTGTGTGCCTTTCACTCCTTAACTCTTCTCTGTCAAAATGATTTTGACCAGGAAACACCTACCAGTGGAGGTGTCCAAGCTATGTCTGCTTGGAAGCCACCTGGACGCTCAAGTGTGCCACTGAGCAGCACAGCTCAAGTTTTTTAATATTTCTTTCACTTTGATACCGTTCTGGAACACGGGTTGTGCCAATCTAACATTTATCACTTCAAATTTCATAAGTGGGGAAATTAAGGACTTGCTGTGTCTCCAAAGGCTGTGATGAGATGACGATGGTGTTTCTACCTAAGAGCTGATGATTTTCCCCTGCCACAGTGAAAATTGCAGCAATGTATGAAGAAGTCATCTCTGTAGCTGACAGAAAAAAACATATCCAAAAATGTTAGTACGGGCACAGACAGTTGTTCATTGTAATCAAACTTTCTAGATGGAGAATTCTCAAAGTAATTTTTCATGGAAAAAGTATTTAAAGGTCAGAAAGAATTTGGAATAGGTTAGAATAAATCATCCGGACTATCAGAGGTTTTCATATTATGCAATTCTATTATTCTGTTCTATTCTATTCTATTCTTTTGACAAAGATGCTGCATATGTAGAGCAAAAATAATTACATCATATTACCTGCCAGACTAAACTGATGGAAGTGATGAATTCTGAGTTTGAAGCCACAATAATTTTAATTAAAATCAAGAACTCTGATGCAGAGTTTCTAAATTCACTGTCTTAGTGTTAAATGATTTTTTGCTATTAAAAGGTAAGAAAGTTGTCATATACATTTGTTTCATTTTAGTATGCTTTCAAATCTGTTGGTAACATTTAAATGCTGCTCTTAAATAACTAAGACGTTTAAAAGTTAAGTTAATTTAAAGATCTTTTTTTTTTTAATGTATTTTAATGTATTTTTTTTAAGATGATGTACTCATTTTTCCTTGTTATATTATTTTCTTGCTACTGTTAGAAGAACTGATGCTTTCTTTAGTCAAATATTGACCAAGAGAGCATCTGCACTTGTAATCACCTAGTATGCTTTCCCTAGAATAAATATTTTTACATGGAAAAAAAATCCTATTCCTTTTACACAGTTAGTCAAACTTCATGGACTCATCCACAGCCATTTTTATTCCTTCACTGTCACAGTGGGAGCCTAATGTACTGTGCCTAGTAATAGTATTTTACATTATTGCTGCCCTGTGTCTCCTGCTTCAGGCAGGCAAGTAACTCCTACTGCTGCTCACAGGGACTGCCTAAAATGAGTGCTGGAACAGCATAGAGGTTTCTTTTCTTTCAGTTTGAGGCCTTAGGAGGTATTTTTACATAGTGCCCCTCAGAAATTGAGAGGTGGCAGCTTTTGGTTGATATAGAAGGAAATATAACAGCATTAGGAGCAACTTAAGTCCTTTTGCTCCTAATCTTTACCTCCTAGTGGTACTCCCTGGAGAGCCCGGGTTCAAGTCTTCCTTGCTGAGCCAGTGTTTCTAAGGTCAAGGAGCTGAGTTTGACTTGCAGCTGAAGCCAGAGACTCTCACTTGGGGATGTACAGAACTGTCAGGGGTATTTCAGAGCTCAAGGGAAGGCTGACGTTTATGTGCACATAGTTGGTGCCACAGATTTCTGACTACTCAGGTCAATTCACAGGTCACATTTAGATGATACAGCTGCCACAGTTCACTGTATACTACGGCTCCTGGAATAGGCCATAGTCAATAAATAATAAGGCAAAAGTGGAAAGAAAGGCTCCTGTCAACTCTTTTATCCATCCAATCTCATTTGGTTCAGTTTAACTACTTGACACAATTCCATTTCTATGAAGGTTACAAAGAAAATAGGCAGGTCTCTTACCTAGAAGGCAGATAAAGATTTGGAAGAACTAAGGACTTACGCATCAAGTGATGCCTTCCCCTCATCCTGAGATGCCAAGTTCTGTGTTCTGGGATTTGGATCTGAGACCTCAGGGTTTCACAGTAAATTCTGCAACATGAGGCACAGGAAGGATCTCTCCATAACCCCCATGCATTCACCTTGATTCTTTTCTTCCTTGAGTTTTTGAGAACTGGTTTTGTTGTTCTCACTTGTTGACAGCTCTGTGCTTGCTTGAGAAAGAAAGGTATTGGAAATATGGGAAAAAATGAAAGGATAAAATGAAACAAAACATTTCCTAAATGTATACCTTGGCAAAAGCATGATGGTCTATAAATCACTAGGAGTTTAAATGATGGATTTTAAAGACAGTGCTAGCATAATATTTCATAAAAGATTACAAAAGTCATCTTTTATGAAATATTGAGATTTTACCATCAAATTATTGAGGTATGTTTATAAATGTTTGAAAAGAATGAGCTATTGGAAGTCTTTTTCTCTCTTGGCCCTTATTTTCCATATTTCCAAAATAGGGAAGGAGTAAGCCATCCTTTTCTAGAAATTGCATAATTACAAGCTAAAGCAGCATTTGAAAATATCACAGTTAATACCCAAAGATGTTCTTCAATGCAAAATGTGTCTAGAAAATTAAGTTGGCCATAATCAGAGCTAGAAGCTGATGAAGTCATGATCAGGTATCAGCTCAGCGCCCTTGTCAGCAAGGAGCGGGACACAATAACTACCTGTGCTAGAAGGGGTGGCTCAAGGGCGAACATGAACCCATGAATTCACATTTAGGGAGCACTCCCTGGGAGAAGTTCACGGAAACTAGTGATGAATTTTAAAATAATTTTTAGAGAAAAAGTCTTGGCAGCCACTCCCAGAACTACTTCTGATCTGAAACCAAAGTAGCCAAGCCTATCAACTGGGTTTGCACAACCATATTCCTTCTTATACTTTTTGGGTTTAGCACTGTGAATCTTTCATTGCTTTCTGAGTCTTTCATTGCTTTCTTCACTGTGCTTTAGTCCCATCAGGAGGGACTGGCACAACCCACTACAAAGCCTGTGACTTGCACTGAGTGCCTGGCAATGGTTATAACACAGTCAATAAGCTCCTGGCAGATGTTCTTTGTCTTAGTTTTGCCTAGAAAGACACCAGTTTCTGTGCTCCCAGGCTGTTCCACACTGGAAACCAAAGCATAGTGAAAACTGATTAGGATATATGCTTTGAACGTGCACTGTTGATCAAATAAAGCTTTTAGCATAACTAAAAATCCTCTTCAAACTAGGATATGTTGCTTGGACACTCTGAGGACGATAAATGAATCAAACTTCAGTCCATATCATCCTGTGTAAATGTTTTAGTTGTTCAGGCATTGTGTTCATGCACTAAAAACCAGACAATAACTTTTTCTCCAGCAATCCTCCTCCAGGTCGCTGTAGGTTTGGGATCATTGTTCCATCCATGGAAATAGCAGTTCTCAGGACATTAGTCACCACTGAGATTTGGTACCTGTTGGCAGCAGTGCCTCCATGAATCCCTGAGGCAGGGAGTTTAATGCATTTTTTGTAAAGCTCTAGATTTTGTTTTACTTAACCAAAGGAAGCTTTTGGATCTGAGTTTGGTATCTTCCATGGAGGCCAATGACATAGTTTGTGGGCTTGGTATCAAGAAACTGGGTACTATGGTATCCAACCAATAGTGAAAGAAATAAACACCAAACTAAACCAAGGGAAAAAATGAAAAGAATGAATCATGAGTATCTTTTCCATGACAGAATCTCATAGAACCTGAAAGTTTCAGAATCGGAATGATAGGATGCCACATTTCGGATTCAGAAATGTACAGGAGGTACTTTCTTAAAAGGAACATAATTTTCATTATAATTCTTGCTGACTTATTGGGCATCACCAACTCCTGTCTGTTGATGACAGTGCTTAATTGGCTGCTTCTGTCTCTTTTGCCTGCTTTCAATTTTTCATACAAACACAGCAAGTCCCCAGCAGTAGCCCTTTACAGAAAATTTAAGACATTTATCCTGTTGACCAAGAGCAAGTGAAACTCCCAGATTCACCTCTCCACAAGTTATCAGGCTGTCATACTAAAAAAATAGTTAAAAATATACACACCACTAAAATTTAAGCATGAAACTTATACCCCTGAAATAAATTAGTACAATACAGCCAACTTTGCAAAAATAATTAAAAATAAAACAGTTCACCATATGGAACTCTGTCAAGCTCTGTGCCTGTGGGTCTAGGCTAGTCATCCCAAAACACCTCCATGTATCTGTTTCTATTTTTAAAACATATAAAAGCAAAGCAGAAACAACAATAATCATAATATAAGGACTAACTTGGTATTTTTCACAACAGGGTGCTGCCTGTGCAGCAGATATGTATGAAGCCAGAGTAAGATAGACAAGTGCATAAACCTTCCTTCAATTCACCCACATACACAAGGGCAAATACAGCTCAACTGACAAGATGAGCTAAGAGGAATTTTTCCCAGCTTTCGTGACTTTTATTGCAGAATAATCTCTAGTCTGAATAATAAGAGAAATTCCCCTATAATTTGCATATACAGATTGTAACTTCTACCTAATCTGCAGCATATATTTTAGCCAGACTACCTTTTGGAGAGTAAGCTTTAGAGGCTGGAGAATCCTGTATTTTTCTAGGCAAATTACTACAGTGTTTTTTACTCTTGCCTCTAAATTGCATATAATTTCTATTCTGAATTTGTCTAAATTTAATTTCCAGGCATTGGATTTCATTATCCTTATTTTACTGAATTAAAGAAGTCATTATAGGAAGTCTTCTTTCTACTGAAGTACTTCTAAAGGCCATGATCACATCACATGTTTGACTAATTAACTACCCTGAATCCCTTAATTCTCTCTAGACCTCAAATCAAGCTTGTAGGTCTTTCCTAAAATTTTCTAATCTTTCAGCATCCTTTTCCAAAGTGGGGAAAGAGTCAGACATGCCCCTGCCCTGTAGGAGCCTCTCTGTTGTCACAAAGGACTGTTACTTTCCCATCCTTTCCTGGCAATTCTCAGCTCAAACTTCCAAGGACTGAGTTGACCTTTGTGGCTTCAACACTGCAACAGGAATTTGCATGGAAATTATTTGGCTCCTAGATGTCTGACTTTTATTTAGATATGCCAAAAGGCATTTCTCTCTGCTAAACCTGCATAACTGCTTTGTCCTTAGCAACACATAGAAAGTTACCTGGTTCTGTGTAATGTACTACTTTTCCTGATAAGGACATTTTATATTTTCTCCAGGTCATGCTTAGCATTACTGAAAAGCACAGGGAGCTCAAAAAACATATATACATATAAGGATAATACAATTTGAACATAATGAAGCAATGTTTAGGTTGTACAATGAAGCTTGTTTGCTTTGCAAAACAATAGAAATGTAAATTTGAAGATGTTTAAACTTGATATAATACATTGTTACTAAAAACATTTCTAGTTTTAATTGAAATTGGAATCTAACTTTTTTGAGAAGAATAAATTCCCTGCACAGGCTCATGTGAAATAGGCATGAGCTTAAATTCCACCCATTGGGTTTCATAAGGAACATTCCCATGCAGCACATACACAGCTCAGGCTGCACACCATGTCACATAGTCAAGGCTGAATCCTGAATAGTATTCATTACTCCCAAATTTCTATAATTCTTCTGCAAATCTTTCTTCACCAGTGATCCTGAAATATTTAAACCCTTTCAATATGATTCCTGTGCCTGGATTTCATTTGTGATGTTTATTTCAGTGCTGTATTTTAACTTCCCGTACTCTTAAAAAGAGGCACCCTGCAAACTTAATCAGGAAACCTGATGCCTGAACAAACAGCAAATGCAAGGCTTACAGCAGACCCTACTTTGCAGTGGGCTTGACTCACATTTTCAGTCCTAAATACATTAAATGCTCACTCTAAAATGATGACTTCAGTGAAGGAAAAGCCATCGTTTGAAATTGGTTTAGTCTGAAAGTGTACTTGTAAATTCATTTCATTTCTGTTCAGAAGATCTAGTGTCTAAAAGCAGCCAGTTAAATATCAGGCACCTAGCAAAAGCGGGGTTTCGCTGTCCTTTTAGAAGGACAGTGTACCAAAAATACCAGAAATCATATCTAGGTCTCGGCTGTATCCCAGCTACCACTTCAGTCCTTCCTTATTCCTTCTTTAGGTCTCACTGAAGAAGTTGGGGCTGGAGAGCAGAGAGTCAGAAAGAATTCAGTCCAATTTCAGTGTTTATTTGGGGCTTGTTGAACAGGGTGTTTGGAAAGAAGACTACTTTTTCCATGTAAATTTAACAAGAATTTCATCTTCAAATCTTAGAGAGAAAATGGTAAGTGGAATCCACAATGCCACTTCCAAAGTAGTTTTGTGAAATAGTTGTGCTTTCAGGGCATTTAAGAAGGTGCTTTGCTAATTTCAACATACTTTAACTATAAAAACTCTTGCTTCTTCAAGTTTTTTATTTTCTTTTATAGGATACCCAACTGATAAAAAAAATTACAAAATGAGTTTTTAAGACTGTCAGGGTGTCAGGTTTCCCACTTCAGTATATTCATTCCTGCCTGAGAAATAGGCATGTTTAATCATACTTAAGAGGTTTCCATGAGAGGGAAGGTACAATTGCTGCAACCAATACAGTAAAAGTTAAACTACATTCCAGTCTCATCTAATAAAGATTGTATACACCGAGGAAGCACTGGATGCTCTGTCAGAGCAAATAGATTATTTTAGAGTATTTTCCTATATTCCGAATGCATAACTACTGGAACAACACACTCAGACATTACCCTGTACACATGTATAACCCAAAGTTCAGAAGCATTCTTTCCATTATGGAAAAGCTATTTCTTCTAGCCTCCTGAAAAACCAAGGGATTTCTTTTCAGGTAGTCTGATAAAAAATTATTGAGATCATCTGAAAATTTCCCAGGCTAGGGACACAGGTTCCTGTGCCAAGTCTTATTAGAAGAATAAGTCATAATTTCTTTTGACCTTAATGAAAGTAGTGTAGTTAAATCCACCATAATAATTTTATGAGACAGAGTTAAATCTCTCCAGAATACTCACACAATAATCAACTGAAGCAAATTTGCTGTAATGTCAGAACAGCAGAAGCAGATCAGCAGAATGTACCAAAGCCACAGTAGATAGGCTGGTACACTTATTTTTCACATTTTTATCTCACTAACCAGCTCAGTTACTTCCATCAAACATGTCTGAAGCAGAAAAATCACTTGAGTTTAGAAAATAGTTATTCCTGCAGCTGTTACTCTATGTGCTGTTTGACAAATAATATATCAATATAATACGACAAATACGAACTAAGTCATACAACTGTTGCTGGCAATGTGCTCCTTATTCACCCAGCTATGAAAATAAATTCAGACATTCCTTTGGTAATTGGTAGAAATGTATCATTATGTTAACGACATCTCTTGAGGATGAGCTACAAAATGAAGTTTACTTGGGAATATTTCCAGCAACATATATAATTGCAGATTTCAGAAAACATTTTCTTTGAACAACACTCACTACTTCCTATGATCATCATTCTTGTGCATAATTATCTTTTGATAGTCCCTTTAAAAAGCTGATAGGTCTAATCAAAGCTTGCATAATTTCTGTTTAACATTTAGGAGACTTAGCAAGTCTTCACCAAAGGAAAACATCTCTCGCAAATAGTACAACTCAGCTTATTACTGAAAGAGATACATGAATGTATCACTGAGAGTTTTTCTTTTCTGGTAAAATTCATGTTTTGTTAAATCAAACTAAATTTGACTATGGGAAGTCTGGAGATTTATAACTTTTTAAAATAAATATTAATATTCTTAAGTATGAAATTTACAGGAAATAAAATTCTTGCCAGCAGACAGATATAATCATCTGTGTAATCAGCAAGAACACTGGTTATAAATAAACAGTCACTGGCTAATGGCTCCATCCATCCCAGTGCTCTTCAGCTGGTGCAGTTCCAGAGGCAGTCCTGCACAGGGGCACTCACAGACCTATACATTTTGACCAAAATGCAGCCTGGACCTTGGGCTGGGGTAGTGGCAGCCCTCTGGTTCTGTCACTGTGAGATTTACTGAAGGATAGATTTTCTCTTTTGTTTATTGTTACAAAAATTGCTTGCTAGAAATGCTTTGATTACACTCAACTGCCTTTAATTTTATAGAGGCAGAAGTGCCTTTTACTGATTATCTAAAGCCTGCACCCTTCCTGGCCCATGTCTACCATTGCTCTCAAAATCAAAATTTCTGATACAATGAGGTATTAATGCAGTCTGCAGTTTCAATAAATTTCTTCCCTGAATCTTATCAGGCATAAAGAGATAGCCTAGCCTACTGATACACGTTAATAAAGATTATTTTATTGTTTGTGCCTTCTTTAATTCTATCAAAATGTTTTTAAGACTAATATGCAGATGGATGTTTACTGTATGTAGTTCCAGCATCTTGAACAAACACGTTTGAAATATTTTCAAAGCATTTTGATGGGTAAAAGCATAAGCAAAAAAATTGTTCTTGTGCAGTAGTGGGTGAGACACTTTCATGCGCACCAACTTTTTTTTTTTTTTAGTTAAATTTAATCTCAAATGCTATCTGTATAGAAGATTTTTTTGCAGACCAGATTGCTGATGCAATCTGTGAAAAACAGATTGAACAGAGCTAAGAAGCAAGGTACAGGACTACCCAGCTTCTTCTGGTGTGATGGGGGGTTTGAGCATTTTCTTGCTCTATCATCTTTAACCTACAGAAGATCTTCAAGTAATAGCTAAATATACTTCTTCTAAATGACAATGAATGTGATTTTAGCAAGAATTAGAATACAGCAGACATATTATGCCATAACTACAGTAAAAAAAGAGAAAGCTTTGTGGTTAGGATGTAGTAGTGAAAGTCTCGAACCCTGAGATGTATCTTCCTTTGTGTTGCATTCCACTGCATGATGTTAATGTAAAGGCTACCATCAAAGCTATACCTTCTGAAAGTTAATGCTTTCAGGGAGAAAATAAGTGCATGACAAAGATCATAAAACACTGAGTTGGAAGGGACCTCAAGAATCATCTAGTCCAATTTTTTTTGCCAAAACCATAATCCAAATCCAAAATCCTGTCTGGCTGAATCTTAGAAACATTCAACACCATGGAATCCATATTTTTGCTGTCTCTACCCCTGAAGCACGGTGGTAAATGTCCCCTAAGCCTTGTTTTCCCAAAACTGAACAAATTATGTTTTCTCAGACTTTTCTCAAGTGACAGATTTTCCCATCCTTTGGTCATCTTTGTGACCCTTCTATGAACCCTACTAAATTTTCTGAAACTAATATTTGTTGCTACATTAATGCCCACTGTGAATTCCAGTTACGTTCAGCAGAAATGACTCAACATCCCGTCTGTTCCTTGCAGTGTTAAATAAGCATAATACCTGTTAATCCACCTGTCAGGTGGATGTGAGACAAACATACAGATACCTAGAAAGAAGAGGCTCCAAAAACACAAATCCAGATAAGCTATCCCCAGGCTTAGACACTGTCTAGATGTTGTGCATGCCTCTTCCTGACTCATCAGACAAATTAGATTTCACTCACCATACCTTTGACATTGGACTTGTGCCACTACCTTAGCTGTGACTTTCTGGATTCACTACTTTGCCCTTCTCACTGCTGCTATTTCTTTTCAGGCATTAGACATGTATATCATGTAACTACATAAAGCTACTACCTGATCATTTTAAAATATATTTTTCCAACAGATACTTAACACTTATTTAGAAGAAGAGGAATAAAAGTTATGTTTTTTTCTGTGTCTTTCAAATATATACAAAAGAGAGGGAAAGCATTGGCTTTTGGGGTGTATAATTTTAAAATAGGACCTTAAAATATAGTACAATCTAAAAATTATTCACTAGTGAAATTCTGGAATTATTTTTTTTTTTTTCCCAGAAAATTATTACTTCTTGGTTAATTCAGGATAATTTAAATATAGCTTCCTTATGAGTTCCAAGTGTATATTTGTAAATCAAAAACTCCTAATCGGAGCAGGATCAACAAAAACTCCTTATAGGAGATAGATAGATCAGCCAATGGAAATTTGAGTCATTAAAAAAAGATTAAATAAACAGATGTTCATCATGAGATATATAGCTTATTCTCAAAAATTAAATGACTTCAAGCCTTTCATTACAACGCCTTGGGTACCTACATTTTCTTATAAGGGATAATGCATGTCTGCCTGAACAAGGTGTTCAACCCTGGGCTTCCTTTACAATCTCAGCCCAAAATATCCTGCTTTTTGCTTCCTATTCTCTTTTTCCTCAGGAAAAAAAAAAATGGTACAGAAGAGGTAAGGGGCTAGCTTCTCAATTTAGCGCTGACTTAGCAATTTTTAGAGACTTTACTACATTTGGAAGGATACCAAATAATGACTGTTTGAAAATAATTGTTGGTTTTGGTTTTTTTTTTCTCTTGTGATCAGGTGGTCAGATTGGATGGTATATCAGTCCTGGATGGTGGTCTGAGTTTTCCCATGTCACTCTCCTGGCACCTGTCTCTGTACTTCAGAGAAATCTCTAAGACTGGAACAATTTCCCCATATGTCCTATTAAGGGCAGTGTTGATAAAATACAATTGCAGGACTGTTACACTGTAACTTCCTTTATAGTCTACATACATGTGTGCATCTGTGAAGAGGAAATCCTGTACCTACTGCTGTTCCGTGCTCCCCAGCACAGTCTGCAACAAACATTTTCTGTTCAGCTCTGTCTCTACAACAGACACTCTGTCTGAGCAAAGACACTCTCTGAGCATGAATTAAGTTACCCTCAGTATGAAAAGCAATTTATTGATCCAGCTCCTGATAGATATCATTTTGACTTAATTTTTACCTACTGTTAGCAAACCATAGAGCTTTAAAGGGAAAATTCAATAACTGCTGTTCCTCTTGGGTACTGTGTATCTGGACGACCTAGAGCTTTAAAAGCATACACACTTGAAAGAGGAGTCTTATTCTGCATAGGTGAAATATTGGAAAAAGAACAGAGAGAACATGGTACCTTGCTTCTTTGGAAAGGTCAGGATTTAAATCTTTGCTTTTTCTAAAACAAATCTGAGAGAAAATTTTAAGGAGCATCCCAATTTGTCATCATCAGGCTGTAAGCTATTTATTTTCCCATATTTCAAAGAAAAGAAGGACCTGTGTCAATTTCTGGACAAAACAAAAAAAAACCCTGAAGTCTTAGAAATACTTCCAGCTTTAAGATGTATATCTACTACTGGTATTTTACTTTGGAAGAAGTATTCTTCAAATGAACAATGTCTTGATTTATGATGACAACCCGTTTATTAAGTTTTTGACACACCATGAAGATTTCTGCTTTTCTGTTTGCTTTAATGTGCAGCTGAAATACTTATGAAAACTTTTGTGTCATACAAGTGAGGTGCACTAGACAGGGGTTGGGAACAGAGCTTCCCTTTTCCCGCATTCACCTCCCTTTCTCCTCTCCCCGATGTCTAGGTGTACTCTTTCTTCTAGGAAAAAAAAATGTTCCTTTTCTTCCTTCATTCAGATGCGTGATTAGAACTTCTGATCTTTCTCTACTATGTGTGACAGGTTGGACTTAGGCCCTGGTTCCACGGCTGGACCTGGCAGCCTCTGCAGGGGCGTGCTGCTGCCAGCATGCAGCCGTTCACGTTCGTGCTACCTGCCGTATTTCTTGTGAGTAACCATTTGGCCTCCCTCCATGCAGCTCACTGTGCTTTCATGCCAGTTAAACAAACAATACCTACTTTCTTTTCTCTCTTCTTTATTGCTTTCTCGTGATATTGCTGCTTTAGTAATAGCAGGTGAGTGATATTGGCAACAGTCTTCCCACAAATGCCAAAACTCTAATTGCTGTCTGCCACAGGACCCTATATGTTCAAATTCCCAGGAATCATCACTCTAACACAAAACATAAGGACTTCTGTGAAGGCAAATACAACATATTAATAAAAAAGAACGGTCATTAATGATAAATGGCTCCAAGTGCCCATTATATAACAGATATATGGCAGGGGTTTGTGACCTCAGATGCTCACATGCACTCAGTGTTTACAAAGAATTACATTCTTCCACAATAGCAGTAATACAAGGAAGTTTATTTTGTCATGCTCAGATTTCATAAAATAACATCTTCAAGTATAACTTCCCTATCCTCAGTAAAACAAGAAAGCTTTTGTGTATTTCAGCACAAATACAGAATTCAGATCCTGAGGAGCATCTTAAATATATTGAGATTAATAAAAGAGTCTATGATTTTAATATGATTTAATACAGAATCTGGCAAAAATTACAAGGCAGAATTTGCCAGAATTTCTTCAGCAAAGTCGTAATCACCAGAGGAGATACTATGAAAATCATACCACGGACTTTGATGAATGGTGCAGATAAATGACATGAGTTAACAGAAAACTGGGATCAGAGGATATTTGATAGGTTCAGAAGAAGAGTTGAAGTTAAAAAATGACACATAGAGAGAAGGATTTCAGAGCACCAGGAAATGAAAAACCGATATTTAAAGTAATAGACAGATAGGTAGGAATTTTATTCCAGTTCTATACTTGACTTGCAACATGAACTCGACAACTCTGACATTTATTGATGTCTCTGTCAGGTTTGGTATAATGATGTGGTAGTTTTCTTGCAGAAAATGCCTATTAAAAAGATGCTTTCCACTGTTTTTTTCTTTTGTTTTGTTTTGTTTTCACTGGAAACAAAAAAATCACTGAATTTCAAAACATGTTGAGTAATAAAAAAACCTGAAAATGTAAAGGAAAAAGTTAGAAGTTCCAAAAGAATTCTTCCTTTGCATTGTCATCAAGGATTTTCAAGGAATGCTATCACTTTCTGAAAAATAAAAAACCAAAAAAAAAAAAAATTGTCAAGAAACTCAGCTTCCCATTAAAATTAAGTTTTACTAGAAAAGCACAGAGCAAATTTAGTCAACCAACATCACTACATGCCTACTCATCTATCTATCATGAAAGAAGAGCTTTCAGTGCTCAGCTGACCAGATGGACTGAAAGACACAGAGCTAGCACATGACAAGCTCCCTGCTGAGGGTACCCTCCATCTCCCTCCAGCCTCTGACCAGCATCCATGACAAACCTCCTAAGAATATACAGCTCAAAACAATTTTCTCTCAGCAACAACTCTACATGATTCCTTCAATGCCATTCATTTATTTCAATCACTTTGCTTTTAATTAGTTCAAATGATTGTTCACTGCTTTCTCACACAGCTCCCACTACCTCATGTCTAAACTGGCAGGGTAGTGACAAGACTGTCTGCTCAGCTGACAAGATAGAATTATTTCTGGATTCATTCAATGTGTAGCACATATAATGACACACATCTGATAGGGATGTGATGAACACTCCACAGTTTACAGAGTTAATTGGCACAGCTTGAAACAAAATGCATGCAGGACATAGACAGCAGATCTCCATAGCCTGAGTTGGGGTCCTTCACCAATAAAGAACATAAAAGTGGCTACAATGTCATAGTCATAAGTAAGGAAGAAACTTCTGAAAGCTGGTGAACAGACCATAAAGTTAATAGGACTTCCAAAGAGTCTCTCTGAAATGCCTTCCTTACTCACTCATTTCTTGATGAAGTCAACAAAATGTGACTGACTTTTCAGCTTCATCACACATTTTTTTCTGCTTCAAAGCTAATTCCATGGGTTTTTTTACTTTCTGGCTACCTGGAGATTCACATAGCAATGTGTGTGTTGTTTAACTAATGAAGGACTGTTTTTTGGTGCTAACTGTTCATACTTCTCTCCTGAAGATGTCTGTAGTTATCAGCAGCTGGTTTGTTTTTGACAGAGCCAAAACTGAGGTTCCCCTAATATTTTCCAGGCTTCACTGAGACTGAAGATAGCTTTTGAGATGGACAAGAGAGGAAGAGTTCACTGCTTTCACTCTGCCTTTACACCCTTGGTAAATACATAAAGCATGGACAGTCATTTATAGCACCTCTAAAATAACCTGCTTATCATCTTTTTGTGCTCATTATTTCTTCTAATTAATCCAGTCTAAATAAACTCTTATGGGCATAGCTAAGGAGTTATACCTTTCTTCTGCGGAAAAAAAACCTAGATGACTGTGAACTTGATTTCTGCCTGACTTGTGTAGTCATGTACAGGTAAGTGGATATGATGAGGTATAGTTAAATTTGCTTACAAAGAATTGATCAGTGCCTGTTTGAAACAAGGTTTTCTGCTCTGGGCTCATAATCTTCCCTACTAATCTTCCTTAATTTTTCTGAATATATGACTTAATCATCAGGTCAAGAGACTGATTCCAGGTATAATTATTCAAAGGTCTGTCCAGGTCTAAGCCAGACAAATGATTGTTTGGTTTTGTGACCCGGCTGTATGGTTTGAACTACAGCTTTTGCAGTGATAATTTTTGAACTGTAGTTCAGCAATACAGATTAAGCAGTGTAATCTGTCATGACCAAGTATCATCCAGAACTTCCCAGCCATAGTTCCAAGGTCTCACAGTTCCCCCAAAAGCCCTGTCTTTTCTTTCTATTCTTGTTTTCCTCAAACTGAAAAACTAATGGCTCAGAAGGAGTAAGGAGCTAGCTTCTTAATTTAGCATTGTATTACTCAGCAGTTTCTAGAGACTCAAAATTAATCTGCTTGCTATCTTATTGTGCTCATTATTGCTTCTGTAGAGGCCAGACTAAGTAAACCATAAACCCTTATGTCATGGCCACAGCTGCACAGTTACGCCTCTCTCATGAAGAAAAATCCAAGATTATTTTTTTGTTTTCTGTCTTGTGCAGCCATGTATAGGTGTTTATGAATTGTTGCTTTTCCAATGTAATATTTTGCACTTCTTTTGGGAAGACAGAAATATAGGAAAGCGGAAAGCAGAAAGCATTACAGAAAGGTTAAATCACTGGAGAATAGGATAAATTTTTAACTACTCTATGTAATCTATGTAAATTAACTAATCTAGAACAATTAAATCTATTAGAAATAGCACAGGCCTGTGCTGATAGCTTTTAAAATATTTTTTCTTTATTTTCCTTCAAAGGTTACCTTTGATTGTTGCAAACAAAAGGAATCACGTGTTCTTTAGGAAAATACCTTTTAGTTAATATTTTTCTGATTTAAGTAATTATTTAGATAATAGAAAAGGTAAAATTTTTAGGCAAAGCATTATTTATAAGAAAAAATATACTTACATATCTGTGATTGGTTACTCAAGATTTTTGAACACATAAGAATATTTCAGTTTGAGTCTAGCCCTCAAATGGGTGATACTGAGTTTTGAAAAGCAGCCCTTCATAATGCTTGTTAACTTGTGACAGGTATTCATGTGAAGGCTGTCCAAGAATCTCAAATGCTGCCATGGCATCTCTGAACTTCCTCATCAATAAATGTGCTCCAGCACCCTCTCCCTGGCCCATGCCCTGCACCAACAGGACTGAGAGATAACGTGACTAGTCTCTTAAAGGTTTGGAGGTATGCAAAGATGGAAAATCCCAATTTGAACATACATTCAAGATCAGAATGACACCATGTTGGAATAAGCATTTAGTTGCTATTAACATGAAATTAATCTTTTTATAGTAATTAAATCTCTAATATAAAAAAACCCCCAAACATATGCATATAAAGATAAGATACCTAAACAACCTTTGTGATCTTTATCCTGGCTAATTTTTTGCTTCTGAAACATTTCTGGTTTGAAGGTTGCCTATCATATAATTTCCTGTTACAATAATGAAAATGAAGTCAAATATATGCTGCTTATTATGGTTCCTGACATTTGCTAAGCTTTTACTGATTTTCTATTTTCACTGAGAGATATGTTTTACTGTTCTTATATAATCCTATACTATTAAACACCTATAGAGCAACTAAGTGAATGGACATTAAATAAAAGGGTAGTAGCAGAAGCGTAGCAGGAACAAACACTGCAAATGCAGCCTGCTCTGATCATCTGCTCAAGAAACTCTGCTTTAAGGGAGTTGATATAAAAAAATGCTGACCTTCATAGGCTCATTCTTTTTGTACTTGCTTCTTTTATGTTTTTTGTAATATTTGCACCTTGATCTCTGGCAGGCTTACAGCTCTTCTGAACAACTTTCACAGGCCTGTGGAACTACACAGTGTATGACCTACAGAATTAATCTCCTGCTCTCAGATCATATTTAAATGTGTGTGTTTGCGGGGTATAACTTGTACTGACAGAAGTTCTTCAGATGTGCTTCAAAATCAGAGGGTTTCCAGTCATTCTTCACTCAAGTGAACACTCAATATTCTTGCTGTGCCAAAAGATAACAGAACATATTACACTAAATCATTATGTTTATTTACAGTTAAGGCCATAATATTACAACAGCACAACTAAGGGCTACAAGGTATAGCGTTCTTGAAAAAAGTACTTACACAGACTGTAACATTTCATTACCCCTGCTACTACCTCAGGATCCAGGGTTTGCTTTCCTAAGGGCTTCCTAAAAGGCTTCTGAAAGGGTCTATGTTTCCTTTCTGTAATAATTCTGAACATAATAAAGAAGGAAGTTAATCAGAGCTATTAATCTGATAACTCCATGTTCTGTCTTATTTCTATTAACATGCCACATCTAGCAGTCCCTGTCTACTAATATGTAAATTTGGAGTAGTTCTTCTCCCACATTTTAACTTGCCATGATCTCTATGAATATATACATGCTTATCAGTATAAATATGTACATTTTAGGCCTTGGTTTCACAAACAATTAAATCAAATATTTACAAAATATACACAATAGAATCCTACATTTGTTAGCGTGATTCATGCTTAACACTAGCATGTAATAAATCCATATCTGTGTTGTCATAGCCATTTGCTTGCACTTTTTAAAATTCTCAGGATTCAAAAAAAGGAAATTATCAATCTTCTCTCTCAGATGTGTTACCCTGATGAAAACTATTTTCTAGAAAAAGTTCTCTACCAAAATATGAGAAGAGTTTGCTATGAGAAAAAATTAAATGTGTAGACATGAAGTTATGATCAGTCAAATTACAACAAGCACAGCAAACTGGAAAAAATTAAAAGAAATAATAAGGGGAAAATTCCCTCTTTATTTGTTTGGGTTTTTTTTTAATATAAACTATGGCACATCCTCAGCCTGAATCTTAATCTGCATTAGTGCAAAGTGCTTTTCAAATCTGTAAGTTTCTTAATCAACTTTCCTAACTGATTAAAACATCTGCTGGAATGCCCCAGAAGAATATATGCTTTTATGGGCACGGCTTATGAATATGAACATAGAAAATGTATGAAAAATCTATTACTGACTCTGAAGCAGATAATTAGCCTCAAACTGAAAGTTGTTTAAAAAAACCCCAACAACTTGATTTGTAAACCTTTTGACTGCATAATTCTCACAAATTTAATTATGCTGCAAATTCATAAGCATGGGATTTCAGCACTTGTAGGTTGCCTTTTATTATTCAGAGACCTCAAAATAGATCACAAACACTGATTTATCAACCCATGAACTCATGAAAAAAAATGGTCTTCCTGCTCTTTCCATCTCTCATTTCAAGAGCTGTTTGTCCTTGCTGCCTCAGTCCTATAACCAGCATATTGCTGGCCCACTTGGAAATAACTTCAGCCATACAGAGAAACTTTTCCCTCTGAATAATTTCCACTTGAATATACATATATTAGGGAAGCTGCCAAATCCTTTTCCTACACTGCTCAGCTGCAGGGATTTTGCTGCATAGATGGCATCCTCAGGGGACTTTTATGAGAATTTGCTAAGGCTCCTGAGGATGAAGGCCAGCCATAATTGTTCACTCTTTTTTCAGATCTCAACGGGATCTCAAGTTATTGCTCTCTAATCTGCAGCAAGACGTGCTCTTTTGAAGTGGTATAGCACCAAAACACACATTTTTCCGTACCGAGTGAATTGGAAAATCATGTGGTTTTAATTAGCCATAAAAGGAGAGTACAGCAGCTGGTACTACAAAGCATATGAAAAGATTTGCCTGGCTTTGGTTTTGCACTTAGAAAATCAAAGAGTTAAGTGCCTGCTTTTGTATAGTGAATGACAAATGTGAATTATGTGGATTGCAGGAGTGGTAGGGTTTTAAACACAGACTCTTCCGATTTCACTTTGGTGCTGCTGAGTGGCTGCTAATTAACTCCTGCTCTAGTGCCTCTGTCTGGATTGTTACTGAAACTGTGTTAGTCAGACTCCCTGAGATGTTTTACAACATTTCTTGAATAACAGGCAGCTGGTGCACAGTGACAGCACAGCATAGAGGCTGCAGTATACTTACTCACTTGTATGCTCCCAGGAAGGGGCAGGAAAACAGAGAAACCCACAGAAAAATCTCTGAGGGGTAAAAAAGGAGGCACCTCCAGACTGGGATATCTGCCTCCCTTTCCTGTAAATTGCTTTGTGTGAAAGAAAGAAAGAAAACAGGAATTTCAGGTAGTCAGGTGACACATTTCCCTTCCTTGAACGTCTGCTTTTGGAGAATCTAAGGAACAGTGCCAAATGTGCTCCATTAATATTTCTTGATGCTGTATGAATTTGTCTCATGTATTCAGTGGTACTCATTTTAGGAGAAACAAACTTCTCTCAAGCTCCAGCTTCCCAGCAATCTGCATTAGCCCACTCAGATGAAAAGGATACTGCACAGGATGATTGAAGATTGGAATGTGCAAGCAATGAACATTAGAGAACAATTAATATCTTCTCTGTTTTGCCAGAGTTTGCCTTCAAACTTTGAAAGTATATACAAGAAACTTTTATAGAGTCATAGAATCAAAATTCTTTCTAATATCTAATCTAAACCTACCCTCTTTCAGTGTGAAGCCATTTCCCCTTTTCCTGTTACTACATGCCCTTGTAAATAGTCTTTCTCCATCTTTCTTGTGGGCTCCCTTCAGGTACAGGAAGGCTGAATTTAAGCCCCGAAGCCTTCTCTTCCCCAGGCTCAACAACTCCAATTCTCCTTGCCTTTCCTCACAGGAAGTTGTTCATCTTTTTAATCCACTTGGTGGCCTCGTCTGGAATCTCTCCAACAGTTCCATGTCCTTCCTGCGCTGGGACCTCAGAGCTGGATGCAGCCCTGCAGGTGGGGTCTCACCGGGGCAGAGCAGAGGGGCAGAATCCCCTCCCTGGCCCTGCTGGCCATGCTCCTTTGGATGCAGCCCAGGACATGTCAGGTCTGCTCTCGACCTGTTTATGCCTCAGCCTTTATTGATGCTGGAGGTTGCCCCAACTCTAGTGCTTGCACTTGGCCTTGTTAAAACTCATGTGATGCCTGTTGGACCACTTTTTGTGTCTGCCCAGGTCCCTCTGGATGGCATCCTGTCCATCCATCAGTGTCAACTGAACCACTTAGCTATGTGCCATCATTCCCATCATCTTCTACTTTGTGGATACAAAGAATAAAATGGGTTTGTACTTTTCCATGATGTTTTTCCTTCTCACTATCATTTTCAGATACAGCCAGCACTTGCTAAAGCTTATACAACTCCAGCTCCCTTCAGGATCCAGCATCACCATTCCCAGTTAGCAATATCACACTATTATGATACTATGGAAATGGAAGATGTGCATGAGTATTAAATAGCCAATTTTATGTATTGTTATCAAAATTATATACCTTTCAAATCTGCGGCCACCAACCTTAAGGCTCTAGAAATGAATCACATTTTTTAATCATATATATTGGGTTTCATATATCACATTATAGGTACAATGTGAAGAGTTTCCATGTTTTGATATCTGCTGTTATCACAGAATATTTTGCTGATGTGCTAAGGTCCTGGCTGAAGTTGCAGTAACATAACCACAGATTTCCTATGTGTATACCTACGTTAGTACACGTTTCACTCTGATTCCTCTAAAGCCTTTTTCTCCTATTCACAATTTCTCTGCAAACCACTACACTTTCAAAATATTCCTATGGGGTTTTTTTCATTGTTTTTAGAAGAAATGAGGGAAAGTGAATTATTTAAAATAAGGAGTAGCAAACACACAGTTGTAGAAAAATGTCCAGGTCAATGACCAAGAAATAGTATC
Organism: Taeniopygia guttata; assembly: GCF_048771995.1. Classification (NCBI taxonomy): domain Eukaryota; kingdom Metazoa; phylum Chordata; class Aves; order Passeriformes; family Estrildidae; genus Taeniopygia; species Taeniopygia guttata. Next base: position 69,141,868 of record NC_133027.1, on the reverse strand, counting down.
TACATCCTAAAGGTGGAGTTGCATGAATTGGCAGAGTGCTGGTTTGTCAAAATGTGAAGAAGTATCTCAAGTTCATTTGATACTTCACTGAAGAAATTCCTCAGTGTGTTCTCAATATGAGAACTGGACTCAATCAGTTTCCATTAGTGGGAAATCTACCTCTGGGGAAAAAAAAGAAACCAACCAACCAACTAACCAACCAAAAAAACAAAAAACAACAACAACAAAAAATCCAAAAACACCCAACAATTTCTTACCTCATAGAAACAGCATGTAATTTTCTTAAAATTGTCAAACATTAGAATATTCTTTGTTTAAACAGAAATCAAATGTGGAGGTACTAGGGATAAATGAATTGATATTTGTATGACACTATTCCAGAATTAAATTTTGGTCCCCCAGAATTACTGAACTTCATTCTTCCAAGGTATTCTTCAAAACAGCACCAAATAAGCCACTAGATTGTTGGCTTTTCCCCATATAGTACATATACCATAGTGGCGGTCCACATAGATTCCCCCAGCAGCATTGCAAATTCAGCTGTAGGAACATGGTGGCTTAACCTTGGACAACTGCCAGATAGTTGCAGCGGCTTGCTCCTAAATCCCCTCCTAAACAGGAAGGGAGGAGAAAATAAAAGGGAAAGCTTGCAGGTCACAACAGAGAGACCACTCGCTGGGTATCCTCATGAGCAATACACACTTGACTCGTCAAGTATTAATTTAGCTTACACCAAGTAGCAACAGTGCTGGATGGTGAGAAATAAAGGGCAAATATCAAAACACCTTTCCACCACCTCTCACTTTTTTTTCCCCAAGGCTCAACTTCACTCCTTCATTTCTAGCTCCACTTCCTTTCCCCCAACCCTGAGCAGCACAGAGGGTCAGGACAAGGATTGTGGTCAGTGTGCTGCAGCTCTCCTGTGCTGCTCCATCCCCTTTGCATTGCTCGCTGCTCACCCTCCCCAGGGGCTGCAGGGAAACCATGCTCTGGTGCCTGGAGCAACTTTACCCACGTCCTGCTACTCCCTCCTTGATGATACTTTTGCTACTTTTCACCATTTAAAAAAGTTGTGTTGGGCCCATTCTGAAGCATGCTTTCCTGAAAGCAGTGGGACCATGGCGGCAGGGCTCAGCCGAGCCCTGCGCTGGGCACCTTGGAGCCAACAGGAATGGGCTGTGCCCGGCTGGGGCAGCCCCTGCCTCCCCCAGCAAAAACTCCTGCGGCTCCTCCCTGCCAGCACCTCACCACTGGCACCTGCAGAGGAGGGAAGGAGACTCCTAAACTACAGTTTGACACATCTCACAAGTGACAGCCTATTCTTAAAAGCACGTGAAATAGGTCAGATTTCAAAGGGATGCAGCTGTCTAGATACTCTGAGCTAAGGGAGCTTGACATATGAATTTCCATGTCTGTAAAATTCACTGTAATAATATGTACCTAAAGTTCACTTCTATAACTAAGAATCGATTAAAATATGTGCCTCAAGACCTGAGTCGTATAAAATGACTGAATAACCTGAAGGATTTATCAGTTATAAGTCATAAATGCTTCAAAATTTATGATAAGCAATATGATGTGCCTCTGATTTCTACGCAGCAGACCCTCTCCCAATGCTTCCATTACCATGTCACCATCTACACCTGATTGATGGTACTTCAGGGCTTCACAGTCTGAGATTAATCACCAAGTTCCCACGTCTTGGTCCTCTGATTTTGATGGAAGAAGCGGAATTTGAATTGTGGAGGTTAAGAAAGGAAAATATTTTTCCTGCCTTGCAATGGCTGAAAGGTCATTCTTGAGCTCAAGTTGTTTAAATAATTTATTGTGAGCTACTGAGTCATAACAGAGTTACTGATCTGTCTTTTACTACAGTGACATTCTATTTTTTTAACTCTATATTTTTTTTATTCTGTGGTATTAAATAGCTTTCAGTCTGCAGTAACCAGAAATCTTTAAACGTGCTGCAACTGCACAATGACATATCAGATCTCTACCTTTGTGTGTAGCAGAGAAGTGCCATGGTGGGATTATATGCTAAAAAGAAGTGCTTTGCTTGGGAATAGCATTCCTCTACCAGCTTTGAGTGTATCATTTATTTTCTAAGCAGCCTGCGTATACTCGCTTTGCAAGTAGAGATGATTTGAGACTCCAATGCTGATCTATTTTTTTTCATTTCTGCATTGACACTGAGAGCCTTCCTACCTCATTAAACTTGTTTTCTTTATTTTGTGTGCTTCAGTGTTTTGTGCAGTCTAGGGGTTGATATATACCCTATTAGTGCTTTTAGGAACTCTGAAAAGTTGCCTAGAAAATAAAATTGCTAGTATTTCACAAATTTAGTTTTGTATTCAAGTTAAATAACAAAGTGTTTTTATTTTCCCCACCTAACTTAAAATATTTTAAGTACTGAAGATATTCTGGATCACAGTACCTAAGAGAATATGGAAATCTAACCCCTTGAAAGTTTTTTTACCAAAATTACTTTCCAGTTTCTGACTACTCTGATTGCAAACTCTTCCCTCACCATAACTGCAAATGCTTCTAGTTGCTGTTGAAAACAGTGAGAACACCTTTTCTCAAGTAAGACTGCACAATCCTCCTCTTCACAATTGTTTCTTTTTCCTTCTCTCTTTTTTTGACCCTGAACAATGATTATGGACTGGAGCTATGGCATCTGCAGGGATATGGGTCTCATTATAAGAAAATGGTTCCATTGGCAGAAAATAAAAAGTGTAGGAGAAAAAACACAACAACCGACATATAAAGAAGGAAAGAAATGCTGGATCCTATCATGAAGCTGTTGGGCTCCATGCAGAGCTGTGCTGGTTATATTTTGGCAGCATAGCCTGGTTGAGGACAGAAATTTATCTTTGTGGGCAAGAGACCCACAGGGTGCCACAGACTTCCACCCTTTCAGCTCTACAGCCCGATTCCCCCATCAAGCCACAACAGTCTCACTTCATGCAGTTCCCTCTCACCCATCCTGCACAAACTGTTCTGCTCAGACTGAAGTGGGGAAACCTTAAGAGTCTCTTCCCAGCACAGAAAGAGGTGGAAGCTTAAAACAAGAAAGGTAAAGAGTATGAGAAATCATAATACTGAAAATGAGCAATGGAAAAGCTGCTTTCAAAGGGAAGAACTGCTGTTAAAATGAGCATACACTCAATTCATACTTTTGCTGGGCATTAACAGGTGTCAGGGGAGGAAGGCGATAAATGTATTTTTTTTTTGTTTCAAGCTAAGAAAAAAACCCTTCATTCCTACTTACCTCATTGTTAGATCTGCTATTGCTACTGCATTCATTTCACAACTAGGAAAAAATGGCATAAAGATTATAAATTTCTTCAAAATATTAATTAATTGTTTTGGAAGTGTTTCCCATTATGTGAAATCAAAGTGTTACAAAAATCAAATTAGTATGTTAGCAAATATTTGGTCTAGAACTTGAATTTCTTTCTTGAGTAGACCAGCTTTATATAGATATGGCCCCATCTGAACATGCTATTTGCTTGTATTTATTTTCCTCACAAACAGTCAGATCTTATATTCAACAATGTTTGAAATTATCAATTTGGAAAATTGTGGACTACTGTCATCTTTGTTGGACATTTTCTGAAACTATTGTGAGATGCGAATGAAACCATATTCTTTAGATGTATTAAGAAAAGAGCACAAATTGAGTCTTGTTGTTTCAGCTATGCTTAATTGCTGGCTTTAGTGTGACTCTGATAACCTGCCATTAACACAATTTTTATTTTGCTTAAACTAAAAGGATCACATGAGTTTATGGAGTGGTGTGTGGTTTGCGCTGATTTACATGATGAAAATCAGATAAAAGGCAGTTTTAGTAGATTGTGTCTAACTTGATCCCTTTCTTTAGACAGGATAATTTTCTTGACAAGGGAGGTAATTCTGCAGACATGATCTATTTGGTGCTCAGTAAAGCTTTTGGCACAGTGACACATGGGAAACTGTTAGTTAAGCTGAAGAGGATGAGGATTAGTAAAAGAATGTCAATACAGTAAGGCACTGGACAAAGAGGAGACAATGGGGTGTGTTGTGTTTACAAATCAGCAGGCTAGATGCATACTGCTGGTGAAATTCCTTATGGAGCAGCAGTTGCTTGGCCTTGGCCAAAGTGAGGCATCTGCCAGCTGAGGCTCTTGGTGACAAAGTTTAGAGGCGCTGCCAGGGGCAAATGATGAGTATCTGGTGACTGGACCAAAAAGAAAAAAGAAAAACTTGAGTGCCCGTAAGGTCACAGTAAAGCACAAAGTGAGAAAGACAGTGAGGCAAAACAGAATAGTACACATAGGAGATAAATACACGAATTTCTGTTGTGAGCTGGGCACTATCATTTGGAAACAAAAGAAGCAAAAGAAATCTTTGTCGATATTATTTTGCCAGAAGGTAACTATTAGCTAGCAATGTGATTGAGCTGTGGAAGCAGCAGGATGGGCACTGGCTTACAGTCCAGGGCACTCTCACCACTCTGAGCTCTTTCTAACTGGGTGTATTCAGCACCTTGTCCAAAACTGGTATATAATTTCACCTATATTGAAGGAAATTCAACCCCAAAAACAAACAAACAAAAAGACAATACAAAACCGCAGCTTGGATAAGCAGAAAAGAGAAGGACCACATTTACAAAATAAGCCTATGAAAGCACAGGTTTAGAAGAGCAAAATAATGGAGGGGACATTATGAAGACATTAAAACACAGGAGAATGGTGAGCTAGCTCAAGTCAGGCTAGTATCATCAGGCAAGATGAATGGGAATAAAGTACTCAGAAATAAATTAAAGCTTAAAATTAGAAGTTCTTAACTATTATAGATGTGAGGATCTGCTGTTCCAGAAGAACAAAATGGGCAGGAGCAAAAAGTAAAAGATGATCTTTATCATCTGTTCTTCTCAATGAAATGACATGATTCCTGATTCCATGTAATGAATGAAACAACAGACAAGGAAGTGACGTCACCCAAGAAGGTCCTTCAAGGATAACGCCAAAGAGTGCTCAGTTGATTTCTTAATGAGCTTTTTTGTAACATAGCTGCAAATACATGATCACAGAGTATCCAGAGAGTATCCACTGGTAACAGCAGTGCCATGAACACAGGCAAAAAAAGCACAGTAGTACCCAAGTAAGATTTCCTAGTTAAAAAAAAAAAAAAAACAAAAAAAGAAAAAAAACAAACCAAACCAAATCAAACAAACAAACAAAAAAACCACCACCAAAAACCCCAATAGCCTTATAATTCATCTTCACCTCTGTGTCTTCTTAGGAATATAATGTAAAGACCTGTATTATATCTAGGAGCTGTACTGTGCAGGTTTAAACCTCTGTTCTCTGCTCAGCTAAAGATCTTGTTAAAATCAATGGATATTTTCTTTAAAGAGTATAATTTAGAAGTATTATTGCAAAATTTCTTCCCATACCTTAGGCATTCCTAAACAGTTTGTTGACTGCCTTGAGACTTACTTCTTTTTACAGACGTTGTCCTATATGGGTTTTCTAGGATCATTGATTTTAGTGTGCATACACTTGCTTCAAAGGCTCACTTTGCATGACTCAAGGTTAAATATATTTATGTTACACAATTCTACTAGGCAACAGAGCCCTGATTTATAAAGTATTGATATGTACCTTAAAACATGGCAAATTCAAAGCCAAGCTGATCTCAACTTGCTTTGAATTTTAAAATGAATGCATTTTCTAAAATACATTCTGCATTATGTACATAGATGACTTTAGCCACAACCTCATGAATTAATGAGGCTGTGGTAGATACAAAGCTATGCATTTTTGGACACTGGTCTAATCATAACATAATTTACTTTCTGGAGTGGTTTTCTTCCCACTTATGAAATCGTCTATGTGTTATAGAGATCTCAACCTGAGATTAACTTATCTATTTTTAGTGTGCTTACAGCTGGGAAGCCTTTACACAAATTTAACAGCTAATACAAGTGACAGAAGGGAAAGGATGGTCGAATTTTCAGCTACATCTTCAGTGGCACAAAAATAAGTGCACTATTTCTAGTATAATCTTAAAAGCCAGGGGTGCATCCTGTGAGCATATCTCCAACACATAGGGGTGCTGAGCCCCAGCAGCTGAGGTGCAGAAACACCAAGGACAATTGCACTGTGAAGGGTCACCTGAGACGACTCAGAGGGGCTTGCAGCTGTGCTGAAACCCCAGCTTCCTATTACATGGGATAGAGCTTTTTCTGATGCTATTTTGAGATGCAAGGTAAAAAGAAAAGCATAGGCAGGCAGTAAAGCAACATACCCAGAGCTGAAAAGCAGCGGAATCTTTGCACAGTAAGAAGAGATCTTAATTTTTTCATACGTAAGTAGTTTTCAGTTTTTGTTTTTTCATCCCACAGGTATTTTTTTAGAGTGTCATGAATTACCGTTGCATTAATTTAAAGCCAGGAGGTTAACAAATTTTCTTTATAAGTGTTGAAAATTGATACCTGGAATTTTACATATTCTTTCACAGGCTCTGGTCATGGTCATCTGTCATGACGGTTCCTGCAGCATGTTCTGTGAAAACCCCGGTGTAAAGACATAGGGCGCAGGTGATCCTTCCTCACATGAATGGATAACGTGCGAGACCGACCTCAAGTTTCTAAAATTTTGTTCTCAAGGTAGTAGATAATCTAAACAATATTACTTATAAGATTAATAGAGAATTGGTGCCCTCGAAAGGATACACTACTGTTTTGTTTCTGTTCTCCAGAGCACTTCTTTGTAACTTTCTGTTACACCTAGCCAAGAAATACACAAGCAGGCAAGCAGAACACACCCTGCTGCCCTATGCCATAGCAACTTGGCAGCCAGCAACGTTGCCCACAAAAACAATTGCTAAATGCTGAACTTCTTTTGTGTTGAATAGTTTAAAGTTAAATTTATTAATCTGTTATGACAGAAGAAACATGGCAGTGTGAGACACCACAATTTGATGCAGCAAGTTATCACATACTTCTACAGGATCTTTTAAAATGCAGATTTCTTACATTCTTCATGTTTTAATGGAGTAAAAGCATATATTAATAAATCATTTGGCTTCCTATGAGTTTGCAGCATACCTTTATTAGCTGAGTGAGGAGAGTATTTTAAGCATACCTTTCAAAAACTTGATAGTAATGAATAAATACCATATTAATATATATTATAGAGCTACACGAGGGTATGTGATTTGGTTGATGTCTCATTAAGGGCGCACATTTAATATGCAACAGAAAATTATTTACTCTCCACAAATGGACCACAATCTTCAAGCAATAGCTTCTCACACATCTCAGTTAAAACCAATAAAAACAGATTAGAATAATCGGGGGGGAGAGGGGGGGAGGGAGAAAAAAAAGAGAGAGAGAGAAGAAACCACCGCAGACTGACTGAACGCTTTCCCACATAACCTCGTCTGTGAGTCCTTGCTACTTCGCAGGTTGTTGGCAAGGGCGAGGGCCGGCTTTGGCAACCCTGCGCTTTTAACTCCGTGCACCCCGGGGCGGGGGCTGCGGGCAGACTCCCTCTCGCTCGTCCCCGCCCCACCGCAATGTCCCGGCAGCTCAGAGCCGCCGCGGCCCGCCGGGCCCCCCAGCTTCGCACCTCGGCGGAGCGGCGGCCGGCAGCGCTGCCCGGGGCGGGCCGGGGCCGGCGGGCCGGGGTCGGCGGGCGGGGCGGGCGCCGTGAGGTCACGGCGGCCGGGCCAATGAGCGGCGCGGCGCGGCGGGCGGCGAGCGGGGTGTCCCTCGTGCGGCGGCTGCATGGGGAGGGCGGCGGCGGCAGCGGGGCGAGTGGTCCCGGCGCGCCCCCGCCCACCCACGGGCCGGGACTGAAGGGGCGGTGCCGCTGCCCGAGCACAGGTGCGGCGGTGGTGGTATCGGTGTCGGTGTCGCGGGCGGGTGCGGAGCGCCCTCCTCCCGGCGGCGCCCGGCGGGGGATGTTCCGGCCGCCGGGGGCGCGCCGCCCGTGGGAAGCGCGCTCCTAACGCCACCTGGGCGTCGCAGGGAGCGCTCGGCGCGGAGCGGGCGGTGTGGGGTCTCCGGGAACCGGGCAGGTAGGAAGGAGGAGAAATGCCGGTTCGAGCGGGTCTGAGCAGCTTTTGTGTGTTTGCCCTCCCTAGCGTGCGCGGGTGTCAGCGGCGGGGAGCGGCTTGCGGCGCAGCCCGGCCGGCAGCGCTAGCGGGGCTCGCCGCGGGGAAAGTTGTGCGGACGGTCCCCGCTTCGAAGCGGCTGAGGAAACGCAGAACCCTCTGTCCAGCCGGGGCGGGGGGCTCAGGCTGTGGCAGCGGCGGCGGCCGCCGGAGGGCTCCGCGCACCGCGGCGGGGTTGCCCCGTTCCCGGGGGGACTCAGAGGAGCGGCCGCTGCCGGGGCTGCTACGCCCCTGGAGCAGCGCGGCGCGGTGCCGCCCGCCCGCCCGGTGCGCCCCTGGCTCGGTGCGGTCGGGGATCGCGGCTGCTCGGTGCGGCGTCCCGTCCTGGGGCGGCTCACCCAACGTGCCGCCGGGTGTCGGGCTGGTCCCGCTGGGCAGCGAGGAGAGGAGTGCGCGGCCTCCCCGGGCAGGTGGTTGATAGTCCCCGCGGCTGAGCCGTGTCCGCTCCGTTCTGGATCAAACGGGGCTCCGCGGGGCCGCGCACCAGAGTGCGGCTGGAGTTTGGGAAGGCATCGGTGGGTAGGGTGTGCGCTGCCAGCGCACCCGCAGGAGTGTCTGAAGCAGAGCCCAAGTGTTTACTTAAAACCAGAACTAGCCGTATTCCCTTTGCTGTGTAAGTCTCGGGGCAGAAAAACCCGAATGCACTCGTGTGCAGGGCTATGGATCGGCTCGTGTGGCTTTTCATGCTGATTAACTGCCTTCTGATTGCCTGGGATTACTTTGGAAAAACGCAAATCCCAGCTAATATCTGTGCTGACCATATATAGAAGTAGTCACAGACAGAAGTACTATAACTTCAATTTTGCTGACACAGGTCGAGAAACTTTAAAAACGGCAAGCAAAAGCCAGGATTTGTCCTGGGGATGTTTATGTCCAAGATATATATTTTCCAGTGTTTGCATCGTACATTGACTGATTTATTTCTATCTTTTGTTTGTTTGTCTACCTGCCTATACAACTCAGAGTTAGTGAATGATATATTGATTTTATTTAGTCTGCCTCTCTTTAATCTGGCAGTGTTTGGTTTGCTTACTTGTGTTGGACCAGGACTGTGGTAGGGAATGCTGCTTTTTCTGGAATGGAAGCCTGGTTGATGGCTTTCAGAAACGTGCCTCAGCTTGGAAGCAAGCACGGTTGCTCATACAGTAGCAATTTTCCACGGCACGGGAGAAGTATTGGAGGGTTTTCTGATGTGTTATGTGTTTTGTCTTCTCTTTTTTTTTTTCCCCGAAAGAAATACATTTCTCAAAGAAATACATTGGGTTGTTGTTTATTGTTTTGGGGTTTTTTTGGGTTTATTTTTGTTTTTGTGTTTTTTTTAATAGCTCTGCTACTACCAGAAGCTTTTATGTGTACATTATTGTCCTGTGGAGCAATATGAAGACCAGTGCTGAATCTCATTCAAAGTAAAGTATTTTTATTTCAGAATCCTGTGCATGTTAACAGGGTAACTCCAGCAACAGGGAACAAGGATTTGTTGACTTGAGCTGAAACACTGAAAACAATTCTTTTGGACTGTTTTGGACATAGCAGTTTTGCTGGATTTTAGTAACAAAGGGATGAAATGCTCCAGGGATAATCCAGTATAAAATTCATCTGACTTACTGGCAGCTATATCAAAACATGTTGCAAGTTCTCTTCTATCAGACACACTATGCCATCAAAACCAGGAATTCAGTTTTGTACATTTTCACGTTTATTTCAAAAGAAATAAAATCTAACCTAATTTATTACAGAAACTGTAGTGAGGTGTAAATTCCTGTCATTTTCAAGTAGATGAATAGTAACTTTCTGGAAGGAGCTGATTGCATGGGTTATATCATACATCTGTATATTGTCAAGTACAGTACATTTTTCTTTCTGTTACTGAAAAAAAAAAAATCTTACTTATAGCAATATAGTCTGCATCCAACAGCTTATTAATGTATTTTTAGAATAGCAGTGTCAGAGGTAGGTTTTCACAGTGAAAACCAACTATGACCATATGAAACATCATAAACACTCAATGGTGCCTTAAATTGCAGTTCTAGGTATTAGTGTTAAGGAGTAAAATATGTTGGTTAATTTGTAAGCTGGTCTAAAAAATTGTCACACTTACTATGCTCTTTGTTCTAAACCTATAGTAGCTGCTCTAAAACTATCCAGCTTCTGTTTCTTGAATTAGTATTTGGATTTTAGTCTTAATGCCATGAATGTTTTCAGGGTCAAATCCTGAAATGTTAAAGAAAATCTTGTGATGACTAATGTGGAAATTTCGTCCACATGAATACTACAGCGTTATGGTTCTTAAGTTCGTATCTTCTATTCTCCCTCAGTCTTCATTGTAGCAGACAGCCTAATTGTGTACTTTGTGCCAGCAATTACTGTGCTTACGCAGTGTTATGTGACTCAAAAAGGAAGGGGTGCAAAAGGTGCTTGACACTAGGAAAACGTTTGAAGTGATCTGGATGACCTTAATTAATATTGTTCATTATCCTATTACATCTTGTTTGCCATTAAGAGGAGATGGTGTTCTGAGGAGGAGGCCAAGTATCTGTGCAATATCTGAAGGCAATGAAAGCTCAGTGCCTGTAAACCCATAGCTGCTTAGTTTAGTACAAAATATGATTGAATATTAATGTTATCTTTTCCTGTAATGGCAGATTCTCATTTATGTAATTAATCTTTTTAATAAGGAGCAGTATCTATAGGATTATGTGGGGAGGATATGCAATGCCATCTCAGTATCCTTATTTGTATTTAAGTACCATAGTTTGTGAATAGGTGGCAGATATTGGAATGAATCTGTAAGGTTGGAATAAAGAGCCTGGCAACACCAAAAGTTGTCTGTTTCAACAGTGTTGCTACTTTCTTTGTGACTTTGTTCTTTGTCTTTTTTTTCTATTAAAGAATATCAGTTCTGCTGGGCTGCATGGTTGCTGTACCTGTGAAACTGTCAGAGGTACTGGGAGAGTGTCCATCACCTCTGCAAGCACAAATTGTGCCTCCCAGTCCACCCAACAGGGTTGCAGCATTTACCAGGCTATGTTCCTGATGGTGTTGGGGTGCAAAACATAAATAAATTTACTATAAGCCTGGTGTGCCATGATTAGATTAAGACTACATGCTCAGGAGTTGTTTATGTCTTATTTTTGTTTTAGGAGGGGATGAGAGCAGGCTGCCATATTTTCTATTTCTTATGCTTTGGCTGAGTACCACCAGAATGCAACCTTGTCCATGCATGCCTGGCTAGGAGATTCAGTGAGGGCAAAGAGAGAATCCACTCTTGGGAATGTAAAATGTTGAAATTACTAACTGTAAAATAGGCAATGATGAGCGATTGACCCCCTCACATATTCTAAGTATGTAGTTAGTTTTGTGCTGGAGGCATCTGTTGGTGTAAAGGAGGGAAGGCTTAAATGAGTTTCTTTATTAAATGTTTGCAAATTGAAGGCAAAGTCATTTCTGTGGTTGGAAAATCTTTGGAAAAACAAAAGATGTCATACAAGTTTCATACTTGTCTAAATTAATCCTGATGGAGATAGTTACAGAGAAATAATTATTAGTACAGCTTCAGTATGGATTATCAGAAAATGTTTTCCTGGGTATGCTTTGAAAATACAGATACGTGTCAATGTCATTACCTTTCCTTCTCTGTTTTTTGTGCTCTCTTGCTTAAGATGGAGTAAACAAAACCTTTTTAATTTGAGACAATTTTCTGCAAGCAAATTCAAAATTTCGTTCATTTAGCCCCGTGCAATATAGCATTTTAGTCACAGTATGAGAATTCCATGCACACCAAACATCTGATAAATTGTCTGTTCTCTGTTGTGGGCATTAGGCCCAGTCTTGGTCTCCAGGAGGTTGTGGCTGCTCTGCTAGTTTGTAGGTAGTACTTGTGGGGGTAGGGAGTGTGACTGAGAGCTTCCAGGATTGTTGAGTTACATTCAATAAGTTGATGGACTTGTGCTCTGTAATGATACATATTTCTATATCTTTCCCTTCCCTCTCTGGATAAGAAGGCTGTGTGATGATGTGTAAGGTTAATCTCTCACTTTATTTGGATGATAATCTGTCCTCCTTCATTCCCATGGGAAGAAGGTTATTTATGGCATACAAATATTTATAATAAAAAGAGTCAAAGGTTTACCTCTTATAAATAAGTTCATAGGTGACTGAGAAATTTGGAAGGAAGGGATTTAAAGAGATGTTTGAAGTTACTAGGGCATGTCTGTGTGTGTACATCACTTCTCTTAAAAAAACCAGTCTAATCTTAGTGCCAGGGGTTGGCCAAGGGGCTCTGTACAGTATTGTTTACCTGCTGAGCTCTAGCTGTGTTTGTGTGTAACATTTTGTCCATTACTACCTTATTTGACAGCATTAGGTGTACTGGAGCAAAATGCTGAGGGCTCTTCTTTGACCTTTAAGGCTCCATGTGAAGTATAGAGGGACAACTTTTCAGGTGAAATGTATGAACTCGTGACAGCATACATTGTCTTGCAGACTTGTTATTCTTGCCTGTCCTTCTCATAAGCAGGAGAAGATCCTTCCAGCATCTAGGATTAATGGGTTTTAAGAAAGCCTCCCAACATTCCTGCATGAAGATATGAGGTATCAGCTGTAGCACCTAAAGGAAATAAACCTGACAGTTTTGAAAGGGAAAAATGCTATCTATCATCCACAAGGATTTATAAAAAGCCTCCATTATTTCATTATGAAATAAGGAAATTTGAGTTCAGTAATTATGTGGGATTCTAATAGTGGGAAATACATTATTAAAGCTGTCAAATCATACATTAAAAAAATCTCACTAAATACATACTGAAGAAGTAAAGCATTCCATTTCCTTCTGCCTTGCACTATAGTCATGTAGAGTCACACTATATCCTTTACAGGATTGAAATAATGAGCCAAACATTTAAAAAAACCCCAAAACCTTAAATACCTTGTAAAAGTTCCTGGGCTACCACAAAACCAAATAATTTGGTGAGGTAATAGCAGTCTTGGTGTAAAAAATTAATTACCTCTTTTGGGTTCGTACGACCTGGACTATGCTTGTTTGCTTCATGTTAATCAGGAATGAGAATGAGCAGGTCATTATCTTGAAGCAACATTTCATTCGCTAAAAATGCCAAATAAAGGTCTCTGCAAAACACTAAGAAAGAACAGTGTCAAATCTGTAGAGAAAAGTATTCAATTTCCCTTCCTGATACTAATGTAGAGGAGCTTGTCCCACGGGGTTCCGTTATGTCTGAAAGGAGACACATTCCTGTGGTCTTATGGGAATTCCTGAAACACAACAGAGGCTGAGTCTGTCTCGAGGTATTAAGGCAGAAATATTCATGCTGCATGTACTGAAGCATGAAATATCCATTATGCTTGCTTTTATAGCTGCATGCTCTTATAATGGTCACCTATGCAAAATCTTACTGCCATTTTTTTTTTTTTTTTTTTTTTTTTGGCCAGAAGCCTTTTAGCACTTCCCCATGTTTCTCTAGTAAAAATTAATAGTGCTAATTGCCACTTCTTTTATCATTAATTTCTGAATCAACACAATGTATTGCTATAGCAACAAATCCTTTTGAACTTCACTGCAGACAATTAGGAGAATTCAATCTCAATATGTAATAAGCACAATTGTAAGAACTACTCGAAGGATTAAGGAACTTCCTTTTTTAAAAGAAGGGGAGTAATGCAAATACTCAAAACTGTCATGAAAGAACAGAACTTGAGAATTTTCAGCATTCTCTTCTTATTAATCATCTTCAGTTGCTGTACAAAGGTGCATAGTTGCTTTGAACAAAGTATATTACAGCACCGGAGGGAAAAAATACATCACTCTGTGGAATACTCCAGAGATTTTTATCTCTGATAATAATGATTGGACATAAACTGCTGCATCTTCTCACACAGTATGGTTGTTCTTCAGCCCTGACAATGCATGTGCAGGAAAACCCTAAGTAGGTTTCAGGATTAGCTGGACAGCAAATAGTCCAAATTTATGAAGTCAGAATTAGATGGTGTTTATCTTTGCTTTTTCACCAGTTGAAGCATCTTTTTTGTTGGAGTGGATTGCTGTTTGCATTTTACCTTGTCATCTCTCTTGATAGCGGGCAGACAAGGGAGGTTATACATATATGCACACACAATAATCACGAGGCATAGGGGGTGTGGAAGTGAGAAATACCTGAGGAACACTGGAAAAAAGGGGAAAGGTCTAGCACTGCAAGTCTATGATTGATGTTATTGCCTGTGATAGATTTTGAGGTAGTGAAAGCTTATAAATCTTTAGGGGAGCTGTGCTTCTAAGGATGCTGATTGCATTGAAAAAAGGTGTCAGAAGAAAGCATAAGGACAGCTGAAGGGTAAGAATAATAAAACGAGAAATTAAGGAAATGCAGAGGGTGGATAAAGGCAGGGCAGTGCTTGTAAGAGGGAATTCTGAAGGGAATAACCTGGGAGTCTGTGACTCTTGCATACATACGGGACAGAGAAAAGAAGGGAGAACAGTAAAAGCCCCAGAAAAAAATGAAACAGTGTGACCCTAGGTGCTGAGGGGAGAATATGCCTGTGGTAGATGTCCTGGGAAGGGCATGATGGTTTCCTAGGGAGGAAAGGTTGTTTTGTGGATTCTTCCTTTACCTCATGAAGGGGTTGGCTTCATAATGGTTTTTTGCTACCAAGGCTGCTTCTTCTGTGTATTATCAAAGTATGTTTGTTTACTAGCAGTGCCCCCACCAACCAGCAGACCAGCTGTGGTTGACCCTGGCCAGGCTGTTTAATATCTTTGCAGATAATATTTGGGAGGAAATAAATACTGAAAATGCAACAGTATGCAAGGCAACACTTTTGCAACTTTCTCTTGGAGCCCTCTGCAGTAGTGTCAAAGTTAGCATTTTCAAGCAAAGTTTTAAATGGAAGGTGTTCAAGTTGTATCTCTTGGTTCTTCCTTTTATTAGCATAGTAGTGTGGCTTTGTTAACTAGGAAATCTTAAGGAAAATTCTTCAATAAATGCTAAAAGAGCATTACAAAAGCAGTGAAGAAATTCTGAGCATCTTCCAATATTCTTGGAAGACAACGATCCCTGGACATTTATTTATGTGAATATTGTTCTAAAATATCTCTCACAGCATCTAGTAGCTCAGATAGCATCTGAGTAGTTAGTTTAGCAGTGTCTCTTAAGAAGAGATGGATAAACTGCATTGGAGTCCTATTCTTAGGCTTGGAGCTGCTGAGGTAAATTCAAGAAAACTTCAATCTAGTTTGGAGGCTTGCAGGGGAGACTTCTGGATTTCAAATATCTTTGTGTTATTTTTCTGATCATTGTTTTGTATAAAATTGTCTTGTATTTCCTGTGGAAAAAGATGAAGGAAAGTCACTCTTAAAAAAAAGATTTTCTCTGGAAGAGGCAAGAAATTTATCTCTAGTGTCTGGATACAGTATAAAAAAAAGCAAACAAATAATGACTTTAGAGCAAATGCTGGTGAAAGGTCTACATTGAAGCAAATATGTGTGAAAGAGAAACTTGTAGAACTACAACTCAAGGGATAAACAATTGTGCTGTAGAAAATAGTTGCTAAAAATACTGCTCTACAATGCCAAGGGAACTCATATAAATAGAAGAGCAATGAGAATAATTTGTAGCTCCCATTTCTGGAAACTGCAGCTCAATAGCTGCTGGCTGAAGATGATGTGTTAGGCACATGTATTGGTTCTCCTTTTCCTTGGTGTTAATTGCAGTGTGATATGGGGATGCATCAAGTCTGAAGGCAGTGTCTGACTTTGCTGTTGATGGACATTCATAGGTATGTGCTTTGGATTGTCTGGTTTTTACTTTTCATGCAGCTTTCACTGAAAAAGCATAAAGCTTACTAAGACTTTCAAATAAAAATGAGTGACTGTTAGTTTTCCTCCTGTTCCATATCTCCATTCAAAAAAAAAGTCAGTTGTTTTGTGAAAACAAGTATATGGAAGGTGAAGATGAACTGTACTTTTCAGAAGCAGCAGACGGTGTTTATACTGTTCACTACTGAGTCAGTAATTTCCTTTCTCACTCAGCTCAATGAAAGCTGCGTTTGCTTGCTGAAGGGAATGCTAAAGAGACAAAAATATGCAAGCAAGCTTGAAAAAAAGTTTATTGGGTTAATGTGGCTGGATTTTGGTAGCAGGGGGGATGCAGGGGCAGGCTCTTTGTGAAGCTGCTAGAAATTTCTTATATGTCAGATGAAACCGGTGTCAGGCAGCTCAAAGGTAGTCCCACTGCTGGCCAAGGCTGAGCCCATCAGTCGTGGTGGTAGCACCTCTGAGAGAACATATTCAGGAAGGGAAAATGTTACTGTGCAGGACAGCAACGCTGCAGATCCAAGTTCGGTGAAGAAGGAGGGGGAGAGCAGAGATTCTCAGCAGCCTGTGGTGAAGCAGCTCTCCCCCTGCAGCTCCTGGAGATCCCTGATGGAGCAGATATCCGCCTGCAGCCCATGCAGGAGTTCTTTGCCTGGGCAGGTGGATGCTCAAAGAGACTCTGACTCTGTGCAGCTCGTGCTAGAGCAGGCTTCTGGCAGGATCTGTGGGCCCATGCTGGAGCAGGTTTTTGCTCACAAAAGCCTGGATCAGGTTTACTTGTGACCTTGCAGGGGACAGTTGGAGCAATTCATGAAGAAGTGCAGTGTGTGGGGCAGACTCAGCTTGTAGAAGTTGGTAGAGGACTGTCTCCTGTTGGAGGGACCGCATGCTGGAGCAGGGCAAGAGTGTGAGGAGTTCTTCCCCCTGAGGAGGAAGGTGCATTAGAGGCAGTGTGTGATGAACTGTGAGTTTCCCCTAATCAAGGGGGAAAAGTGTTTTTAAGACTTGGTTTTAATCTTCATTACCCTACTCCAATTCTGATAGGGAAAATTTTACAACTTATTTACCAAAGTGGACTTTCTTTTGCCCACAATGTCAGTCAGTGAGTGATCTCTCCCTGCCTTTATCTTAACCCTTGAGTTTTTTGCTGTGTTTTCTTTCCTCTGTTCAGTTTAGGAGGGGAGTGATAGAGCAGCTTTGTGGGCACCTGGTGTCCAGCCAGGGTCAACAAAGGATTTATAAATACAGCAGTAGGCTGAAGCTTTACATGCTGAAGTTTTTCAGGGCACTGAAATCTTCTGCTGCTGTTATCTTCCAGGATGGGCTCTTGAATTATGATTATGGTAATGGGAAAATCAAATTTTTAAATGCCTGAAATGGAAGAATGATGTTTACGTGATTCTTGTAGGCTGACAGCAACAATAAGGAGAAAAACCAAAAAATGATCTCAAGTTAACCTGAAATAAAATAGGACATGAAAAACCTCATCTCGCCTAATTTCCTATCCACAGTTTTGGTATATTTATACAATTTTAACTTCTTGTCATATTTACAAGCTAAGAAAATGGAGTTTTAAAGATAAATGTAATCAGGTATGCTGTTTCCAAGAAGAAAATACTGGAATTGGAACAATTTTAACATACTGATTACTTTTTAATGTTGCTAAAGATCTAATACTTAGCAACCTGCTAGTATTGGCATGCAGAGGTCTTATCTTCGTTACATCAGTTGGAAACTTCCCATGGTACAGTGAGTCATGCAGATGATCAGTATCCTTTTCTGTGTCAGATATGATCAACTTTTTTCATTTAATGTGTTGTTGCTTGGTGGATCGGTTTGTTTCTAGGAATAATGCATC
Organism: Taeniopygia guttata; assembly: GCF_048771995.1. Taxonomy (NCBI): domain Eukaryota; kingdom Metazoa; phylum Chordata; class Aves; order Passeriformes; family Estrildidae; genus Taeniopygia; species Taeniopygia guttata. Next base: position 69,124,022 of record NC_133027.1, on the reverse strand, counting down.
CCTTTTACAATGGCTGTACAGTCTTGCTTCTGCTTTTCTTAAATTTTGCTGTTGTACTGTTTTTATAGAAGGTAAGGAGAGCAAAGGTTTTGTTAAAAAAACCCAACAAAAACCAACCCCCACCAAAAAAAACCCCAAACAAACAAAAACCAAACACAATCCCAAGATCTCACCCTTTTGATTTACCAGATGGGAACATTTCCTGGGTTTGGCTCACATAATGAGATGGGTAATAATTTATTTGCATTGTATATTGATTTTTTGTAACAAGAGCACTCTAAGCCCGAGGATGCTTGGGCTGCAGTCTTTTGTGGCTGTGTGACTTGTATGACTCTGATTTTGCTCTCTGATTCTAGTTGGAATTGGGTGTTGCAATGTCATTAAGGAGAGGATTTCTGAATCTTAATGCTGGGCATACTGAAACCTTGGATTTCCAGGCTGGTCATTTGAATTACTCTTTTTAAATTTTTTTTTTTACTTAACCTTGTGTTACTTGACTTGCAGTTGTGTTTCTTTTTAACCTGAGCAGCTATTTTCCATTATATATTTGTTTTTTAGTACTGCAAAAATAACATTTTATGGCCTTTCACTTGGTTTAGGGAATATAAGATAATTACCATACTGGTTTTGACAGAAGTACTAAAAAGAAACATTTCTGTGGGGCATTTGAGAATTCTAATGATTAAGATGATAGGTTGTGCTTGGGCCTGAATGTGTTTACTAGAAAACTGTCTTCCCTTTTACCCTCCCGTTTCACTCCTTCTCCCGCTCTCCCAATTTTTAATGCTAAGTGCTCTGGGTTATTAATGACTAAGAGCAATGAATAAATGCAGAAAAGATTCACTAGTCATGTTTGACTAGCTCATGAAGAAGGTTAAACTTAAGAGGTACAACATAAAGAAGAAGCACTATAGGAGTGTTCTTACATTTGGTAGTTGAAAGTATACACACCATCTGACTGTTTCTATCTTCCTTAAAAATGTGGGGTGGCAACAAACACTATTAAGCTAAAGGTTGGGTTTTCTTTCTGTTTTGGATTTGTACAAATTGAGGCTTCGCTTTAGCCTATATTTTCCTTTTTTTTTTTTTTTAAGCTCAGACAAGGAAAAGTGTAGGGCTTTTTTTCTGCTCAGTTTTACTTGTGTGTTTCTCTATAAATTTTTTTGAGTTTTCCATTTTTTCTACCAAAGATATTACTCTCTCTTATTTAAATTAGAATAGAAATGTGAAGGTTAGAAGTGTGTGGCCAGGTGGTCTTGTTTTAGCTAATGATGTGCTTGGAGTGTACGTGTGCAAAATATACTTCAAGGCCTGTCCTAATCAACTTAAGAAAAATAATTTGAAATAAACCTTCCCAAACTATTTGCAAGTGTTAAATTATATTAATTTAAATGAGATTAAAGCTATAATATGTGTAGCTATTTTCTTATGAGGATAAGCTTAAGCAATATTCTTCCACTGATCCTAGTTCAGAGTAACAACCAGAATCCTTCATTTGAGGAATATAACTTCCCTTTTGAGTTTCTGTTCTTGTCTTTTCTCCTTCTGTTTGTTAGCTGTATGTAATTTTTCAAAATATTCTTGTTTATATGTTATTTGCAAGTTTGTTTCTGATGCAGTGATCCATATATATGTATATATATAAAGACTCGTGAGAATCCTGGAACTGGAATAAGCATTCTAAATAGGTAATTATGCACAAAATCATAAGAATAGAGGTTTTTATTCATAAAACCTTGGATGGGAAGTTTTGGTTTTGTATGTGCGTCTTAATAGATGTCAAATGTGAAAAAAACATGAACCATTGAAGAAACGTGAATGAAATGTCTCACATGAAATAGAATTAAGGTTCTGTGGAAGGAGCCCCTTTTGTACTGTGCATGTGAAGAAAGTCATATTCTGAAGCAGCCTGTAAGAGTGAGAGATCTTTGATATGGAATAGCTGTATTAGTAGTAGAATTAATGATGGATTTGGTTTGTTTTGGCATTTTATCATTCCAGCAGTATTTGGGCAGAGCTGAGAGAGCTGACTGAGAGCTGAGTAATACATAGAACAAAAAGATGAGCAGCTAGTGACTCTTATCAGTAGGCTGTTGAAAACTGCTTGGGGTTTCAATTATATTAATAGGTTATTTGACTGCATTATTTAGTAGCAAGGCTTTACCTTACTTCTGAATTCTTACTACCTGGATTTAGTGAAATGTTATGTCCACTGGAATATCGTGTAAATATGTGAAAATAGCTTCAGCAGAAATGTAGTGCAGAATTCTTTAAAATGGATAAATGACTATATTAAAGTTTTATTCAGTAGCAAAATAGTTATTGAGTGTTTGCTAGCCATCTGAACTTTATCTAAATTGATGATCATATAAAGCTAACAGAAATTTCAGTTATGGGCAAAGAAAATGTGATTGAAATAAGGAAGTTGTGTTCCTGAGTCTATACCGTCACCACAAGATAATACAAAATTGAATGTGCACAGTATGTTTGACTGAAAGGCTAGTTTTACTTCTGTAATTGTAAATATCAAGTGCAAATAACCATAGGAGTACATTGTGACAGTTTATCCTGAGGAGCTTAATTTAAAAAAATGTGTGCTAACATCAGAGTGGTTACGAATTAGCCACGTCCCGTTAGCTCACAGTTACTAATATCAATTTTTAGCTCCTCTGAAATTATCTACAGAATACCAACTATGTGCACTCAGCTTCTGCCACCCCTGAGAATTTTAAATAACTATAGCTGAAGCTCTTTAGGCCTCTTGAAGGAGAAAAAACAAAAAGGCACACTGTAAGCAGACCTGTGTACCAGCTGCTTTGGTTTGTTTTTGCACACCCTTGGTATTATACACTTTTGGATATTGTTATACACTTTCTGTATGTTTGTTGATCTTTTTGAGATAGAAGTCACTGAAAATGTCTGCTGAGTGTTGCAGTTTCCATGCTGGAAAAGCCAATGTGTAAGTAGCGAATTGTGAATTCCCGTTTATATGTAAATGCTTTGACTACCAATCCTGTATTTCAGGAGTTCTTTGAAATTGCTGTAATGAGAGTTGAGCTGAAATACTTTAAACTTAGAATGCTACAAAGTGACTTTATTACATAACTTAAATAAGAATCATGAAAGGAATAACTCTGGTTTGAGGAATTTGTTTACTCTTCTGACAAAGCCTGTAAAAATTACTCGACTAGCTACAGTCAAGGGAACTTACTGATTTTTCAGGCATGACCTTTGAATCTTTGCACATCCACAACAACTGTATTGCTACCTCAGGAAACTTTTATACTCTCTAGCTTAGACAGCAGATGGACATGATACTGCCTGTTTTTCACTGAGTTAGTGCTATGGGATTTCCCCTTTGCTGTTCCTGTTAATCCTCTAAGTTTAGTTAATATTCAGAGAAAGGAGCTGAGGACAGTTCTTACTGCAGAGACAGGCTGGCCACCCAAGAGAGTTTAAAGTTTATAATGACTCTAGTCACTGAGAAGGAACTGGGGAAGTTTCTGTCATTCATAGATCTGAAATGCAACGCTTTCAAACTTTGTGCCTTGAAAATCTAGACAGGTATTTTAGTTTCCATGGGATAGTGCAAGTTGTCTGATAGTGGGGTATGGGTACCTGGGGGTAGTGGCAGTCATGAGATAATGGGAAGTGATGTTGAAATAGTTCCCTAGCATGTGTCCTTGACTTGGATATGTATAAGCATTCACAAAGGCACTTTTCAGTGAGGGAGAAATTTCAAGATTTGGCTCCCGGAAGTCTTTGTATATAATTTTAGCATGACTCTATTGTGGTAGGATGCAGCTGTATCACAAAGTACTTGTGAGTTTGTAAACTGATGGTTACTAATAAATCTTCAAGGATTTAATTTTTTTGCCCCCTGAAAAATGGCGCTGGTAATCTACTTCAACAAAAAACTCCCCTCCTCCCAAAAATCTGCTATAATTCTGTGGCAGCTAATCCAATGAAACATTGAGCCTGATGTGGATCATATATTTGTGGTTTTTTCTGTGTTTAGCTTGAGGAAGTAGTTTGGAAGTGTGTTTCCAGTTTCCCAGTCACCTGTTACAGCTTTCTTTCTTGACACTGTTTTTTATTTCTGAGGCTGCTGTATATTTCTTGCTAAACTATAAGGCTGTAGTAGTCAAATATTTCCACAAGCTGGGTTGCTAAAAAACCCTTAGGTGACAAATGTAAGCTGGTACTATGTGTCAGTATAGCAGGTGTGTTTCACCGTTAACATGAACTACACACAGAACCATAAGCATGTCACAGGAGAGAAGCAAACTGTGTGTGTTGGAGAAAAAGGAGTGAGCACCAAAGGGTGGTTGTGGATTAAGGCATTTGGAAACTCTTTACAGGGAATTCGATAGATTTAGCAGTGCTCTTCTTCCCTATTGCTTTTGCCTTAATCAGCGTGTAAAGAATTCCTCTGAATGCTCAGACAAATTGATTCTCTTTTTTTTTTTTTTTTTTTTAAATCTGTTTAAGTCTGCTCAGTGTAAAACATGTTCCTCAGTTGCAGACCACTTCTCCACCAGAAGCGCAGTAGCCTGGCAAGCCAGCAGAATGGGTGAGGACATGGGCAGCAATTGCCAGACAGTCATAGTACATTAATTTTACCTAGATTATACTTTGGCCCGTGATTAATACAGGTCATTGCTGCCTGGTCACATTTTAGATCATGCTGAAAAATGTATAATGACAAGTACAATTCCTCTGAGTCATTTTGACTCCATGGCTTAAATAATCATTGTTGAAACGCAGTAAGGAAACTATTTTGAAAATGTTTCCAAGAAGTCCTTTTGGGGTAAATGGAAGAGTTCCTATGGGATTGCTCTTAACTGTGGAAAGCAGTTAGGTTGAATACTGAAAAGGAAGCAGAAAATATAGTTGTTTTGCTTTCCCAGGAAGTGAAGTAATTTCTTTGGATTGGGTAGATTTGCTCTTTATCAAAAGGACTGAGTGGGATATCTTTGCAGGTCAAGATGCGAGCTGATCAGGCAAAAAATGTGTTCTCGGGAGAAGACTTTGGACGAGAAATGTTTAGAAGCAGTGTAGCTCAATGCCTGCATAAAATGATGATAAAACACATCACTGCATAAGAAGGGGGAATCATTAGCTTAGGATAGAGCATTCATTTGCCCTACAAGGTAGCATCAGGTGCCTTGTTCTTTGGAGTTTTCCATACTTCTCCTTTTCCCGGAGGCTTCCTCAAAAGGAAGTTGTATGCCTCATACAACTTTTCTGGATTGCATTGCTTGTAGATCATGGTTATATGTTTTGTAACCAGCTGGCACATACCTGAGCGAGAACTGCAGCCTTGCTGTCATGTTCCTCTTTGTTTCTTAGTAAGCATCCCTCTTTCTGTCTTAATTGTAAGTTGGATATTTTCTTCCTCCACGTATTTCATATCACAAAGTATAGCTTCAACAGGAAGGTGCAGTGCCTGTGTTTCACGAAGGTGAGAGTTGCATGTGAGTGACTTGGGGGATGGCTGCCCTGTAGCTGCATCCCCTGCTAGCACTACACTGACCACTGATCGGCCTTCCAAGAGCCATGCCTTGTCTTGGGCTTTTCAAGTAACCACTGCTGTACCTGAAAGCTATAAAATGCAGAAATCCTGGTGCTACCTCAGGAGTAGCTGGTCTGTCATGACGCAAGGACAAGGGAACAGCTGGGGCTGACAGTCTCTGTGTGCACCTTGTTCCTGTTCATCATTCAAAGCCTCTGGAGAAAAGCCCTGCCAAGGAGAAAAGTAAAATCTCAGCTGTGTTCTTGGGAAGTCAGAAATGAACACTTGAACCCATGGGTTCAGTTCTGGGCTGCCTCTGAGGATACTGTTTAGCTTGACTGATAACTTAAACCCTGTGCAAGGGCTTTTCTTTCAGATATGTGTCTTTATTTACATGCCTTTTCCCTGCTGGTTGACTGTAACATATTTACTTGACAGAAGATGGTTCAGTTTTGTCTCTGTTTTGCCATTAAAAAAATTTTGAAAAATTCTAATTAGGGTTGAAATCAATTGATTGTGAAATTGAATCTGTTGGCTTTACAGTTTCATTTAAAAGACAAAAGATTTTATATTTGAGTTTCATGTGTGGTTATATAAAAAATAACTGTGTGAAAAGATTAAAAGTAGAGTCATAAAGCAAAGCAAATTATTTGTTGACAACATTCACAGCAAAAAATATTTTAAAAAACCCAAACCAACAATGCAAACTCCTTCATGCATAGTTGTGGTAAGGATTATACTGTTGGAAGTTGTTTACTGGCACCTTCTTCCAGGAATAATGACTAAATACATGTGTATATAAGCACAGTTTTGTAACACCTACTTTTTCATATTGCAGGAGCCTGGCAGGACCTTCCATAAATTATAGCTGCTCTTCAGTTTTAATTACATGTACATAGATGTAATATGTTTTTAGAAGCTCAAAATTCCCTTCTTGTCATCATGTACAGTTGTGAGAGGTTTTTTTTTGCTCCTAGGACCAGATAACTTGCAGTTATGAGCAAGTAGGAGTAGGAACAAAAGAGCTCTGTTCACTGAGTCCTATATAATTACATTTAAAATGATGAATGAGTCAAGACTAATTTATATGGGCATCTATGCATACTTAGAGGTTAGTATAGGTACAGTAATTGCATTTCTTATATAATTTTCTTATTCTTTTTATGTAAAGGTTTGCAAGAACACAAAAATTGCATTCAATAATAACTTTCTATCACTAGGCAAAAAATTAGTATCAGAAAGCTTTTCCTGGTATACTTAATTCCATACACAAAGTACTTGACTAATTTGGCCACAGAAGCTGTTCCATTCTCTCATGTACATATATTCTTCATTGCCTTGATATCTCGGGGAATTTTGTTCTTGGGTGGAAGTAAACAAAAATGTTCCGTCTGCTATTTTTAGCAACAAGTGGAAACTTTCATGGGTGAAACAAAGAGTTGAAATATAAACTTAAACAGCTTTCAAGTTTAAGTTCAATTTGGGGGTTATAAATTGCTTTTGTAAGACTTCACTGTAGTTTCATTGCTTCTTACAAATGCATGATTTTGCATGACTGCAAAACACAGTTAGCATTTCCCTGAGGTAATGGGAGGGAGAAGAGACTTGTCTGAGAAGACTGAGGAGCTGGAAACCTTCACCCATCCATTTGAAGTATCTGTTGGCTTCTGTAGTGGGAATCAACTAATGAAGAAAGCATTTGACTAAAATCTCTGTCTGCTGGTTTTTCCCTCATCTTCACCTAATTTTTGGTCTCTTCTAGGTGCTTTGTACATTGAATCTAGAAAAACTCTGGTCTTGCCAAAAGTGCTCTTTAGGTGCTATAAACATATATTTTTGTTTATATCCTCAGATTTTTGCAGGATCTTGTCTTGTATTACCCACTGTCAAGATAGAAGTTGTAACTACTGATACACCTCTTCTGAATTCCTGTTTTTGATTTGCATTTAAGCTGAAGGTTCCTTCAATTGCATGTCATGTTTAGTATGCTGCTCTGCTGTAGAAATAACAGCCAAATAGAGATATTAATCCGTGGTATGAGAGTCATAAAATAATCATACAAAGCTCATAATGATCTCAATTTGTCACTTTGGATACTGAATAGCCTTTTCTGGGGTGCCAGTGCAGATCTGTAAGAAATAAGTTGAATATCATTTTGATCATCAGATGCTTAATTGAGATGAATGATGCTGGAATTTATATAAACGTTGTGCCCAGTCCTTTCCCAGAAACATGCCTGAGGGAAATGTGCACTGAATTCTTCCTCTGTAAGAGCCAAAAGAAGTTAATCAATTCACCTCTATAGAATGAGGGTCCAATTAAGTTTAGTATGTTGGACTTAAATTTTTTTTCTTGATATTCATGTAAAAAAGCCTTAAGAGGAAAAGCTAGTAGTTGTTACTAGGCAGGTATATTAGCATTGTTTCAACTGCTTACATATTTGAGGTTTACAGCATTTATGTAAAATGTGAAATAGAATGTTGTAGTGTTTATGGTCTGTTTGTTGTGTTTTCGTCCTTAGCATAATTTTACTCAGTTGGAGAGAAGTGTTTATCTTTTCCAAAATCATATTTTTACTGTGCAGTTTTGAACTCTGAAAGCGTGATGGACTGCAAAGCAAGAATACCTAGATTAAAGTTCAGTTTATTTTGAGCCTAGGGCTATAGAACCAGTACTAGGGAGCCTGAATAAAAACATTCATTGTTTTGAAGACACTCCCACTTTAACATGGTTTGAAAGGACCTTTTCTCTTTAATTTTCCCATTTCTTAAAATTCTTGGAAAAGTGAAAACCTGCACTAGGTGAGCTAAAGATTTATTGATTTTAATTCTTTTGTCTTGCATAGCTGGTTTAAACAATGTATGTTTTTATTCATAGCAGGACCTATTTTGAGTTGGAGCAAATAGGAAATAAGATACAATCTGAGCAATATACTTATTCTGCTGAAGATGTATCAACAGATATTGTCAAATATGTTTTAATAGCCCATTCAGATACATACTTGTAAATTACTGATACTGTTATCACTGCAAAAAGGTTTTTCTGTGAAATGTGACACAGGTATGGAACCATAGTATTACCTCATTCTAGTTTCCAAGCTGGACTAAATATTACTATAATAATCATAATTATGGTAGTGTAGTAATAGTAATACCCATGGATGTTGAGGGGATGGAATGGCAGCATGCAGGAGGAATGCTGTTGTTGTGGGAATGCTTGAAGCACAAAGCTGAACCTTTAAAAGATAGAAGGTTGATCACACTTGTTCCTGAAGCATAGCAGCCTGAGGCCACACACAGGACATGTAAACCTCTCACACATGCCAGTCAGGAAAGGTGAGGATGCATTTAAACTGCAGGCATGATACATCTTCCTAAACTGAAATTTTTTTCTATGTCAAGTTTAAGGCTTATCTCTAAAAAGGTCATCAGATATCTGGTTACAAACTAACAAAGATTTGTTTTTGAAAGTATAACTGAAAAGTTTCCACTTCTGTGATGGTTCTCACTTAACAGGCTTTTGGGTTTTTGTTGCAGTACTGACACCCATAATAGCTACTTCCATAATGAGACCATTTCATGAACACTGCTTGGTGCTCTTCCCCTGAAATATCTACCTAATGCAAAATGTGTGTTTTTGTTTTCCTACCAAAGCTTTTGTCTATGACATGAGAATTTATCACACCTTTTTGCATGCTTTGAAGTACCTAGCTTATTTATTTTGTATGATGGCTTACATAATTAGGCTTCACCAATATGGGAATATGTTAAACATTGTGAAGTGCTATGAAAGAACTCAAGCTTTCGTGCATGTCTTTAAAAGTGCTACTTTAAAACAGTAATTCACAGATGAGACATTGTAAACTCAATGAGATCCTTCAATTTATGTATGCTTTTCTCCTTAAGACTACATGAAACTGTCTTTACATATGTGGTATCATTTGTTAATGCACTTGTGAAAGGAGCTGGAGACTTTGCATTTCCCTACTCATATACATCTTTCTTGTTTTGTTACTATATATTAGAATTGATAACTGTTTTTTTTTTGTTGTTTTTTTTTTTTTTTTTTACTTGACATAAGTACCCCTCTTTTTCCTCCTTGGCTAGAGTAGACTTTTTTTCTCTTCTACTAAAAGCATAAGGTTAAATCACTGTATAGTAATATTTATATGTATGCATTTTGAACTGTTAGTATGCCTTGCTCTTAATTTCCAGTGTTTTTTCCTTGAAAAATTGCTTAGTTTCAAACTCTATATTTCCTTTAAAATAAATACCCATGGACACAAATCTTGAACATAATTTTTGAGAAATAAAATATAGTAAATTGAGAATACAGCTGGGGTTTATTTATTTTCAGTTATGAAAAGAAATCTGATTTTTTTTTTAGTTTATACTTTCATGTTAGTGGATTAATTTCCTGTGAAATATTAAAAATGCTGCTTTCAGATATTCATGGGAAAAACTTGAAAAATACTGATTGAAATTCAAGCCTCCAACTAAGACTGCGGCCAACACCTAGAACTACCTCCAAAGGTGGTTTTATGACTTAATTTTGGTTTTTTGAAATTATGTTGATATTCAGTGTTCATAGAAGTAATTTTAAAGTGGTACTTTCAATTTATGGATGATCTATAAAGATACATTTAGGAGATGTTTCATGTGATACTTAGAAGGCAAATGAGGTATTTGCAGGTTTTGTTTTTTTTTAGTTCTTCCAATTCTGTTTATGGTCTAATGTGAATTTAATGAACTTTCTTGGTCTGAAATACCTCTTAGAATAAATGATATTCTCAACTCATTCTGAGGTTTTGTGGATAAAGGAATAGGCATGTTTAGTCAGGAAACATGAAAATAAATGAGGTCAGATTAATTGAGACTAACATTTTAATCTCTGAGTAACTGTGGTGTATCATGAGGGCTGCTGCACTGTCTCACACAGTGGCTTTTATCTGTATAAAGCATGGCAGCTGTTAATGTGTTGTGCTAGCCAGTTGTGATCTGGCTTGTTTAGAAATTAAAGCTGACCCAAATAAAATGTATCTGCCATTTTCTAAAAACTGCTAATTTTGCAAAAGTTAGTCTTCATTTTTTTTTAAAAATTAATCTTGGAAATGAAGAGAACTTTGATCTGTTCAATTAATGCAAATTGTGCTTATGAAGCATACCTGGAGCCCACTACTGCAGAGTTTGTCAGTCAAGTGGCTTAGCTTTCAGCTGTGGGAAGATGCAGACCTCCCTTTTCAGTGTATTTTTATTTTACTGTTCCTTTGAATAATTATGCTTTATTCTAGTGTTTTTAGTCTCTAGAGAGAGACTGTGTGACAGAAGAACTGAGCACCTAAAGTGCAGCTCAGAATTGAAGAATTTCTGTCTTAAGAAATTTATACCTTGCTTGTTAAGTGATAGTTAAAAAACGTCCTGAAGCTCTAATATTTCTGTCACAATACAGTGAAAAGTGAAACAGTGTTTGGAAGGCTGTATACCCACTAGTGCTAAGTGATTTGGGAAAGGGAGGGATAAAAAGTTTCATGTTGCCTGCAGTGAATGAATGCAGCCTGGAAAAAAACTAAAAGCACTAGGGAGCTTTCTGATTGTTGCCTTTCTCTGTGTATTGGAGAGCTTTTCTTCTCTTGACTCCTTCAGACATACTAAAGCTTTAGGTGGCCCAGTCTCCTTGGAAATTCTTGACTGCCCTGGCGAGGACTTAAGAAGAGCTGGCTGGGACTGGTGCTCGGAAGTCAGGCCAGGCTGTGCAGCCAAGAAAGGAAGGAAGGTCACACAGAGGGAAAACATGTGAAGAGTCTGAGGACCGGTTCACCTGCTAGAGGAAGATGATGTAAGATCAGTCTTGTGGAACTGCACACAATGTTGAAAGTTATTCCTTTGAGGAGAGGTACCTTATGTGTATGGACTGGAAGGCAGCAGAAGCAGCACACCTTCAGTCATAAGGCTGGGAATCACAGTCCAAAACACTTGGACTTTGAAAGGGTCCTCATCCCCTAGGTGGTGCTGTACAAAAAAAGAAAAAAGATTGTGATATTTGTATTCATGTATGTATGAGAATATGCATACATATGTATGGGAATATATGTATACCTGTGTGTTTGTATATATATGTAAAAAAAAAGTGGAGATCAATGAGGCTGACCCTAGATACTTATTATATGAATTGAAAACAAGTGTTAAGGAATGCGAAGGAAAACATTGAGAAAAGCAAATGTTCAGGAATTTAGGGTAAATTTCTCTGGAAAAACAAACAAACAAAAACAAACAAACAAAAAAAAAAAAACTATAAAGCAAAACTTCCTAGCTAAGTTTCCTAACAAAATAAAAAATTGGAAGTTAACGCAGTAATGGCATAGGGCAATTTTGAAAACAAAAGCCAAGTATTAAAGCATTTTTCTCTCTAATGCTGTGATTAGATGCAGGATGACTGAGAGCAAGGTCCGGATTTTAGCCTCAGAAGAGACAAATTACCAGAATTGGTGGAGATTCTCCAGCCCCCAGTACTCCTTCATCATGCCTCTGTGCTATGCTGACAAGCCTTCTCCGGCAAGCTAGCACTAGCAGACCTAAATACAGCTGATTAAATGACTGAAGTGAGATTTGCAACATACAGGATATACAGGAGATAAAAAAAAAAAGTTTTTAGGTTTATCTTCTGACCTTAAATTTTTTTAAATGCTGTTATACCTCAAAGGACTCTTCTTGATGTTTTACAGTTAAATTGACTATTGGCTGCTGTTGTGCAGTAGATGGGGTAATGGTTTTAAGAGGTTGGATTCAGATCGGATTTAAGGAAGAATTTTCTTACAGTGAGGGTGATGAAATACTGGAAGAGGTTTCCTGGAGAGGTGATAGGATGCCACATCCCTGGAAATACGTCAGGGTAGGTCAGATGGGCTCTGAGTAGGTTGGTATTCAATCTAGTTGAAAATGTACCTGTTCATTGCAGAGGGCTGGAATATATGACCTTTAAAGCCCAATGTATGACCCTTCCAGTCCAAGTTATTTGATGATTAATTTGTCTATAGAGGAATTGTATGATTGCCTTGCTAATTAGGTGGTTTTGGTTAAAATATAGTTCAGTTGCATTGCATTGGTTAGCATCTCTGTTGGACATGTTCTTAGTGCCTACAGTATCTGTCTGATCACAGACCACTTACTTTGTGATCATGTCCTCATGACACAGGATTTAGTTAATCTTCTAGAACAGCTGTTATAGCTGCCTCAAAATAAAATAGGAAGAAAATTGACACTCTTCCAGAAAACTTTGATTCCATTTAAGTCTGATTCTTTCTTTTGCCTTGGTTTTTTACCTTGAAGATGATAACAAAAAATCCTCGTCTTTGAACTTTTTTTTTTGAAAAGTTTTCAAGAAGGGTATAACTTGGCATTTTTTGCCTTTGCCTAGTCTCTGTATCGAGATGTTTCTAAAAAGTGATATTATGGGCATTTAATATTTTTAATTCTTTGAGTAATGTTAGTTAAAGAGGACTGCTTAGTATTTCTTCTAAGTCATATATTTTTGTGGAGAAAAAGCTCTCAGAGTTTACTTAGCAGTGTATTTTGGTTTTGTGCTGAAGCTCTAACTTCAGCTGTTAGAACAGAAATCTGGAAAGCTCTATTTAAAACAGGAAAACTTTTTTTTTTTTTAATAAAATGTGAAACTAATAAAATACATCATCCCAAATCTGTATGTCTCCTTGCTCCTGCTGTAGCAAATTGTGTAGTGCCAATAGCTCTTCATGACATTTAGTTTCTCATTTAATGGGAAAACAAAGGAAGACCTAATGAAGGTCCTAGTCTTAACTTTTATTGTAATGGCTCAGAAGAATTGAAGATAATAGCACATTAGCCTCAGTGTGCTAGTTGTTTTGGAGGAAACAATAAGGGAATAATTCTTTGATCTTGGGCTAATAACCAGAACATGTTTAAATTACAGTTTCCTTCCATGAAACAATTATTAATTAGTGCGTTAATAATTTCTATTCACTTAAATAAGATTAAGTAAAAAAAATTCCTTTGTGCTTAAAGACCAGAAAAATACTTCTAAAGTTTAATGAGAGTTAATTAAAAATGCTGATTTTTCAGTTGCTTCAGATATTACATCAGCAGTAAACTACTTAGCTTTCACTAGGGTTAGTTATTAACCTAGTGGTAGTTGTTCTGGGTTTTTGTTGTTATTTTTGGTTAAAACTTCCCGAACCACTACTGTTGCTTCTTATTTAAACAACCCTAAAAGGGAGCAGCAGAGTAGAGGTAGATCTCTTTTGGAGTCTGTATGCACAAAAATGGTGCTGTTTTTCCCCTGCTGCACCAAATGCTGCCAGGGACTCTTCATTCAACTCTGAGAAAAGTGGAATGGCCACTTCCTTACAATTTGCCTGATGAAGGAGATGGAGTTCTTGAAGAAGAAAACCTGTTTACTTTCATCAGTTCTCATTCAGTATGTCTCAAAAGATGGGTGGCTCTGAGCTATCGATGATGTCAAAAAGCAGCTACCTGTCAGCTTTTTCTCCATTATATAATTCAAGTAATTTAAAAGAAAAGTAAGGAATACAAAATAAATTCAGGTGATGTTAATTCAGCAGCTGTTTCGTATATGTTAATATGCTAGAAATCCTGTTAAAATGTGAGCTAAGAATATTCAGGCTGTTAACTTCCAGCACTGATCATGCAATAGTATCATTAGTACTCTGCTTTTTAGACTCTCACCTTGTTGAAGGAAGATAAAGGGAATGTAAGGCCTGTGTGTTAGTGTGTACCTTATGGTTTGCTCAATCATTATGCTTTTAATCACTAAGCTATTAATCTCTGGGGGAGTTTTGTTTCTAGTCCAGGAGACAGTGTTGTGTATTTATTGAAAGCAGCATTCCATAGGATTTTGAAATTTATCTTTTTTTTTTTCTCTACCTTGCATGCAATGTGTTTCCTGAGGTCAGTACACATGTGAGCAAAGAAGTTGTTTTTGCATTATTTTCTATTTAACAGTTAAATCACTATCTGCTGATCCCCTTCTTAGACCTTTTATGTGCTTTTTATCTTGATGTTTTACTTTCTGACTTTCTGTACTATAAATTTAAGTTCTTTTTATATAGTGAAATTCTGAGATAAATCAGGGATTTTTATGGTAGTAAAGGTAAAACATCAAAATCTCAGAATTGTCTCTCAAGGATGCTTTGTTGTTCCAAGGAAAAGTAGTCCTCAAATGGAAAGTTTCCACTTGACTTCTCTGAAGGTGCTTTGAACAGCAGGATACTCCAGCCTCCCAAACATTTTTTTCTCCAATGAAATTCTTAATCAAGTACAGATAACTGGGTTCTATCTCAGTAAGTCTTGCAAGTATCTGTGGCCTGATTGTTATGCTGTCACTTATCTATGTTGAAATGCTATAACTTAAAAAGGAAAAAAAAAAGGGCAAATCCTTCCTTCTTAGGATAAAAGCTTTTAGTAAATCAAAGGTGGGATGGGTTGGGAGCCAAGAGACTGAGTGCTCTTGTCTCTCCTCTGTGAACTGAGGTTGTTCTGGGCAGCTCACAGTCCCTGTTAAACCAAAACCCCTGATCTCATTTTTAATGTTGATGTAACAAGCATTTTGTATCTATTTAACTGATGCTATACTTAATCATTGAAGTGAGTGTTTGCAACAGGCATCAAATCTCAACTGTTTAGCATGCTTTGATCTTGTAACTCTTCAGGCATGAATGTGCCAAATACATATTTAGTGGTATCTGTTAGCATCTGACTTCCTTAGTAGGGCAGGGTTTTGCTTTGGAGATGAGTAACTCAGGAACGACAGTGTTGGACCTGTCATTGTCCTGTGGCCATAGAGTGTTACAGGCAGTGGCACAGAAAAGTGTGGGCAGGAACATTGTCAAGGAAAACAATGACTCCCATGCTACCAGTTAGCTCAGGAGCATCTTCAGGAGTCCACGGTGCAGCCAGCTGTGTGTTCCATTGCTCTTTTAGCTTCTCCATTACCACTGGAAGCAGAGAGACAGAGAGATCTAAAAGACGTGTTCATATCTGCCTGATCCACACCATGAACAGGATAGCGAGGAATGGGTGTTTGTTGGCAAAACTGTAAAAGCCTAGGCAGTGCTCCTGACCCTGCGCATTGCACATGTTGTTATTAGAACTTTCTGAGCACATCTACCTCTTTGTGCTACTTGCTGTATTAAAGGTTTCATGGTAATAGTAACATACTGGAAAAATGGAGGATTCTATTTATAAAACAGATCAGTAATTAAGTTTAGTAAAATAAAAATAGTCTTTTTAAAGTTCATTTCTATTTCTTGATCCCTTTGTGCTTTCTGCCATATGCTGCTGTGTAAAGAGAAGTAGAATTACTGGAAGGTTTGTGTTTTGTTAAGAAAATAACTGCTAGTGTGCAATTAGGAAAAAAAAAATCAGCTGTCAGCTTATTACAGAATTATGAGCAATGTAGCACTCAAAATATTTACGCTGTTAGCTTCATATAAAAGCTCAAAGACATGCTTAATTTTATTAGCTGATAAAAAATGAGATTGCAAAGCATTTAGTGATACCTGTACTTGATTCTATCTGAGAACCATTCTGTAAAAAAAAAGGAAATACAAGTTTCCATTTTGTGGGAAAAATACAGTAAGAATATTTTAGATTTTTGACAACAGTATTAAATTCTGACGTAATGGCATGATTTAACTTTCAATGAAAAACTTGCATAGCATCTAACCTAAAGAAACAAACTGAAGAAAGGCAAATGAAAAAGTCTTCAGAGGACTCTCCAAAATGCACACAGTTTGCCTTGGATGAGTAGTGTGAAGCATGGGGCAGAGAGGCCCACTACTGGCATAAGCATTTTTTACCTTTAGACAGGGAGACTGCATTTGTAGAACGGTTATGCTTCTCACAAAACTAAGCAGAAAAGAACATAATGTACCTAAAAAAAGAAACGTAAGTACACATATCCTGGAAAATGATTTGTTTAATAAACTACTACATCCCCTAGTTGGAATAATTTCCTTGAACATGATGGAACATTGGTGTTGCTTATATACTTGACACTGAAACATTATTTTTTTTGATAGCTGAAGTTGACACAGCTGAACAAAAAAGTATTTTCATGTGAGTAAGTTAGGTACTCTAGTAGCTAAAATGAGATCCGTATCCTTGTAGGCTGAAAGCAGTTTAAAGTGTAATTCTGGAGAGCACATCAGGAGCGTCCTCTTTTTCCTAGTGACATTTGATTGTACAAGTAGACATATTTTACATAAAATTAAATTTAAAATCAAACAAAATAAAAATGACAGAAGGACATTGCACCACAGAGAAAAATAAACCAGTAAAAATACTGTGACTTAAGACTGCATCAGTTAAACCTTCATAGCTACAAATGATATGCACAAATGGTGAAAGAGAAGGCCACAAGCCTTAGATGGGATGGAGGCATGAACAGGAAGCCAAGCAGAAAAAGTATTAAATAACTTCAGCTTTAATGTAAAGCTACATGTGAATGCTGTAGCAGGGGTGTTAAAGCATTCAGGAGGAGGTGCACATAAGGTCACTGTTTGGGTTTATATTTTTTTATTTTTAGACCTGATATTTTCTAAAGCTGGTCTCTATCTACCATGCTGCTGAGGTGAGGCTGTTTGGAGGTTGGGTCATGCATGCATGGAGCTTTTCCCTCCTTTCCTCAGTTTGTGGTCTTGTGTGTGTTGGTTTGACAGCAGCATTGCAGGCTCCTTCCAGGGCGTCCATCATAACATTTATCTCTGGCAGCACCTAGTAAAAGTGCAGCCTGACACTTGTGTTTGTAAGTCATCAAACTACCGCCAGTGCAATTGCTATCACAGTGTGCATGTAAACTCTATGATAAAGGCTGAGGTACAGCTCCAGTGGTGTGAATGGCAGAAGTACCAGTTATGTAAAACCAAGAATACTTCTTCTCTTACAGGAGAGCTGGAAGCTTTGCTCTATTGTCAGACTTTCACAAATAAAGTTAAGCTGATTAAAATATCCAAGTGTTTTGTCTTATCACCTAAACATCCATTATTTTCCTGTTGATGATAAATCAGAATTATTAATATTGATCTTAATTTAGCCTTTTTAAAGGAAAGGGAAATAAATGTTTTTTTATCTCAGTTTGTGCATGGTAACTACTGGGGATTTTGTAAAGCTTCCTAGCTTTTTGATGTATGTGCATGTTCTTTCCAAACAAAACGACAAAATCAATTTGCTTAAAAGAAACACTCTGGAGTCTATCAACAACTTCTGAGCTTTTGTGTTTAACACATGACCTATATTTAATATTGATTTTAAAACCACCTTGAAGGATATGGATTAATTAATTACTATTGGTGATTTCATCTCCTTAAACCTTTCCAGCCAGTCATACTTTCTGGCCAGAGTGAGGAACTTTATTTTCCTCTTGGTCTTCTGATCTGATTGAACAGATGACAAAATAACAATGTTAATTAAACACATGATTTATAAAATAGGTCTTGCTCGGTTTCTTTTGTAGGACCCAAACATTGGCTTAAATACTTTGCCTTAAGGGTTTACTGTAGTTCATCTGAGCTGCATTTTGACCTCATTTACAAGGAACTGAAGCAATGGATGTGGTTGATGATTATTGGTTACCTGACGTGCAGTGTCTGCGTAAGTCACAAGAAGGCAAATTTATGTCAAAGGTTTTTTGAATCACTATCCAAACACATCAGACTGCAAATATTTTTTTTTTTTCAATTGTGCCACACAGTGTTTCTACCCTGGATAGCATGTTGATCCCCTGAATCACTGATCTTGAATAATTAGAAAATAAAGCTTTGTGTATTTGATTCAAATAGTTGGAATGGCTTCTGTCTCTAAAGAAACTCTTGTTTACGATTAAAATTTTTAAACTTTAATTTTTTTTTTGTATAGCTTATAATGCTTCTTTTTAGAATAAATATAATCTTAAACTATATACAGATGGGTGTATACAGGTGATTCCACAAACCTAATTGAAATCTAATTCAGATTTTCAGTGAAAAAGATTTGAATGCTGATGTATTTATGGCATGCAATCAGCAGATTTGTTCTTGCAAATAGGTAATTCTTTGTGTTATAAGTAATGTTTGCAGCTTTTTGTATTCTTCAAATTGTGAAGCTAAAATTAAAACCAAAAAAACCCAAAACAAAAACCTTTACATTCTACACAGTAATGGAAGCCACTGAAATTTTGAGAGGAAGAACTTCCATGGTCAGGAGTAGGCAAGTATTTGGTGGAACTCTGGAGAGCTTGCCTATGTGAGAAGAGGGAGCCTTGGTACCCATCCTTGCCTGAGGGACCCTGATGGACAATCAAGCATTCCTCTGGTCAGGAAGCTGTTGCTTGAGGGGCGCAGAGCATGTGGTATCACCTTACTCCCTCTCTTCTCCCACAGCCCCTCTTTTTTTTGTTAATGCTCTACAAGCATGTAAATTTTTGTAGAGGTAGGGCTCAGTTTGGTGGATAGTTTGAAGATCTGTGAGGAGTTGAGTCTGTTGTTGCTTTATAGTTGTTGGACCACTAAGGCCAGTATGGAATGGGCATTTAATGATGTTTGTGAAAAGCTAAATCTGTAGGGGCTGAGGGGCTCAGCAGGATATTTGAAGGCTTCTGCTTTCTACATAGATACCTGAATATCTAACCTACCTCAAAGCACAGAGGATAAAAATCTTTTTACTTAAACCACGTATCCCCTGTAGATGAACTCTAATGCAAACCAATATATTATGACATTTAAAATGGGCTTCAGGGTGTAATAATCATGCTTCTTTCAGTAAAAGGTTATAATAGGTTGCAGAAGTCCGAGGTAATAACTCTGAAAAAAGTTGCTAAGGACTTCTTAGGCCTGCTATATCTCTCCTTCTTAACCCCCAGTTCCATTTGTAACTGTAGATAAAACTAACTGAGGGGAAAAAATAATTTAGCAAAATTCTTTTTTGAATTTTACATTTACATTTTGAATACAACTTACTATTGTAGTTGTTTTTCATACATAATTAGTGAAAACAAAAATTAAAGCTCTACAAAGGCAGAAAAAACCTTGCAATATTTAATAATAGTTCAGATTGTGTAGTCTTTTAAGAAAGTAAAATAAAACCAAAACAAAACCAGTAAGTGTCTAACCTGAGGAATAGGGCTTCATTCACCACAATTGTTTTCTTTATGGATTTGCGAATTGAATTTAATAAATAATTGTTTTAATATAAAAAATAAGATTTAATTCCAATTAAGAATAGTTTTAATTATATATAAGGATACAGATTCACTTTCCAAGAGTCATAGGAAGGTGTGACAGCATGTGATTGAAAAAACTGTTGTTAACACTGTACCTATGGATTGAATTTTTCATATATGATATACTCAGATCACAAAGAACTTTATTGAAGTGTCTATTTGGACAAGAAAAGTGTTTTAAAGCACAGTTAAATTTTTTTTTAATGTAAAATTTCCAAAGTAGGTAGTGCATATCAGCAGTTTAAAAATAAAGTTAGTGAAAAAATGAATGCCATTTTATGGAGCACTTTATTATTTTCTAAAAGTTTTATTTTATTATTAGTATTCCAAATGAACCTACACACATGCTTCAAAACCTGACAGAAGAAATCTTTTGCTATTAAATGTCAGCACAATGGATATGAATTATGTGTAGCATTTAGATTTCAGTAAAGCAGTATTCCATGGTGGATAATTGTTTAGTTGCAGTTTTTTGCAACTAGCTCTACAGTATACAGTAACTATTGATGCACTTTTTATTTGTGTACATTTTATTTAGTATGGCATATTTCTGTTTCATCTTAAGAGTTTTATAAAAATTAAGCTTTATAGAGCCCTTTTCTGGAGGTCTTACCCCATTACACAGGAAGGTAAGAAAATACAGAGGAAGGTTAATTGAATTGCTCTGCTTCAGTATGTGAGTATTGGAGCTGGAACTACAATTTGGGAATGATCATTCCCAAGTCAGTACCTTAATCTAATATGCACAGGAGTCTTTCCTCTTGTGTTGTACACAGCAAAAAGAAGGGCAGAAACCACAAAGCTAATAACAAAATCTTCACATTAATCTTGAAAGTATGGTTTTGCATCCTGTTAAGTCTGTTTTCCTGTTATTCCTGTTTCCAGTAACAGCCTTCTTTCCTTCATGCTATAGCAGGTAAGATAAGTGGAACCAACTGTGACCAATAGGAACCTTGCAATTCATTCTAGGGACCAGAGTTTTAGTTGATCTTGCGTCATGGTTATATTTTCATATGTATTTGAATAAGTGACAAGGCACACATTTTTAAGGGACTTTGAAAGCTCAGCCTGGCAATGAAGACCACTTTAAAACTATCTGTGTATTAATGAACAAGATTTCTTTGTATTTATTGCAATGGCTTTGTGGTACTGACTGTTTAAACAAAGTGTGTACGGTTACTTTGGTGATAAAAGTAAATCCTTGACACTGTGAAAAGCTGCATAAGTGAGCTATCACAGGTAGGGGTGGTTGCCTTCTACCAAAC
The DNA here is from genome assembly GCF_048771995.1 of Taeniopygia guttata. Lineage (NCBI taxonomy): Eukaryota > Metazoa > Chordata > Aves > Passeriformes > Estrildidae > Taeniopygia > Taeniopygia guttata. The sequence continues at coordinate 69,102,995 of NC_133027.1, read as the reverse complement.
CAAACTAGTCTAAGGATTTGTTGCAGTTTTAACTCCTGTTTGGTGTCCTTGTTTCACTTAAATGAAAATTGACAGTTGAGAACTGGTCACAAAGTATATTGCATTGAGTCTCTGATTTTGGAAGAATTATTTAGTTGCAGCTTTTACTTGTTACTTGTGTTTCTGTGAATCACTTGTTTAGGTGAACTTGTTGGACTTACAGTGGAAATTGAGGTAGGCAGTGCTGAAATAACGCTCATTTAAGGCCAAACCTCTGGCAAGGAGAAAAGGGGAGCACAGCAGGGAGGGTGGCTTTGATCCTTCCCAGAAAGGAATCATCATGGGATCTCTAGAATAGCAGCAACAGCCATAGATGCTGTGCTCTCTTTCACAGATCCTGTTTAAAATAGCCTTTGGGCTTTCAGGGAGGTAAGGAACAGCTTGTTAGTAGTTGGAAAAGGGATGTGCTCAATATTCTGCTTTCTCCCTGTTCTTGGAGTATTGATGAGAAGCAAGGCTATGGATATATTGCAGCCTTTGCAGGATTAATGAGTTTGTATTTCTATGTTTCAACTGTCTATTATCATAAATATTTAACACAAATATGCTTAAGGGAAATTTAAGACTTTTATGGGGTAGTGAAGTGGCAAAAGTTCCTCTTAGTTCAGGAGGGTTTTTTAACAATAAACATTTTTTCTATCAGAGCGAATGTCCAACTCCTGTCCTACTTTTTTGTGACTTTTTTTAGGTTGGTGTACTTTGGTTTTAAACTGAATGTCAAAAAATGATTTACCAGAGCATCTGTAAAATGTTCTGAGGACACTGGCAAGTACCTGATATTTTAGGTCCATGTCCAGATACTGGGTCCTATCCCCAAAATAGTTTGTGATAAATGGATGAAAACAACTGGCAGGTAAGCATGAGTAAAAAGAAGAAAAGGAAAAAAATGCTCACAATTAATTGTCTTTTTTATTCTTGAGAAGTGTCTTTTCAGTAGTTTTCTTTTCTGAAAGGTGTTGATACAGATCCTGTTGTGGAGAAACTTGCTTACTTGGGACCGTAATTTTAATCAAAATTTATGTGCTTTTTTTTTCTTGTTGAAACTTCTGGAAATAGGACAAAAGTACTACAGCTTTGTTATTTCCCTAAAATCCTGGAAGATACAGCACAGTCCAAAGGGATTTGTAATGATATGAGCAAGTAGGAGAACTTGTCTCCATGAGAAGAAGTATCTAGGGCTCCTTGACTTGCCTCCTAAGGAAAGCACCTTTTTATACAAACATGGTGACTGTTTACTAGGGAATGTTTTTTGACACTGACAAGCTCAGGAGCTAATTTATTCTATGTCATCGTGTTGGTCTGTAGCTGTAATTAGCCTTTAGTCACAGTGTCTTTTACAAGTTTGACTATTTTTTGCAAAGATTGAAATACTAGATCTATACTAATTTTTTCTAGTTTTCATGCCTGTGTGCTAGCAATAACTGTTGAATGTTCATTTTTAAGGATACAGAAATACAAACATATATTGAAATACTATGAAACACACTGCGAAATAATAACTTTTGAAATCTGTTTATTGAAACACCCCAGATTATTCCTCATGGGTGCTGTTGAGCTGTGTTTAGTGGGCTGTGGTAGAGCTGGGCCACCACATGGGACCAAAGCCATGAGGGACTGGTAACTTCTGCTCTGTGTGGTCACCTCTGGTCTTGGCTGTACTTCTGCGGGTTTTGAGAAGCTTAAAGTGAAGGATTGCTGTGACAATTCCTTACTATCCTGTGATAGGAGTGGTGTTTGCCTGCACTGAAGGATTTGGGAAAGGCAACCTGGTGGATTTATTTTTATTTATCTTTATCCCTTTGTGGATAAAGACAAGCACTAGCATTGATTGACCTGGGCACTGCAAGCTGAAGTTGTACCACAGCACCTGATTTTCATTTACCTCACTAGCAGCTGGTGTATTTTTCTGGTTCAAAGTTGCCCAGAAGAATGTAGAGTCTTATATAATTCTTTTTACTCTTAAGCTCTATAGGGGCTAGCCATTTATCCATAACTCCAAGGCTCATATTCATGATTGAGGTAAACTTTTCCTTCGTCTGTGTTTTTCTCGCACACTGATTCCACTGTCCAGTTTAAATGCCTTCAGAATGACGGAGAGAGCTGTACTGAGAAATGTAGGGATCATTTATGTCCTGGACTGTTTCCCCAAGAAAAAACAAAGTAATCTGTCCTGTACGTACTGTACCACAGGGAGACAGGATACAGTTGGTGGTTGAACTATCTTTAATTTTTTGGTCAGCGCTTTTCATAAATATACTATAAAATTAGGGGAAGTGTATTTGTTTCCTGTTTATGAGAAGGAGGTTTCTATTTTTGTCTCATCATTGACTAAAATTTTGCAGTTCTGTGAAGAAATACATTGTAGGGAAAAAAGTGTTAATGGAGAACTCCAAAACAAACCTGTATGACTTGAAAGAAAGGGCTTCATGCAGTAGCCAGGCATGCACAAACCATAAGTTCCTCCTACAAAAAATGTTATATGCTGCTTTCAATGTGGATATCTATTTTTGAGAAAAAACATAAACAAGATAATTGACTCTGTTGCACTATTTGTGAAATAAGATTTGGAAGGTATGCTGCTGTTCAGTTAAAACATGGATCGGGAAAAGATGTAAATGTTGGAGGGGGATGACTTCATTCCTTTCTGAAAACCCCCAGCAGCAGAAGGCTAGGGCACTGATCTTGCTTGCAAACTAGTCATCTGTTAGTACTTGGGCTCAGCCCTGCTTGCAAACTGCTGCAGGATGTCTGGGGCAAGGTGAAACCCAGGAGACAGATGGTCCCTTTCTCCTTTTGCCCACCTCTATAGCAAACATGATCTTTACTAGCCAAACATTGCCATGGCTTTGATTAGCTGACTGTCTCTCCTACAACCAAAGGGTGCTGGATTTACTCTCCATTGTTTGGATAGCCTACTTTATCCTTACCCACCCCAGGCTGCCTGGGTCAATGGTGTCATCATCTCCTGGAACTGCCTTCAGGCACATCCGGAGTAGAATGAATCCAACCTGCTGAGGGGGGAAAGGCCTTGGAAAAGCTTGGCCAAGGGGAAGGGTGGGAGGCAGGGAAACACCAACACATAAGCCTTTGCCTGGCACTGTGTTGGTTATTCTTGGTCTCAGGAACTAGAAATTGGATAATAGTACGTAAAGTTGAGGGGTTATGGGCACTTTATTCACACCAGGGTCTGTTGGACTGTAGCAGTCACTCTGGTTCTTGAAAAGAACTCCCTTGTGGCTGAGCCTGTCTGTAAAGGCTCCTTTGTTGGGAGCTGGCTGGGTGGTATCTGTATGCACAGAACAGGGCTGTGTTCAGCAGTGCTCTCACCCAAGGTGTGTTTACTAAGCAGGCTGGGCATGGCAGGTGGCTGGTGGCTCCTCTCCAGCAGCAGATGGCAGGGCAGCCGCCTGACACCTTCAGCTCCAGCCCTGCCCCATCGGCTCAGCCTTCCTGGCCCCCAGGCAGTGCATCTGCAGCAGCTGCCTCTCCTGCTGGGATGGCTTGGAACCACAACACAGCGCTGTTTGCTTCTTTGCTGATGTCTTGGTGCTCTGAACAGGGCCTGGCCTTTTCTCTGAGGTGTGCAGGAGAAAGCCCAGCAGTGCAGGAGAAAATCCTCTGAACTGCAAGTCCTTCCAGAAGAAGTGGAAAAGGAAAAAAAACTCAGTAGTTTTGAAATATCTTTTTACTGGATAGTATTCACCCCTGCCATTGCTCTGTGTCTTCAAGTCATTGTATGTCTGGCAGCTCTTCCTCCATGTCAGAGCACAGGTTATGGGGCTTGACTTCCCTTTTTACAGGCAGCAGAGCCAACCCAGAATGTTCTCTGCAGCTCTTTTGTTGAAGAGCTGGAGTCTTGGGGGTTTGAATAATAAATCTCAAGAAGAGTCCTATGTACTTGAATGAAAAAACAGCTGGATAGCTTTTTTTTTTTTTCCCTTCTCACATTATAATCCCATGACCATGTGCTTTTTCTTGCTCATTCCTTTTCCTCTATTTTTCTTTTTCCCATTTTTTTTCTCTTGTGCTACTTAAAAAAATCCTTAACCTAATGGTTGCAGAGTCTGTGCAGGTACGCAGATCTCCCCTGTGAGGTGAGGAATAAGCAACAGTGTATTCTTATGCCTTCTCTTCTGTGGCTTTTTTGTTTCCTCTCATTCTCTGTTTTATCAGTTTAATCTGTGCTGTAGAGTGTTTCCAAAGAGTTGGGATAATATATCTCTTGTTTTGAGGGAAGAAAGAAACACTTTTTCCTTCAGTTGTGTATCAAGAACATATGCACAAATATCTGCTCCATTTGGAGGCCTAGACACCAAAATACAATATTTCAGGGTGCCAAGGGAGTTGCTGATTATAATAATTATAAAGTCATTATTGTACCAGCTGTTCCAATATGCTGAATTCTTGGAGCCCATTTAACATCAGGTTGCACTACCAATTCTTATCCAAGAATTTAGCTAGTAGGTTTTTTTTTCTTTTTTTTTTCTTTTTTTTTTTTTTTTTTTTCTTTAAGTTATCACAAATTGAGCTGCAGTAGGCTGGTAGGTTTCTTCAGTGACTCTTCCATTGTTCCAGTTTTAGAAATGAGGACCTAAATCAGAAAATCAAAAATATTCACTGTTTTTGCTGTTCAAATGCCTGGGTACCTTGGTACTTCAAGTACTGATAGTCTACATGAGCTTTAAAAAAAGGTAAATAAATTTACCTGCTATTCAGTGCTGTAAGTGTCTGAATACTTACCAACATAAGGTTTTCAGGTGTTCTTTTTTCTAGCATGTAGAATACAACAGTGTCAGAATCAAGCTTAACTGTATACTACATTAATATGTTAATATCTGAACATACATTGAACATTATTGTTTTCTTGGTTTGGGATATAAATAAATCTATTTTTCTGTTACCACATCCTATAAAGTTGGTCAAACTTAACTAAATTTACAGCTACTCAGTGTTCAAGAGTAAGAACTAAACTGAAACTTTGGAGGTCTATTTTTTAAAATAATTAGACTATTGGTACAAGTAAACTATTACTTTTAATAACGGAGATAATTCTAGTAGCTAAAACTAAAAAGTGAAGAGCTAAATGGTGTCTAAGGTTTGAAAAGCATCAGTGTTGATACTTTGCATTGGATTTTAACACAAGGGTTCTGTTTATTTTAAGTTTGTTACCATAGAAGTATAAACTGAAAGGTAGCAATGAGGACTTTGTGTAATATATTATATTAAATAAACTTTCCCTGCATGCAAAGCTTTATTTACATTTCAACAAACTGTTTTCTGCTACATTTACAATTCTGCTATACAGATAAATTAAGGGATCTCATGAGAGTATGATTTACTTTCTCCCTACAAACTGAAAAACAGTATTTTTAAACCTATTTGCCTGAAGTGCTTGCACTAAATTTTCTGTTGGGCAGCATCAAATCTACCATCAGATGAAAGTTAGTCCTACCTTCTTGTTCCTATACTTAAAGGATGGGCAAATATTAAATATTGTGGTTAGAATTCATTGTTCTTGCAAACAGTATTAAATAACCCTTTAAAATATATTCCTACTCTGCAATAACAGATGAGCTGCCACCAAATTAAATAAATAAAAATATCTGGTAGAATCACACATAAAGCTTTGACTGTTTGATTTTTTTGTGTTTTACACACTCTTTCAGAAGTCATTGAATTTATGCTTCAGGTTTGGTGAAGCTGAACAGGTTCAGTTGAGTGAGTGACTTGGCCTCTAATATTGGTGATAGATAAGCTGTGAAGAAAACACTGAGCCTGAACTTCCAGTCTCAGGATAATTTCTAGGGCTGGTAAATCAGGAGATGAGGGCAGGGAAGAAGTATTTCTGTTTACATAAAGGAGCAGATGTTGTCTGCACTCCAGGTACAAAGGCTGCAGCCTTTTTATACAGTATTTTAATTTAGGTGCATCCTTCTGACATGATGCAGGTACAACTCCTGTTAACACTGTTCCTTTAAAATGAAGTGACAAGTATGATTTTATTTCATATAGAGATGGTAGAATTAATTTGAAATACCTCTTCTTATGCTTTTCCACTAAAAGCAGTTTGACAAAACACAGGGTAGCCTATTCTGTTTGTAAACTTCATCCTTTTTGGTTGCTCAGCTTGATGCAGGTTTTATTCATTAGGCTGTTGGAAGAAGAAGGATGCTCCTCTTGCAAGCATCTGACTCCCTGTCCAGGACACCATATGGCAAAGTGTCCTCTATCAGGGCACACACCATAAAGCAATATGAGCCACCAGGTTCACCATAATTTGAAGTTACCAACTCTCTATCTAAAACATTTAGAGGATTTTAGTTATTTATCTGCAAAAGTTTTGAAGATACATGTAAGTAATGCAGCTCTTTTATTTGCAGGAGCTCCCTCCTTTGCAGGCAGAGGTACATACCTGGCTACCATGAGGGCATTAAGCATTCTCATACATTTATTTTCAGAGCACCTAGGAGCACAAGAGAAACCTCATCTCTGCTATGCTCAGTTGAATGTGCTGTGATCCACACTTAGGTTTTTGTGTTCTACTGGATGAACAAATGTCTTGGTTAAAGCTTGGTTTTGTGCATATGTGGTGTGATGCCATTGGTTCCAATGTCCTGTGAGCTGTAGCTGTTCAGTCTGTTTCCAAAAAATTTCCTCCAGTGCTGAGGTTTGGTTTAAGGCTTGTTGAAGACAGCAGGTGGTGGGACTAGTTCACAATGAAACTAAATATTGGTATTTGGAAAAAACTCTGGATATTACTATAATTTAAAATAATTGGGTAGTGGGAGCTACTGCTTGTGGTCTTGAGAAGATCACTGTGAAAATATTAGCCTTTATCTGGTTAACTACTTGCTTACATTTTTTCATTTTCTAGTTTTTATTTTTTCTCTTATTCTTTTCCTTGAACAGTTGAGTGGAGCAATAAACTTGCAATCCTTTAAATTATTTTCCTCAGCTCTGTATTCTAAGTAATACTCAAATTCTGATCCCATGGAGTTTATTTTCCAGAATGAGCTTCCCATTATGTTTCAATGGAACAAAAATTTGCAATTGAGAAATAAAAATAAAGAAGTTAACAAGAAAACTTAGAAATTCCTGAAATGTGCTCTAATAATTTTTTCTTTATCTGAAAGCATTTTAGAAATACAATATTTCTTTTCATTACTGTAACAAAAGTTTTGATACTGTGACATGGTTTTAAATGAAATATTTTCTAGTTTTTATAAAGGCTCTTTTGTCATTAAAAATGGTAAAAAAACAGACCAAAAGAAAGAACCAGTCAGCAAATAATGATAAGAAATTATGTGCAATTGAGAAAAAAACCTATGTTTTAGCATCTGAGCTGGACACAATGACTTAACTTAGAAATTACAAGGTGTTTGACAGCAACTGCTGCTGATTTGAAGTTTCATTAGAAAATAGTAATATTTTGTGATTTCTGGCAAAGGTGAGATGAAATGATTTGTATAATGTGTCTGTAGCACTGCAAGCTGTAATTCGAATATAAATTGTTGCTACAAGACCTCTCTGTGTTTTCTCTGTCAGTAGAAAACCAAACTGAAAGCAGAATGCTTTATGCATTTATCAGATAATGCTTACAAAATGTTGTGAATCTGACAAACATGAGAGTAGAATACTTTGGAAGACAAATTAGCTTTCTGTTATTGAACCTGTCTTGAGTCTGACCATGGGCTTCTAGCAGGGCACAGAGCTGCCTGTGGTCTGGGCTGTCTCCTAAAGCCCTGTGAAGTGTCTCACTTGCCTAATGGAGTATGACGAAGAAACAGAAATGTCTCTTAAATGTTTATCTTATTTAACACACCTAAATATGGATGGACATATTAATAAGATGGACATCTCTAATCTCAAGGTGGGCCTTGTACTAGGAGCTTGACATTTTTCATTATAGCATAAGACAATGTCACCTTACTTTTTCTTAAAACACAATTCACAAGATCACGTTTGCTGTCAGTATTTCTGAATGTGAATCTCCCACTTCGGTGAGCATCCCCTTTAGGTACTTACATATACATGTATAAGGTTTCTTTTCTTTTCCTGTTTAGCTTATGATTTTATCTTTTCAGAAGAATTAAAGGGAAAAAACCCCATAACTTTTCATTACTTTATTTAATCTCTTTGTTAAACATATGTACTAACATTATTTTTTTTTTTCTTGCACTGTGAGGTTTTGGAATATGTGTCCATTTATGCAAATTGGGCATATTTCTCTGCATGTGTGCTACATTTTTGTCAAAATAAATTCTCCCATCATTTGCTCATTTCTGCTGCTCTGATCTATCTGAAGCAGTTTTCCAGTCATCTGTCTGATAGAGACAAGCTTCAGCTTGTCTTTGTATTTTATCGCGTTCTTACATGGTTTAAAATTATATTGTCTGTTCTGTAGTCTTCTTCTGTAGCATTCAAGATAATTTCAAATTAATTTCCTCCAGGGCTCTTACTAATGTTGCTTTTCCCCTTCTCTCTGTATACTAACTTATTATGGAGACCCTCAAGTACAAAAGGCCTGGTAGTGTTGGAAAAGAAAAGCAGGAAAACAGAGGTTAGTCCTGTGTAGGGAGCAAGAAAAAGTCACTGGGGAGCTGTTCAAATCTCTAAAATGCATGGGCACAGAGACCACATTTTTTGCCATTGCTGTAGTTTCTTTCATATCCAAATCACAATTACTTTAAAAACTTTATCATTAAGAAATAGCCAGGTTTTCTAGTATTGCCTTTTGCTGTTGCACAAGAATATGGAAGTATTTAATTTGATACCATACATGTTGATGTTTGCATTATGATGTGTACAGCAGAATACTTAGTCGAAAAAATAAGTGTACATTAAAATTGAACATAATACAAATTCTTTAGAGGATTCTATTATTCAAAATACAGGTTTTATCTTTAAATATATGTCTGGTTTCCTAAGAAACTTTCTTCTTATCTAGAGGCTTTGTAAATCACCCATCGGCATTAGGCGGGACAGTTCACCTGGATATTTGTATTTCTTATTGTTCGCAAAAAGTCACCTTCCCATTTCTCCTCAACTGATCATGTGAAACAGTTTTCAGGAGAATCTTGCATGTGGGTGCAGTCATCCACAAAGTGCTGAGAGGGGCTGTGGGTGGCTGCGCTGCTGGCATCCTGCTGCCAGTGCCCTTGAGAGCATGGGGCTGCTCCTGTTCCTGCAGTTACGGATGGGATGCGTCACAGTTAAGTGGCAAATGACCATAAATTTTAATGGAATTTGGCTGCCAGAATTTCTTAGGCCACTTCTAAAATTTTAAGCTCTATTGACTGATTCTTGGGAAAGAGATTTTCTCTAAATGCTCATTTTTTTACTGGGCAAAGGAAAGTTGGTTTTTCTTGTGCTAGTTTTTGAAGCGGAAAGAATCAGACTTGACTGGAAGCAATTTTTCTCCATAAAATACATAGTCATGTAATTCTGAAAGATGATGCTGTGTTTTATATACTAGTCTTTTCAAAACTGTATCTGTTGAACTCTTTCTGTTGACATATCTGGTCAGTTCATATTGCCTTTTTTTTTTGTTGTTTTAATGATATCAAGTGCGCTGGTGCATTATTTTTATATCTCATACTTGACATAATATTAGGCTCAAGCATTTAGCCTAAATATTTGATCTGATACGATAACATATGCTCCAGACATTATTTATTTTTTTTTTAAATTTACATTAAAGGAAATTGCATGTTGGTTGGGAGAAAGCTTCTCTTCATTGCTATGACCTGTGTAAACAAGTCAAGCTGTCACATTGGCCTCAGTGTTTGGGCCCTAGTCTGAACTCACAACATCAACAGACTCAATCAGCCTTAATCCACACCTGCAGGTGGGACGAAGAGGGACTGTAGGGTAAGTTGTGTATCAGTCACATGGGCTGGTGGGGAGCAGAGTCCCTTCTCTTCATCCTTTCTAAAAAGTCTGCTGGTGATTCAACATCATGAATAGGTGAATAGGTAAATACTAAACTTGAATAATGACAATTCTTTTCTTAACAAACCAAACCTTTCAAGTGTGAAAGAAGTCAAATTTCAAAATTGCTCCTGCAAAAAAACGTGTCAAATATGATATTCACCTGAAGCAGAACAATTAAAGTTAAATATTTTCTGGCTTTTTGTATTTTTTTTTTTTTGCAAGTTGGGTTTTGTGTGTGTGTGTTTTATTTATTTCATTTATTTATTTATAAATTTTATAAATAATTTATATTATAAAAGTGGTGAAACAGGGAAAGAACAATGGGGTTTGGTTCTGCTTTTGATAGTGCACTAGTATATTAGCCTGGTGATGAGGGTAGTCATGTTATATGTGGTAAACTCAGATTCAACCCACTATTTTTGCCTAAGCACACTTGAACATGCACCTTCCTCTCTGAAGAAAGTGCTCTGATAACTAGACTAGAAATAACTCAGAAATAAGGTTTGTTGTGCTGCTCTGTATACAAAATTAAGCACTCAGTGGAGCAGGGATTGGAACCAGATGTCTCATTTCCCAAGAGACTAATCTTGCCACCAGGCTAGAGAGTTGCATTTTCTCATAACTCTTCCCTTCCTCCATTTACATACAGTTTATACACAGGAGACAGTTCCAATTATCCTGGAGTATTAGACATTTTCACACTGGCATATAATTTTCCAAAGGGTATAATTGGACCATGTCTAAGTCAAGTGCAATTTTTTAGCCAAAAGATACTTGAGTAGGTCAGGCACCAAGATATGCATGGTTCTTCATAGAGACAAAATGTTACTCTTTTAACTTGTTTTATCTGTAAAATTTTTGTGCCCTTATATTTACCTCAAGGAGCCAAGAGACCTTCAGTGGCAGTTTGAACTGAAATGAATATAAGGGACTGAGCTGTGTTAGGGCAAGTGTTGCCTGCATGTTCAGGGGGATGATCGTTCCCCTCCCTTCTGCACAGGTGAGGGCACATCAGCAGTGCTGGGCTTCCCACTATGAGGAATGTGGACATGGTGAAGCAAGTCCAGCACAGGGCCTCAAATGGGATCAGGGACCTGGAGCATCTTCTCTCTGAGGAGAGGCTGAGAAAGCTGGGACTTCAGCCTGGACATGGAGAGGCTCAGGGGAGCTCATCAGGAATACCAGAAGGGAGGGACTGAAGAGGAGGAAGACAGACTTTTCCATGGTGCCATGTGACAGACCAAGAAACAATGAGCACAAGCTAAACCACAGGACTTCCTGTCTGAACATCAAGAAATATCTTAATACTGTGGGGGTGAGAAAACACTGGCGCAGGTTGCCCAGAGAAGCTGTGGAGCTTCGTTCTTGGAGGTATTGGAGACCTTACTGGACATGAACTTGGACCATCTACCTTAGGTGACCTTTCTTGAGCAGCTGTGTTGGATTAGACAATCCCTGGAAGCTTCTTCTGACTTAATCTTTTTCTCTGAAAATGTGTAGTTCTTTATTGTACTCACAAATACTCGTTGACAATATAAACATAATGTACATACATAAACATCACACATACATCATTTATTATTCTGTCAGATTAAAATTTGGAATATAAATTAAAAAAAAAAAACAAATCCCAAATAAAATCCATTTTAAAAAAAAGTGCCCTTATATTCTAAAAGAAAACAAAAACAAAGTCTTCCATTAAATTTGTAGGCGAAAGATGCGAATCAAGACAATACTATTAGCATGATTGTATAAAGCATAAAAAACCTTTGGTATTGTCATGGCTTGACACTGGCACAATGCCAGTGCCCCCATGAAAATGCAACCTATCAATTGAATGCTGTGAAATGCGATCAAGAACAGAGCAAAGCAGGCCAAACTTAATAACAAGGGAAAAACTTTATTACATTACTACTACTACTACTATAAAAGAAAAAAAGGAAGGAAAAAAAAAACACACACAAAATTTAAAATGAAAGCCTTTCAAAAAATTCCTCCTCCTACCACCCAACTCCAGCAAACCAGAGTGAGACACATTTGGACCCTTAATCAAGTCTTCACCCTTCCACATAATCAATACTGAGTCCATCAGGGGAGAGAGGAGTCTCCCTTGCACCATAGACCCCCAGGAAACACAGCTGCCACCTCTTGTGTTTCCATGTCACACATGACACCACCCAGACACACCGGCCAGTGTGACACTCTCCATGTCACAGTGCTCTCACCACCGTGCAGGGACAGAGACTGCTTATAGGGCTCCTTTAAGGATGCTTTGCTAAGGACCAAGAGGAACAACAGTCCAGTGTCTCATTTTGGGACTACAGTCCCGCTCATTTTCCCCTGGGGCCGAGGGTCCAAGAACAGAGATCATCTTCTCTTCTTCTCTGAAGACGGAGGGCAACATCACCCCCTCCTCAGCTTTTCTCTGTTCATTCCTGAACTGGTAGTTGCTGAAGGAGTCTCTTGGCTCACCAGTGCATCCCCCTAAAATGCAGTTTCTCTTGGAGGAGAAATTGGTTCACTCTATGGCTAACAAGAAGAGTCCAGCCAAAAGCCACTCCCCCCAACCTTCTTTCCGTAACATCTGAGGTCCCAGGCTGTCTCTCTTTCCTTCAAATTGAGGAGGAATAGTATTTCACAGGAAAGGGTTAAAAGTCTCGGACTCCCCGGACAGCTGAAATCTGGTCCAGGACTCCGTCTCTCGTCTCCCACGCTGGGAATCTTACCCACCCCCCTACCCCTTCTCCTTCTCCTCTGCCGGCAAACTTTCACGTGTCTGCAGGCTCTCTATCTCCTTTCCCTCTAGGTTGGGGGGAGGAACAAAGACATCTCAGACGTTCTCCACCCTTCCGTCCACAGGAGCTGGCCCAGCTCGGTTCCCGATCCTTCACCCCCTGGCCTGCCTCTGCAGGCCACATGGCTCCCCTCCCACGCCCAACTCGCCACTGAACAGGGGAGGTCTGCACCCTCCAATGACCGGAACCAAAGAAAGCAAATTCTCCTGGGAATTCCGCTTTTAATCCCTCTGTGTTTTCAGAGGCGTGTCCACCTTCAATGGGTCACCCCAAGTGTCAATATCCAAACCTGACCCCTGACTGGATTGACCTCTTCCTTCCAAGAAAATTCTTTTCCCGTGTCAAACCACGACAGGTATTTAGATAAAAACCTGAGGATTTGGTTTTGATATCTGGGATTTTGACACAAGAATCTTTCCTTTGATTCTGAAAAAGCGTATGTGAGTTATTTTTTTAAACATTGTTGTGCTTGTTTATACAAAATAATTATTGGGAAAAAAAGGAAACTCTTTGTGCAAAAAGGTGGAAAAATGTGAACGCAGCAGCTTCTGTTCAGTATTAACCTGATTACTTTTGTCTCCCAGATTACTGTCAGAGTGAGGAGCAGCATGTGCAGAGCTCCCAGCACATAGTCACTGGGAATTTCGATACACAATTTGAAGAGGAAAAGCTGTAGTGACTGTATTCCTGAATACACTTATTTCCATGATGTTTGGGTGACATTAAAGCTGGAATTGTAAACAAGTTTTCAACAGAGAAAATTGTAAATTTTTTTTTATTAATATGTTCAAGGAAATAGAAGATTTCAATTGATTCTCTTAAAAAACAGCAGAGTAAGGTGTGAATCAGGAAGATCTTCCATATTGCTTTTATTACCATGTCTCCTCCTCCCATTTGATTAAACTAAATCCTTTGCAGTATATATCCATCATAGTTTATAGCTTGAAGAGGGTTGGTTAATATTTGATTAGGGTAGACAGTGCTAGCAAGTTTATTGACTCAGTCTTTTACTACCAGATGAGATAGCACTAGGAGAAGATCAGAGTGGCAAGTTCTGTCACTTCAAAAATTTTTATGACATTTAGTATCAATGGTGAAAAGAAAAAGCTAAATTATCACTTACATTTCTTCCTTCCAATGCATAAATATACTTACGACTTTTTTTTTTTTTTTTTTTTTAACCTCCTTTCAATGAATCTGTTCCTTCATTTATCTTGACTGGTGGAAAACATTTGTGTTATTTTAATAGCTATCAACAAGCAGGCTGGCACAGCATAGTTGCTGCTTGGTTATATGTGGTGCTTTCATTTCAGTCTTTTTGGTGATTTTTTTCTCTTAACTGTATTAATGATAAACCTTAGAAAAAGTTGATTTTTTTTTTAAGATGACCTGTGTAAGGAGAAAAAAATCAGAAGATGTGAATGCCTAGTTCAGGAAGAAAGGGAGCACAGTTGTTAAACTGAAAAAAACCAGAAATTTCACCAATTATCTTTGGACTACTACTTAGGCTACATAGGAACTAGGTACTGAGGGACTCCTAGGCTTATAAGTACCCAAGTAAAGCAAGTTTGATTGGCAAAACTATTTCCCCCCCCAGTTTTATCATAAAATAACTTTATAAAACTAACAGATTTAAAAAATGGAACATTCTTGAGCTGGAATCTGAGAGATAATTAATTTATATTGCTTCAATACCTATTCAATACCTAATTTTACTTTGTAGCAATAGAAGACTGTCAGCAGCAGCAGAACAAACTGCATATCCAAAGAGGAGAGATTTCCTATACTTATCTGTTAGTTGCAAATTATATTAATAATGAACAAAATCAGGAGAATAACAACATTTGAATTACTGAAGTTTCTCTTTGTAGATTGAGGGAATTGAAAGTGATGGCCTTGCTTGACATGAGTTTGATGAGTCATTTCAGATAATTTCATTTCAGTGGTCAAAAATAGTTTAAGACAACTCATTGTTTTTCTTAAGAAGATTTTTTTTTCCTTTTGTTGTTGATTTTCCTGCCTTCATGCTCTTTTGAGAGCTGTTTAATTGTTTCTACTGAAATAGTTTGTGGCTAAATGTTCCAGTTCAGCCTTGCTGAAAGATAAAGATGAAAAATATCAGCCTTGCCTTATTTAAGGCACATCCTTCTCTGAACACAAAAGTTTCATATAGTTCAACAATATTTGATGATGGTTTCTTGAGATTCAATTCAACTTCCTAGAACTGCATTTTCCATAAGAGAATGTAGCTTATCTTTAAATTAATTTTAAACATCAGCTGCTTTTGAACTTAATTTTCAGTTAGCTTAACAAATGGAAAAGAAAAAAAGTAATCTGGAATGTCAAGGAATATGTATTGTTTCAGTGAAAGAATTCAGATTATTTAAATATTTCTGAAGTGTGTTATTTCTGTTGTAATTGTTGTGGGGTTTTTTTCAACCTATAGAATGTTACCACAGTTGAAACAGGAATAGTAACAATATATTCTGCAACCATTAGTAATTTTACAATGAAAGCCTGGCTAATTTTCTATTTTTTTTTTTTTATTTTCCTAGTAAGCTGCTTTTAGCAGATTTCTTCAGTGTATTTAATTTCGCCTTAGCAATTGGTAATACCTTAATTCTTCTTTGAGTTGTTCACGTGCATGTTTTATTGTCACTAAGAAGAAGAAGCTGTGCTGCAAGTACCCATTGTTAGTAAATCTCGGTTTTCATGCATCCTGAAAAATACAGAAAATCAGTGTCTGCAACTCGCTGATCTTGCCAAGGGAAGGATTCGTGGAGTTGCTAAACAGCTCCTTTCCCAGATGTTCCGTGTCAAACCTCTGCTGCTGTTTATCCCTCAGCAAGGCTGCTTGAAACATGTGTGAGGTGATACTGGAAGTGATCATTGCATGGAATGGGGTTCATTGCTTATCTGAAAGCAGCAAAGCCAAATCCCTGCCTTTTCTGGAACAGGGGGCTCGTGCAGTTTCTGCACAGTGCTAGGTGCAGCCTGACCCCTGAAATGCTTGGCCTTACTTGTTCTCCCTGAAATTGCTTTCACTCTCTCCTCCAGCATTGTCAATGAGCATAGAGATAATTTTTTAAGTAACTAATTTCATTAATTTTAGTGGGATAACTTAAATATGTAAAGCTAGACAAAGTTGAATACTTTATTAAATCAGGGACTAGATTTTTCATAATCTTCTCTTTATTTTTAATCTCAGTGAGTGGGTCAGTCTCAGAAACCAGATGTCTTACTTAAAGAGCTCTGCACTTCGTCAATTGTGGCCAGCCCATTTTTTTTTAACAACATTTATTTCCTCCCAATCCAGAAAAAAAAATGAGATTCTTGCTTTGTTAACAGCTCTTTTAAAGAAGGCATAAGTAATAAACATACTGAATTAGCAATAGCAGCTCAAATTTGGAAGTTCCAAAGTAATTTTTAAATTTTTGTAGAGATAAGGACAACTAATTTTGGGCTCTCTTTTAAAGGTATCTCTGGCATATAAGGTTAAGTTACAATAAATGAGAGAGATGTTGAATGTTGACCTGTATTTTGTGTATGCCAGGCCTTCTGGAATTACTGGAAAATTACATCACGCTGAGTTAAGTTTTCTATAAAGTTGAAGAAATGCTTCTTGAACTGGGACAGTGAAAGATTCTTAATGTCCATGTTTCCTTGACCTAAGAGATGTCTAAATTGTATTTACAGTTAAATGTCCTACAAATGACATTATTTCCAATTATATAGAAGTTTTGGGTTTTTTCATAGTTTCCCAGAAATTTTTAGAAGGTTTTATATTAGCTTGTTAGCATTTTGAGGAGACACAAGTGTATTCTGGTGTAGAGTATATTTTTCGTTGACTTATTGTAACATGCAACCCATACAATGTTATCATTCAGAATCCAATGACTCATTTGAAAATATTCTTCATATTTTCAGTTTTCTATTTCAACAAGGTTTGTTAGAAGTTCTTAAGAGTGAAGGAATGCTTGACTTTTATGTTAGATTTCATTAAGGCTTACACAGTAAGTTGGCCAGTATTGCATAGCCACAATATTTGTATTTAGAAAAGGAAACATTGACTTCCTTTAATATGAGAACAAAAGGTGATTAATCTCAAGCGTTACAGTAGCCACTGGTCCACTTCTAGTCTTTAATGAGTTTATTATCCCAATGTTATTGGGAGGTCAAAAATCCTGACTGTATCTGCAAAAAGGATGTAAATTATGGGGACCGTCATAAAAATAAAAAGAGTAATTAAATTTAACCAAAGAGAGGTGCTTAAAACCAATTTCAAGAGAAATTTGAAATTTTGAAATCAAAAACTATGTCATCAAGGATTATCTTTTTATAACATTTAATTTTTTGCCTCTTTAGTCCTTAAGCAAGTGGTAAAACCCTGGCTGGTAATGTCTTAAATTTACTGAGAAAGCTGGAAAAGAAAGAACAAAGAAATGAATAACTACTAGGATTAAATGCAGGGTATTTTCTGAATTCTTTTTTTTTTAAGCAATTCAGTGAAAGTTGTACTGTTTTTTTATATTGTATTAGTTTCTTAACTGAGATACTGTGATGTACCAGATCTTAATAAAAACAAATTTATGATTGTAATAAACTTAACCAAGTCTATAATCTTCTAAATCTAAACTTTACAAAATTAATGTTCCAAAAACTTATATTGGGTAACCATTATTTATGTTAAGTTCCATTACTGCTTTTGATTATTGACACTGTTTCTGTTGTCTGACCAATTGATAATACCTGTAGGTATTTTTTGTTTGTGAATTAATCTTGCTAAATATTTCTAGCATAGCTTTCCTTTCAGTCTTCTGGAAGTGTTGCTGAATTCCAAGTGGCAGTTCAAGGGATAGAGCACTTCTTAGCCATATCTTATAATTTTTTTTTTTAAATAGCAATTTGAATTTGCAGATGAAAATTACTGTATCTGCTGCTTAACATTCTACTTACGTGTTATCATACTAGCAAATACATATTAAATAAATTTTGCCTAGCTTTGAACTGCATATTGGTAACTTATGCCATTTGTCTATTATTGTTTAAGTGCTAATATTTTGTTAAAATTGTTTTATGTTTCTTCTGCATTGTGTAGAATCCTGGGTCTTGATAGTCTTGACAGTCACAGGTTTTTCAGTATGTGTTTACAAGATGTATATACTTCCTGGAGAAGTAGCCCATCACTGGAAAGATGTTTTTCAATTAGAAATAAACACTTTGATTACATTTGGTACTTTTCAGTAGAACTAGTTTTACTATTAAAATAAGACAGAACAATGCTCTTTCACATGTACATGAAGTCAAGATGGTAATAATTATTTTATCATTTTAATGTATTCTTTTTATAGCATTTCACAGATTTTTAGGAACAAATCATAACAGATATTTTTCCCAGTATATTTCATTAACTCATAAATACACCAATTTCTTGTTATCTATTTCCTCCTTAACTAGTTAAGTCTAAATTTTGTGGAAGAATGGAAAAATCTATCTTTTGTGCAACATGGATTCTTGCATGACATTTCTGATAAAAAGGGATTTGTTTTTATACATATTACCAGATAATCACATGCCTTTTTAAAAGTGTGTTCTGAGAAATAAGCCTGCTGTGTAATGTAACCTTTCATGTGCTATTTCTGTGAAGCACTTTAGAGTTTTCTTGAGCTTAAAATACTTAATTCCATGTGCTGGCCTTTATCTATATTTCCAGGGTTTTTGATGTCTGAGTATCAATGTATCTTTCCATGCATTTCTTCATTTTCTTTCTTCAGGTTTGAATATAGTTCTTTCCTATATCTCTAATTCATGCAATTTCTTTATGCCATTCCATGCCCTCTCATTTCAGTATGGATTTCTGCCAGATTCTTTTCAGTAGATTTGTTTCAAGGAACTGTGAATAATCAATAAATGAAATTAAATTGCTTTTAGAAAACTCTTTTCCATTTCTGAGTGCCTGTCCTCAATTCACATGGTGTTCTAAACCAGATACTCTTGTTTACATATTAACTGTACAGTTCTTATTTGTATTTGGAATTCTAATAACTTTGTCATTGTCCCTTTTGTTGCCATTTGGAAGTTTTGCTGACAGGGCATATTCAGATACTGAACCTCCTGTCTTTAAAACCTATATTAAAGTCCATTGCAAGGTGTAATTAAAATAATTTTGGCAGATTTAGTCAATTTTTTCCTTTAATTTCTGTCCCCTAATAAAGCATAATTTAGAATAAGTGCCCTTTTCTACTTCACTTGGTTTTTGTCAGAGATACTGCAGGTCAAGGCTGAAGTACATAAAAGCTTGCTCAGCACATCGCCACCATTTGTCTTATCACATTAAACTTGTCTTAATATATATCGTGAGAACATTTAAAGTGAAAAAGAAACATTAGGCTAAACTGTTTGTGAGGAAAAATACAGTCACATATCATAATTTTTTGCTATCATATATATCCCCAGAACCATGAAAAACAGCATATTTATTGACCTTTACTTGGTTCCTGTGCTTTCCCATTTTTGAACTGGATTCTTAAACTATAATATTAAACTTGGTAGCTCGTTTTGGTCCTTACATAGCCTGGTAATGACTGCACTGTTTCACATTGCTCATCTTATCTTATTATTTTATACTTATATAAAGTATATAAGTATAAAATATCTTATATTTTATACTTATATAAAGTATATAAGTATAAAATAAAGATACCTTCTTAGAACATGACATAAAGAACTTAACATTAATTAAGAAATCTGCTTTGGAATGCAGTAGTCTTGTTTGGATACCATCATCTTGGGTAAATGTGAAATGATTACTCTGTATTGGCAATTCATTTAGCTTTGAAGCTTTATTATTCATTACACTTCTGTGTAATGAACCAGTTAAGCATGGCTTGTGTTATCTGAACTCACAAAGAAAGCAGATCAATCTTTTTATTTGTTATATGGTAGTTACTATTTTCTAATGATGTAAAGTATGATTATAGGTACCAGAAAATGCTGAAGCCAGCTGCAGCTGTTAATGTTGAAGACATCAAAGTCTTGGTAACACTCATATAACAGAGGCAAGTACTTAGTAATTTACAAAGAGAGAAAATAAAGAGCTGAGGGCTAGATGGCATTTTCCAGATCTACTCTGTAAGAGATGTTGATTCCCACTCCCACATATGAGCTGATTACTAAAGGAGGAAGCGTTATAAACAGTGTGACAGAGTAAATTGCATCACTCGTCTTCCCAGTTAAAATACACAGGAAGGAAGTGACACCTGTGCAGAGGACACGCTTTTAATAGCTCCTCTGTTTTATCTCAGGTGGCAGCATCTAGTCAAGGGGTTCATTCTTGCATGCATTTAGCTTCTGAGCCCTGCTTTTTTTCAGCCCACCTGTCTTACCCCTTCCATTCAGATAGGCTAGAGTCCTTGACTTTTCATGCCATTCTGTCTTCTGTTTGAAGTGTACATATGGGATTTCTTTGGTGAAAGGGATTAGATTTTTTTTTCCCCTTGTAAATTCCACAAGCTTTGCCCACGTAATTCAGAAATTCCAGCATGTCTAAAGTAAAATACTATGTGATTTTCTTCTGTGATAGAAGCAACTAACGACTTTTGTTACTTCTAGGTCTCAAATTAGCCTTTGGTTACACCAAATAGGTGTATTTAGATGACTAATAGAAATTAAATGTGGATTTTCTCAACAATGAAATCTACTTGGTGACAAATATATTTCTCTGACAAAGGTCCTGCAACATCAAAAGAATGATCTAAATGGATGACTGTAGGTGGTCATTTTGAGAATATTAAGCAAGAAAAGTAGTCTTAAATGGCTTTCTTGTTATAAACTTTATATTCTGGATATATTTTTCTCTTCCTACTAAATGAGGTATTTGGAACTGTGGCTGGCAACCTTAACCTTTCATTAACAAAACTTTTAACTGTTTATTTCCTCCCTGATTTTGCTTTTAATTTGAAGGAAAAATATTGATATTAGTAAATAAGTTGGCCACTGTCATTGTTATTTTAACTTACCTTGTCTTAGAACAGGTAACTTGTGCCTACGTAACTCTTCTCATTTATTTGTAATGTAAAGGCTTTGTGGTCATTCATAAGTATGAGGAATATGTTATGATAGAGTAGAGCAGAACAAAACCCACAGATGTGGGCTGTATTTTAAATGTGTGTTGGTTATCCTAACTTGAAGCCATGAAGAAGCTGAAACCAGTGTGTGCCCTGCGATTGACCCTTTTCCTCTCTCCCATCCACTACCAAGCCCTTGTCTCTTTAAGGAAGACACTGATATTTTAGAAGAACTTTTATAAAGCTAATGTGAAGAACTTGTTATTTGGTTACAAAAAAAGCAACAGAAAAGGAAGGATGTGTTAAGAAAACTACCGCAGATTAAGTAATTGTCATCTTATAATAAAATAATTCTGTAACTTGGGCTTGGTTCCTTCCTCTGCCTGAAAGGTATTTCCTCCCTGGGACAGTGCAGTGACTGCAAGGCTATAGGATAATTAGATGTTTTTGAAAGGCTGATTACAGATGGCAGTCCTCTTAATTTCTCTAGGTCATACTGTTTCCTTTTTTATACACTTTTTTGCAAAGGTTGGAGGGGGAAAAAGAGTTTTCTGGGTGTACAAATGGGAGGAGCAGTTCCAGGCATGTTTGGGCAGGTGTTTCTTGTCTCCTGTGATGGCTAACGGAGACTAGATGTTCACACAAAGCCAGTTTTTATCCCTCTTTCCTGGTGTCAGCACAAGCATTGCAGCAGAGGTGTTCAGGGGCTTGGCAGGCAGCCCCTCTCTGGTTCCTTCCACCATATGACCACGCTGCATGGTCACATCATGGGACACCCTGTCACCACCCTCCCATGGTTTTTTTGAAATTATATTTTCCCATTCAGAGAGCTTCTTAGTTATAATTCTAGCTTTGGTTCAGAATTTTGGTTCCTGACAAGCCATAGTATTGGCAGGGCTGGCAGCTTGCATGTTCCCTATCCAGTGGTCACACCTGCAGGTGATCTTTGTGTCCTGGGGATGAGCCCTGCCCTTGCCTGGAGAAAGCCAGTGCTTTTCAGATCACAGGAGTCACACATGGAGTCTGCTTTAAAGCTATTCAATGGCAGGACTTCATTCCAAAGTTTATGTTTGTTAAAGATTTTAACTGGATGTCTCAGTCTTAAATGCCACTCATAGCAGGGCTGTTATTTGGCAATAAACAACCCTATGAATGAAAGACTGCAGCTCCCTTGTACTCTGGTGAGGCAAGGACACTGCAGGGTCGCTAAATATTTATGAGGTTTGGAGCACCTAAGAGTCCAATGTTACTTATGAAAGGGGTTTGCTGAAAACCTCATAGATTAATTCATCTGGCCTTTGAAGTTGAGAAAATGTACTCTGAATTGTTATTGTTATTATTATTAGCAATTGTGGTATTGTTGCTATATCTAAAGTAGATTATTACACAATCTCTGTTCAGATCTGCAGTTCAGGAAGTGTTGTGGCACTGTCACTGCAATAGATGATGCCTAGGAAAAAATGGCCCAAATGATTAAAGGCAAATGATTGTCAGAAACTTAGTGAGAAGGCATAGAGGAAAAAACAAAAAAAAATGCTATTTAGACTACAGTAATATAAATTTGGACTGCAGTGTGTGGATACATTCCTTTAGAGAGCTGAGACAGACAAAATTTTTAATTTGGAGATACCAAAGCCAAAAATGGGATCAGTTACTTTTTCTTTTCCCAGAGAATGGGAAATCCATATTTTTTGCCATCCTGGTCAAGTTGTTTTCTTTTACTTACTTCAAGCTGTATTTTTAATGTACAAATGATGCCACAATTAATAGAATATTTATGTATAATCCCAGAATTAATTATGTCATCATTAAGAATTATCAGCAGTAAGAGATGTGTGTGATAATCCATGCTGGATTAAAATGCAGGCATCTGGACCATTCTGTAACGGTGAATATGAAATCATGTGCAGATATGACAATGCATCTAACCATTTTTGGCTGTTATGATGCTGTACAGACATGTGAAAATGAAGTTAGGTCAGAAGTATTATGGTGTTAGTAGAGACTGTGAGTTTAAGTCTGAATGTAGACACATTAATCATGTGCGGTTTCTTACTCTGTCCTCCTTGCATATGAAGAGGCTGGGCTTGACATAGGGTTTCACTTACACTCCTTGTTAGCATTCTACTTGTCAAGGGACCTACTTCTGAAAATGTTAGTTCTTAGATGTATTTCCAAAGCAAGCATTCTTTGCTTTTTTTTGAGAATACAAATTGATCAGGAGGCTGTACATGGTGCTTGTTTGCATTTTCCATTAAAGACAGAAATTTTAACCACCCATAGAAATAAATGCTAAGTATTAAAAAATACTGCAGCTCTTATTTAGAGTCTTAGCAGGTACTGTAGACATCTTTTTGCCTTCCTTGTTAGTTTTTTCTTCTCAGATGTGTGGCATTTTGTTTTGCAGGAAGAGGGCTAATGGCTATTTAATTTCACCCTACGACCATTCAATACTATCTTATCCCTTTGAACTGGTTTCCACATTATTGTGTCCAAAAAAGTTTTTCACTTTGAATAGATGGGGTTTTTATTGGGTTTTTTTGTTTGTTTGTTTTGGTCCTTGCCCCTTCTCTTCTCTACCCTACCCCCACCTCCAAAAAAAAAACCAACCCACCATCAGATCAAGTGATGCCCAAGCTCATGCCTGGCTCTGCTTTTCTATTGCTTTAGCAGTGATGCTGAGGCTCATGCTTCAGGGGGAGGAGATGGGGAGCATGTATATCCACTGTTAAACTTCTGGTTGGTGTGACAGTCTTTCATTCTGGCCACCAAGGAGACTGGAGATTGTACAGTATCCGAGAAACTTACCTTGGAGAAAGTATTGTCAACACTAGAACATTTTTTCTACATATCCATGCAAAAAATGCACAGTTCTAGTTAGAAAGACTTGGACCCACTTATAGTTCTGTCTTGGAGCACTGTAGAAAGGCATGGCACAACACCAAAAGGTGTTGGTTCTCCTTCTGTTTCCCTTCTGTGACTACACTCAGTGTCTTAGCACATCAATCTAGCATAATTTCATTTGCAGGATAGGGCATATGTGTGAGTAAGAATTAGACTATTGTGTGATGCACTCTGTAAAACATATGATGTAATTTCAGTCTTACTATGCATCAACTTCATAATTTGCAAAAGTTTTTTTCCTAGATACATTTCTGAAATAGGCTTTTGACTCAGCTTTATTTATCTCCAAACTTGACTAAGTTATGTAATTTATTCAGGTGATATTTAGTTCTGCCTAGTTTTTGTCATTTTCATACAAGCTACCTGTATCTTAATTTTTTAAATTAAATAATAAGGAAAACAAAATCTCTGAACAAGATGATTTCCAATTTCAATTTGGTACTTCTGCTTCAAATTCTTAGTTAAGACTCTGTTTTTAGTTTTCCTGTGTTGCCTTTTTGCTTTACCAAAAGAAAAGGCTTGCCTCACTGCAATTTGCTAGCACACCTCTATGGACTGAGCTATTTGAAAGAAAATTTGTGAGAAGTGGTACCGTGTGCTGAATTCCGACCAGCGAGCTCTGTCCTGTCTCCATCTGGAGAGGCAGCAGCCTGCTCCCCATTCAGTGCCCGTGAAAAGCCATCCCTCGGGGAGATGGCCTGAAATGTGTGCCTGGTCCTCTGCTGGGGGCTGGGGACGTGGCAAGGAGCTGGTGGCCTAGCAGCCTTTCCTGCAAGAGTTGAAAACTTTCTGTTCCAGTATGCATAAAATGTAGTTGCCAGCCCTCTCCCGTGGAGCACAAATGTGTAAACAGTTATCCTGTTTATATCCTGAAAATAGTACCTCTGCCTCTGCAGAAAATAGTACTTCTGCCTCTGTGTAGTAGAGTTCTTGCAGTTTGCTTTCAGAACTTTTTTCCACTACTTTTGTGCTTCTCTGTGTTTCTGTTTACAGCGATGTGTCTGCTCAAATCTACTTATTTTATGTGTAGTGCTTAATTCAATTTCCTAGTGAAATTTCTTGCCAAATATAACTTGAAAACACATTTGTTTTTTACCTTTCATGTTAATACTTCTTCCTGGCTTTAATCTACTATTTAATTCTGTGATTTTATTATGTAGAACGTCAGTTCATGCTGAAGTACAATTTTTGAAGGTTAGTGTATAGATATGTCCACTGTTGAAATCTAGTTAAAAATTTTCTGAAAGGAAACAAGAAATATATCTTGAAATTGGAAGATTGAGGCTAAATATTTTGCTTTAAATATCTGATGTGAGAAATCTTGGCCAGTTTTGAAGGCAGGAGTCTGAAAAGAACCTGGCATTATCAGGAGCTGTGTCTGTCTTCAGAATGAAAAAAGTTATGGGGGAAAAAAAAAGAATGGGGGAAAAGGGCATAATTTTATTATTGAATAGTTAATAATAAAGGGGAAAAAAGAAAATGCACTATTTCTGGCTCCTTGCCCCTGGTTTTCCAGAAATACCATAAAACTGATGAGAAATCCACTCACAGTTTTGATTTCCTGGACCTGTGTCCTTCGCAACAGATAGCAAATGTAACTCAAAAAGTCTGATTTTGTATATGCAAAGTAACTTCTGCATAAAGCAGAAAAGAGAAGTGAACACTAGTAAATAAAGATTAGTACTTGGCTTTGAGCCAATACTCCTGAAAGCACCATTTGCCTGATCCCTCTGGGATCAATTGTTAATGCCGTCCTAAAGCAATGGCAGAATATAAATT
The DNA here is from genome assembly GCF_048771995.1 of Taeniopygia guttata. Classification (NCBI taxonomy): domain Eukaryota; kingdom Metazoa; phylum Chordata; class Aves; order Passeriformes; family Estrildidae; genus Taeniopygia; species Taeniopygia guttata. Next base: position 69,077,479 of record NC_133027.1, on the reverse strand, counting down.
TAGTCCTAGAATTCTTCAAACCACAGCAAGGTCTCCTTCCAGAAGGAGTTACAGCTGGCTGAATTCCATTCTTACAGTTTCTGTGTATCAGAATAGATCAGTGTTCTTCACAAATAAGTCCCCTGTTTCAGGAAAGTGCCAGCAAATGGCATTTTTCCTATGTATATATTAATTCTGGATATCTGTTGACTTGATTGTCTCTTAAACATCAGGACTGAGGAAAAGAGTGATTTACAATACCTGCTTAGGACATAATTATAGAAAGTGGTACCTGGGTTCCTCAAAGGCAGGGTGTAAAAAACCACTGTTATGGTCCTCCGTGAGAGATGATTTTTCAGCAGCACTCCTGGTACATCTGTGTGCGCTGTGTTCTGCCAAGTGAAAATAATTGAGCTAACTTGGAATAAGCAGTGCCTTGTCAGATGTGAGTTCTGCTCAGGTTAAATGCTGCCTCTCAGCAGTGCTAATTGGAGAGTTGTGCTAATATTAACTAAACTGCCTTTTTTCACATCAGTGACCTTGCACTTTTCATTCAGCTCAGTTTCTGTGAGTTTTGACCTTTGGGTGTCCATACAGTTCAGGATATTTTCTAGTTACTATTCTGTGAGAAAAATTGAACATTATGTTCTCTGAATTTTTTATGTCATGAAAAGCATGCACATATGCATGGCTTAATTTTTGAAAAATGCAACAGTATTGCATGCCTGAAAGTAAACAAACCCCTCTTACCCTTAGGGGATTTCTTATTTTGTATTTCTTTGTATCATCTTCAAAACCTGATTTTAAATGTGTCTTTTTGACCAGAGTGAGGAACAGAGTCTGTGAGTCTAATGAGAGCCTTAATATGGTAGAAATAACAAGGGAGAATAAAATTTATGGTTTTACATAATATATTTTCTGGAAAATGTGTTGTTATATATTTGACTGTATAAAGCTACAATATTTTGGTATTACACTGATTTTTTTATATGTTTTGTTAATCCTGGATTTAGCAAGACCAAAGACTTAAACTGTCCTCCTCAAGAAGATCCACAAACCATGAAAACGTAATATATTTTTAATGTGGATTTGTGCCAACTTCCTTAGAAAAGTAGGCTAAAAAGCTGAGGTTTTATCCTTTTCAATTATATATTTATTTTCATTGTTCAGTAACTTGCTATAGCTGTATTTCTGTACAGATGCGAAATCAATTCTTTCAAGATTTTTATTTGTGGTAGGTTCAATCAGATTTGCCTTGTAACCATAACTTCAGAGGAGCCAATCCATTTTTCCTTTCTCAAAATTTGCATTTAGTCTTAGCCCTTAGTGTTAAGAAAAGTCAATGGACAGTTCCAGCTAGCAGGATTTGATGCAGTGGTGCAGCTGAGGATTTACCTATCTGATATTCTGATGTTAAAGTAGTGAAAGATCGCTCCTTAACTAAGCATGTGTTAATGGCATCCTAACTTAACTAAGTTGTGTTTAAGTGGCATCCTGCACATGGTAATTAGCAGCATATCCCTCAAAAATGATTTGTGGCTGAGACAGTGTAGGTTGTCTAAATATTCCTTGTCAGCATGGGGGAATTATGATTCGGTCCCATGATGATCTTCATGTGTTGTTAAATTACAGGGTCAGAGAACTCGTTTTTCTCAGAATTTACTTGTCTGTCATGGTCCAAAGTTGTTCAGGAACAGGCTCCTTGGAGGAGCAGAGGAAATCTGATATTTTGTAGTACAGTGTTGTAGTGGGCAAAGGACAACTTCTGAATGTGGTGCAAAACCATAACTTAGGTAAACTGGAGATATTAACAAAAAGATACCTCAGGTGTGTCTTTGATGTACTGAGGAGTGCGAGAGCCATATATTCAGGCTTGACAGCAGCAAGAAGTAAAAGACAGACTTAAAGCAAGATAATTATTTTCCTAAAAGTAGTAGAGAGGTGTGATCACACCTGTGCTTGTAGAAAAGAATCCTTCATCCTAGAGGTTGTCTGGGAGAATCAATGATAGCTCAGCTGTGCTGTGTTTGTAGGGGGGGCCCAATACTTGGTGTTCATCCTCTGGGAAGATACATGATGATGACCCTAATAGCTTAAGCCAGACCATAAAAGGATGGTAGATCATAAGTCTGTCTTTCCATAAGCTGTGTTATTGGCACACTAATTTATGGCGTGTAGCATTATCTAATGGTTCTGCTCATAAATGCAAGTCTTTATTACAGTTTCAGTAGCTTCATCATTTTAGACACTAGTTCTGCCTCTCTTTGATGCAGCCAGATAATCTGAATTACATCATTAGCAGGAGAAAATGTTTTCATGCCAAAACCTTTTGCTGAGCAGCATCTCTTATATCACCCTTCTACTTTACTGCTGTTCTGGGTGACATTTTTGTATGTATTTCTGCTGAATCTTACTGGCTTTTTTACCTTTGTAATGTCTTACCATTCGATTAAGCTAGTTGGCTGAGTACAAATAGAATGAGCAATGATTTGGGTGCTATCTATACGTAAGTTAAAAATATTTTTATCTTAATTCACTAAAGCAGATATTTAGGTTAATATTAAGAGTGAGGACAGTATGGATGGGAAAGGGCTGGGGAAAGTGGTTTGTCTTACAGTAGGGAATGAAATTATTATCCCTCTTCATAGGAGAACAGTTCCTGTAAAGACTACCATTTGGACAGCTTATCTATTTCTATTTGTAATTTATGTCTTTTGGAGGATGAGGGGAAAATACTTGAAATACTTTATTTACTGAAGATGCAAGTATAGTATTAAAAGGTCTAAAGCTGCTGAAATGCTCAACTTGATGGGGAGAAAGTGGTATTTAAAATCAGGCTTGGCATTGCTCAGTGGATGTGCTTGTGCAGGCTTCACCTTGAGTTCAGACCTGGTTTAGTGCTGCCTTTGTCACATAATGTTTCCCTTAATCAGCCCTGCAAGGACTGGGCCAGTGTGGGAATGCCTCTTCAAAATAAAATTTTCATAGAGATAGTAGATCTCTAAAGCTATTCAGTGTCAAAAAGTTCTGGTTGGCTTTTTTTTTTGATTTTTTGTTTTGTTTCATTTTGGTTTAATAAATGTTAACTAATAATTATCAGAGGAATGAAAACTAAGTTCTCTTATGAAAGATTTTTCAGTTACTGTGCCATAGTAGATAGCAGGATCTGTGTTATATGCACACCTGAGAGATAATTGAAGAGTCATAAGATGATGGTAAAATTATTTTAATGAGAGTAGAAGAAAAAACAGGAAAAAAATATTGCTTGTAAGTTTTATATCAATTTGTCCAATGAAGCAGTACTTTTTTATTCCCACATAAGTAATTTTAAGAGGCTCTTCTGTATTTAAAATAACATTTATTTTTAAAAGAATGCTAAGTATTAGCCTTTGTTAACATGAGCAATGTTTTCCATCTTTTTGAAATAGTAAAATACTGTAATAATGCTGTTTAGTGTTTAGCATTTACTTTCTTGAATTAATATAGCTACTTTGAAAGGCTTGGTAATCACCCTCACTTGCAAATGGCAGTTCAGACAAAGAGGGTTCGTAAATCCTAACATATACATAGAAGGACAGCAATTGTTCATGTGCCAGGGGAACTAGGAATAATTTATTTTCCAAGAATCTACCCTATGCATTCAGTTAAACACATTCTATATGAAATTTAAACTAGAAAGGTTCTAGAAGACCTGTATACCAAGATAAGACAATCTTTTAATTGTTGCAGGAGGAACAAAGATCATTGAATCACAAAGGTTAAGTGTTGTGAAGATTTACAGGAGAGTGTTTGCTCTAGTTAATAAAGTGAAAGTTGAGCACTAGGCACAATGTTATCAGTTTCATGAAACAGCAACTGCAGTAGGTTGACAAAGCTAAAAGGACTTAATAAAGTTAAAGGAAAACAAGTTGGAAGGATGGGACAAACTCATCCACACACAACTTTGATGTTGAATATTATTTCCCAGTGAGAATGTTCAAAGTCAACAGCCCTGGGACTAAATTGCTTAAGCCTCATTCTGTGTCAACTCTGCTTTTATTTTTTTTTCCCCTCAAGGAACAATCTGGGCTTTGCAAAATAAGTTGGCTTAAAATAATTGGTTATGTTACAAATATTATATATATATATTAAATACATTATGTAAATATATATAGTATGATATATAATATTTAATATTATACATTAATCTTTATTTTAACATTGTACATTTAATAAATATTAAATATTTAAGATTTAATATTTCAATATTTGAGATTTAATAAATAATAAATCTTTTTCTTTGAATGATATAAAAATTGAATTGCTAATGATGCCTGGATATTTTCTTTGTCATTGAGAGGTCTGCTTTTGGGTCTGTACCTTTTCCTCTTCCACAAATATAGTCATGCAGCAGGATTTGTTTAATGGTATTTTCAGTTTTCTCCACTGCACAAAGAAGTTGCTTATGGTTTGAAAGCAGAGGAGACAGTTTCATACCTCTAGCTCCTCTTCAAATGTAACTAGTAACTAAAACAAAAATTATAATGAAGCTTATTTAAGTCTGGGTAAACCACTTTCTTTAAGGAACAAAAATATATCCATGCTGCTTCCATGGCTTCAGCTTTTGTCTTTTAACGAAAAAATAATTTTGTTGTGCTCCAAATTTGATCCCTCAGTTGTTGCATATACATTAGTGTTCTTCTCATCAGTGGTGTGCTTATAACACAAAGCCCCTGTAGGTCCCTACTTACTGCATGTTGCTTTGTTATGTGGTTTTGACAATCATGACCTCGCTTCTCAGAGGAAGTTTTACCAGAAATCCCATTTCAGATCCATACCAGTGGAGTTAATCCTGATCTCTTTTCTACACAGGGAGTTTAAATTACTTCGATTATAAAATTGTTTGAAACTTTAGCTCAAGCTTAATATTGTTTTTAAGGCAGATAGAAAACATAGAGGTTGGTGCTTCATAATTTTGTGTTCCTCCCTCTTGGTAGTTTACTTTTAAATTAATATTTAAATTAATTGCCTTTTTCCTGCTTGGTGATTTTGGTAGTTTTTTTTTATTTTTAACATTTTCCGATGGCTGAGTTTTCAGGTAGTGCCTCTTTGTAGGAAGTACTTGTAAAGAGAATGAGTTTCCTCTAAAATTCACAGTGGTAAAGGCAAATTTTGATTTTTAAACTTTTTAATCTTTAAAAAGTATCCATAAGTAGTGGGTTGTTTAAAACTTTTCTAAAGGAAAATTATTTTTTTTCTGCCTGTGTATTTTGAGAATTGGAAACTAAGATTTCAATTTATACTGTTTCAGAAACAACACTCTTTTAAAATTACTTTTTGGTTAGTTAAAATGCGTACTTGAAAGTTAATTGGTAGGATAATTGTAGAAGTAAAATGATAATACAGGCATAAAATAAATCCTTTAAGAAAATATTACAAGCATCTTTCATTTGATTTATGAAAAGAATTGAAATATGCTGCAATATTATTCTCAACACTGATTATATCTAATGGGCAATTAATTTAAGCTTATTTAAGAGAGTGCAGGGAAGAAACAAAAGGGTTGGGCTATCATTAAGAGAGGATGTGAATGTCAACCATGGTGGATCAGAAATGAGTCAGCAATTTGCCTTTTAAAAGCAGATGTCTGATGTGATCTACAGCTTTCAAATGCTTGGAGCTGACACTTGATGTAATGGATTATTGTTAGTGCTTGTTGAAAACCAAAATATTGCTTTTTAGAAAGCACTTTAAAATTTGTGGTTTTGTTCCAATGAGGAAACAAAAATTAAGAAGTCTCAATTTTGCCTTAATAGAAGAGTAGATGGATGTACATCCTTTCTCCTTCTCCCTTACATCTGTGCAGGGGGATGCAGGGTGCTGGTGGGCATGCCCAGCTTTAGTTAAATCCTTTTTCTGGGTTTTGTGTGGTGGCTCTCTCTCTTTCCTGCATTACAAACCTATGTGCTTGATCTTTAAGAAACATTTTTTATGAAAATATGAGCATGAGGAGGCTTTCCAGTAAAGAATGTAAGAGTTCAAAAATTTCCTCTTAGCTGTAGTGTCATGTTATTAAGTCATGTGCTTCTATTCTGGTCTGTGTGATATTAGTGTAGTTTGTGGCTTGTGTGAATTACAAATTTCAGAGCCTTCCTAAAGTTCCTAGCAGACAAATATCTATGTCTAGGAAATAAAATGTCATTTTAAAGATGGTTCTGCTGGGAATTACTGGACATAAGTGTGTTGTTGGTTTGTTGTTGCTTTTATTGGGTTTTTTTTGGGGAGTTTTGTTTGTTTGTTTTTGTTTTGGGATTTTCTTTTGGATTTACGCCTGTCTTTGTCTTCTCTTCTATCCCTTGCTGCACTTTGGGCAGAAGAAGCCCTTAGAAGCCTTCCCCAGTTACCAAAGCAGGAGGAGCATGACTTTAACACATTGGACAGACTGAGCTAGTATTATAAAACAAGCAAATCAAGTGCATTTTGGGATATTATGCACATCTAAACAAAATCAAACAAAAATAAAATATAACTAGGATTTCCAAATAGATTGCAAACGTGTGTTTGACAGGTGATGTTGTTTATAAACAAATAAATTAGTTTGTGTTGGGGAGGAGATGGAGAACATCCATAGTGTTTTTTTCAGAAAGGACATCTAAGGTAAGGACCACCTTGTCACCAGAGGACGTGGGCAGCCTCTGTGCAGCAGTGCTCTGTGCATCTGTTACTCTTCAGCTGCTGTAAACTGGTGGTGAAATGTCACTGTCAAGGGGAATGGTCATTCCAGTTCTGACCAGTCTGCTCTCTGTTGAATGTGAGTGGTGGCATTTTCTAGCACATGAGTAAGTCTTTGGGCAATGGCTGATTTAATAGCTTATGCTTTTAGGGCTCTTACCTGTTGTGGCTTATGCCAGAAGGGAAGCATCCTTTCTTTCAATAAGGATCGCAAGCTTATCTCTCTCTCCTTCACAAATGTCTTTGCTTATGTCTCTCAGACATCTCCTCAAGTGATTTCTGACTGGCTCCTCTTTGTCTACAGCTTGCTGGTTCTGTTTTTCCCATTTTAGACATGGTGTATCAACGTGCTTTACTAAATGTATTTAGTGACAATATCCCCTCTGTTTGGCCAGCTGGCCTTTCCTGTGTCATAAAGGCACCACGTGGTTATTGTTAAAGCAGTCCCTTACTCAGGCTTCTTGTGTGGCTTTTTCTGCTCTCCCTGTCAGAGGCTTCTCCTGTTTTCTTTCAGAGTAGACCTAGTGTGAGTATTTGCTAATAGCACAGACATAGCCTTGCACTGTGTAGTTGTGAAAAGCCACCTGGAGGCACCATAAGTTAGTGCACTGGAATGGAGTGGGGAAGTTTTATGTTTTCTTGACTTTCTGTTCCTGTACTTGAGGCCTCCTCCCTGTGAATTTCTGACAAAAACATACAAAGTTAATTATGATTTGATATGTAAAGCCTTCCTGTAGATCTAACAGACATATGCATTTCTGAGATAAAATTACTGGGTACCTTGACTCCCTTAGTTTGGCCATCCTTTTTGGTTTGTTTCCTTCTTTTTTTTTTTTTCTGCTATCCTAAACCAAATTTACTCCAGTTGGACATCAAAGTAATTAAGCAGAATTGAATCATCCATGCATCTGATGAGATAAAAACATCTTAACGTGAAGTTTTGTTTTAATTGCCTTTTATGGAACACAAGAGGATTGTAAATAGCCAAATGAGCTTTCTGTGATTAGTAAAACTGGCCATTCCCGGAAGATGACAAACCATAGAAAACTTGTATTTTGACAACAGAAAAAGGAAAATTATAGAAATTAATTTTCATTTTTCATATTATTTGACTAGTTGCCAAAGCATTTTAAGTGTTTCAGAATTGTTCAACATGTTTAAAGCAGGAAGCAATTAAAAATGTGTATTTAAATTTTCACCTTTTTCAGAAAGAATTTAAATGTGTATTTAAATTTTTACCTTTTTCAGTGATTCTTCCCATTTAAGAAATGGGTATCCCTTTTAGGGAGGTTTGATTAATTTGAATCCAGGTATATCCTGATTAACCTGGGTTCTTGATGTCATTTCCATAACCTGACTCATTTATTAAGGTAGCATGTTTAACTGGTAAAGAGACTTCCTCAAGGCCATGCAGAAATGGTATTTTGAAGCAAAGAATGGATCCTCTTACTGATGAAAGTCAGTCTGGCACCCTAATTACAACAGCATCTGCTGACACTGCTGTCTTTGAAGGCACATCTCTTCCTGACACTCTCCCAGTATAAACGGGTGACTCCAAGGACGTGACGTATCCAAATTTAATTTAGGTATCTCAAGCCAAGCAATGAACTGAAAAGTTAGTAAGTTACTGGTGAGCTATTAGCTGATTTCATAAAACATGTGCAATTACAGCTTTCTACTTTGCACAAAATGTAAGGGAAATTTTGCTTTTTACTTCTTTATAGGAAAAAAATAGTTCTTAAAAATACGTATTTTCTCACATGACATTGAAGGTGGCTTTGTATGTGTAGGCCCTTTCCATGCCTTAAAGTTTCAAGGATTTTACAGATTCTCTGATTCTTTGCCTTTAGGAAGCACAGATTACATTTTTTTTTAATTTGTTGATATATGGGTATGTACAACTGGAGTTTTGTCCAGTTATTACTTAATAAAACTGTTTATGATATGCAGGGTTATTTAAATATCTCTATATGGAAACCCAGAATAGTTTTAGTAATTGAAGAAAAACATCCTAGACTTAAGAGAGTGCATACTTATAGCGGGTCCAGAGAAGGGCCATGAGGATGATGATGGGGCTGAAGCACCTCTCCTATGTGGAAGAACTGAGAGAGATGGGGTTGTTCAGCCTGGATACAAGGAGGCTCTGGGAAGACCTTACTGTGGCCTTTTACTACTCAAAGGGAGCCTAAAAGAAAACTGGTGAGGGACATTTTAGCAGGGCCTGCAGTAACAGGAGAAGGGGTAGTGGTTTTTAAGTGAAATGGGTTCAATTTAGATTAGATATAAGGCAAAATTATTTTTTTTTTTACATTGAAGGTGTTGAAAGTCCGGAACATGTTGCCCAGAGAGGTGGTGGATGCCCTGTCCCCAGAAATATTCAAGGTTAGGTTAGACAAGACTGAAAAACCTGGGCTTGTTGAAGGTGTCCCTTCTAATTGTAGGGGGGTTGGATTAGATGACCTCTAAAGGTCATTTCCAGCCCAAACTATTTTATGATTGTCTTTTAGGAAAGAAAGATTTTTAAATCTCTACAATGGAGAAGATATGACAATTTTCCTTCAGGCCCTAATCTGTTAAGCAGTATTTATGCTGATAATGTGTCTGAGAATCAGACTCTCTTAAGAAGACATTAATCTTTTTGTCTGGAACCATGTCTTACATCTTCTTCTCTGGTTCTTTTCTTTACCATTTTTCATGTATGATAGCCTTGAGCAACTGCTGCTGCTTTCTCTTCACCTGTGTCCAGAGCCAGCATTTCAGAGAAAATAAATATGCAAACCATTTATTCATTTGTTCATTCATCCCTTTCCTGCCTTTTCCTCATTTGCCACACTTGCAGGAAGCTGTTTGTGACAGTGACTCACCATCAGATTTTTTTGAGGGGATTATGCTAAACCTCACTGATTCACACACTCTAGGCTTTGTTGGAGGTCAATGTCTTGGCAGCATTCCCTGTAAATACTATACAAGTACCAAGCTGTTGATACTAAGAGAGTGTTGTTTCTACCTTCCTTCTGCTGTGGCTTTGTTCTCAACAGTTGCCAGCAGTGGGGCAAGGTGACAAATTTTGTCCCTGTATTGAATATAGAAATTGGACATTGAGTTGGTGTGCAAGTACCTGCTCAGCAGCAGCTGCTTCCCTGGAATGTGCACTGATACTTACTCTCAATTTACAGAGCTGTTGTGATGAGCCCCTGAAATATGATTATTGTTCATGGCTTTTCACTTTGTTAGTTTACCTCCCCTCTTATCACAAGAAGGCTTCTTGGCCCTTTAAATCTATTCTTGCTCTGTATCTCAGGATACATTCTTCAGGTTGCTTTCAGGGGTCTTTAAGATCCTTTAGCTTAGGGAGGTGTCAGGTCTTTGAGATCAGGGAGATTTCCATGAATTTCAGAGTTATGCAATAGAATCCCAGTTGGAGATTTGGTATTTACCTCTTAGCATTTCTCTAACACTTCCTGCATATTTATGGCCACATGCAGGGAGCAACTTTAGTAAGCGGTATATTCAGTAGCATTTGGGTATGTCCAAGAAGCAGTCCCAGTAACACAACTGCCTCATTAACTCTGTTTTCCTGAAGCCTGCCAATGGCATATTACTTGATTTCTGGCACAATTAGCCACTATACAGGTTGTACACAAGACTTTGAAAAGGTCATTTGAAGGCTTACCAACAATGCAAGAAAGCAACACATGTCCCATTGAGTCAATTTTAAGGTGTTTTTCTTTGTGTTGTAATTTTTTGATTTTTAAAAAGTTAGCTTCCTCTAACCTTGGAATATTAAGATAGAAGAAAGGTGAAAGAAACTTACCAGGTGTGAATACAGGCTTTTGCCATCTGACACCCCCAGTGAGTCTTACTCATTCTCCTGTGTTTCTCTGCTCCCACAGGACATTTCCTTGGAGCCTTTCTGTCTTTGCTGGAAATAAAGACCTCCTCCAGACCTCGCTAGGCAGGTGCAAAAGTTCATTGGGCTTGGAAAGTCTTTTGTATAGACAAGCTCCTCTGTCACCAGGCATGCCACTGGTTGCTTTGTTTAACTTGATGGGTGATGGGGACTGACAAAATTCCTTTGATGGATAAGATGAAGAGCATTTTCCAAGTCATCCATCCAACACCAGGCACACTTAATTTTGGGCAGACCTCAGTGTAGACTTGCATGTTTGCCTCTCTCAGTATCTGACATCCAGTAAAAAGTCTCTATCTATAGGAAAATAATAACTGATCATTTTTCACAGCAATGTAGCTTTCCTTTTATAACATGTTTTTTATAGAAGAAAAAAAAAAAAGTGTTTTCTAAGCTCTATTGCTTTCTTTTTTCCTTTCTCACATGCACAAGAAATTGAACCATTACCAGAATATGGCTCTGACTCTTTGCTGCTAAAACAGCATCTTTTTTTTTTTTTTTCCCTAATATAGGGATGTTCACTTAGATCTGGAATTTGCAAAAGTTGGTTCTATAAGCAAAGAAAATAACTAATCCTTATTAGTTGTTAATTTTTGTCTGTCTTATGTCATCTACATTTTCCTATCATCCTCACTCTGGATGGACCTGATTTGGAAAGGACAGATCTGCAGATTGAATGGATGCAAGGCAAAGCAGATTAATACTTAGTGTTTCATGCCCATTTTTAATAGCCTTATTTCATTACTGCTGTCTGTTTCCACTACCTGTTCATCCTGAAACTTGTAGAAACCTCACAAGTTAGATACTAGACTCATGTATGCATTCCATTTTTGGTTTTTTTCTGAGAACTCAGAAAACAAATAACAAATCTCCCTGTAATGAGGATGTTTCTTCATCTTGTATTGTCATGATTTTATTGTATGTGATATTACAAATATCAATTAACTTGACCTTAAAAATACTCATTCAGTTGAACGTATAATTAACTAATTGGATACCAGATGCATGGGCAGGGTTTTCTGATGGTGTAAACTTGTTTGGGATAGTGAAGGAAACTGAAAGAATTGAAGAGGGATTTTAGGAGATGGAGATAATACCATACACAGGAGCCCCCACCATATGTGGCTCAGTGATTCTGTCAATTGTCTGGAAGCTGAGGAGTAGATGGGTATTCTTGTGGATAACTTGTATTTCTGCATTTGCTTTTGGCCACTGCTGGAATTGACAGTTTGAGCTCATTGGACCCCTTTAGAGGCAGTACAATTCTCTTATCTTCCTACATGTTTCTGAAATAAATGTGTTTAAAAGGCAGTAAAGCTGTTTCAAGCATGACAAAGAGCTAAACAAATAAAAAAAGATGAAAGCAAATAAAAACAAACCAGACACTCAAGCATAAGTTTTACTTGGGAAGAAACAACTATAATATTGACAATTTATGGATGTATTTCTTATTAGGAAGTCTTCAGCTGTCTCACTTTAGTAGTTTACACTCTGATTTATAAAGACAAATGTTAGCATCTTTGTGAGAATCAAATGTTTTCAGTTCACAGGGCACGAAAATCTTTCATTTGGCTGGATGTACAAAGTGAACTTCAGCACAAATTCCTCAAGATAAGATTAAACTCATACATTTACAAGTAATGTCTGTTAGAAACCTTTGGAGAAACAAACTCTGTTACAAAAATGGTTTGTTTTGCCTGGAAAGAGAAGGTCATTAATGTTTGGCTTATCATGGTCACTGTCTAAAATATAAACACAGTTCCCTGTCACCAGAGTGTCTGAGGAATTGCTGGTTAATTCTACTTGGAGAGAAAAGACATTGTGTTTTAGATCTCACCATGTCAGAATTGTCATGTACTGTTGCAGATACAGGTGTAGATAGTATTGATTTTTATTGATTTTATTTCAAAATGAATGGACACCAAGTTCAACAGACTTACTATGAAGAATGTCTAGAAATAGCATCATCTTTTTATTAAAATAACAGCAGTAGGGAAATACTGATGCGAATGAAAGACTTAAAACAAGTATAGTCATTCAGATTTTTTAACAAGAACTTGACTCTTTGTTATGGACAAAACTAACCAAACATGAATGTAAATTTAAAAAGATTCCCCCCCATCCACCTCTACAACTTATTTTTGGAAACAAACATTGAAATATTTTTGACTGTTCATAAGTTGCACTAGTTTTTCAGAATGCTTTATTATTTTTAAAAAATATTTGAATTGATAAAACAATATGTTAATCATCTTCCTTGCATAAAGCACATCTCTTAAAGGGAAAAAACCCTCGAAAACAACAAAATACAATTTTGAGGTTTTCTTAAAGTTGTAGTTCCAGAATACTGCATGCTCTGGAACGTGCCTGAATGAAATTCAAATCTCTTTTTACATGTAATCTGATAAAAAAAAAAAAAGAGAGACAATAATCAGATTTTAATTATTAACTGGAATTAACTATAGGTTTCTAGTATTCTATCAGTCATAGTTGGTTTTCATTTCCCCCTTTACCCTTTTGATAGCAGTTGCAAAAGTGTTTTGTGCTCTCATAGGATCACAGTTTTGTAGGGTTTGTTCAGTATAATTATCCTGCTATTCTGTGTAAAGCAGTTAAAAGGTTGTATGGTCCTGTGGGTAGTATGAATGATTTATGGATAATAAGGGATAAACTATGACCAAAGAAAAACATTGTGCTTTAATGGAAACATTTTTCTTTGATTTCTATTGAATTATTCTGGTGGTTTTTTCTTTGGTTTTTTTTTATTATTTTGTTCTCTTTTTTCCTGGATTTTAAAATAGAATATAGAAAAAACCCAATAGCCTGTCTTTTAAGCCTCTTCCAGCCTTGAAATCATTCTCCTCTCTGATGAGTTAGCTTTTAAGTGATAGCAAGTGTTGCATTTTCATGCTCTTTCTCTTCAGCAGTTTCCTATTTCAGACATCTGCCTAAAATTTATGAAGTGATTATCTTTCCAAATATAGCATGTTCTTCTTCGCCTTTTGGAAGTTTTTTT